>NW_006921707.1:9003749-9043063 GCF_000298275.1 Orycteropus afer afer | reverse complement strand
AGGGATCAGGGAGCTGGCGTGGGATTGGGCAGTATTTCGTTCTGCTGTGCATGGGGTCGCTATGAGTCAGAAACGACTTGACGGCACCTAACAACAACAACAACAACTCATCAACACCAACAACTAGAAATAGCACAACAAAAGAATCCTACAGTATCTAGAAGTAGGGAAATAATAAAGATCAGAGCAGAAAAAAATGAAAGAGAAACAAAAAAAAAAAAAAATAGAGAAAATCAACAAAACAAAGAACTGGTTCTTCTAAAAGATTAATAAAATCGATAAACCATTGGCAGACCTAACAATGGAAAAGAAAGAGAAAATCCTAATCACAAGAATTGTAAACGACAATGGTGTCATCACAACAGAACCAACTGAAATAAAAAAGATACTGACAGAATAATATGAAAAACTGTACTCCAACAGATTTGAGAACCTAGAAGAGGTGGACAAGTTTCTAGAATCACAAGACGTACCTAAACTATCCCACTCAGAAATAGAAAACTTGAACAGGCCCATAACAAGGGAAGAAATTGAACAGGTCATAAAAAAAAACTTCCCACAAAAAAAAGCCCTGACCCTGATGGCTTTACTGGAGAATTCTATAAAATATTCAGAGAAGAGTTGACACCTATGCTACTCAAGCTATTCCTGAACATAGAAAGATGCAATACTTCCGAACTCATTTTATGAAGCAAGCGTAACTCTTAATACCATAACCAGGGAAAGATACCACTAGAAAGGAAAACTACAGACCAATATCACTCATGAACATAGACGCAAAAATCTTTAACACAATCCTAGCCAACAGAATCCAACAACATATCAAAAAATTAATACACCCAGACCAAGTGGGATTCATACCAGGTTTACAAGGATGGTTCAACGTCAGAAAATCAATCAATGTAATCCACTACATACACAAAACAAAGAAAAAGAATCATATGATTATATCAATTGATGCAGAAAAGGCATTTGATAAAATCCAACATCCATTCCTGTTTAGAACTCTCAGCATAATAAGGATAAAAGGGAAATTCCTTGACATAATAAAGGGTATATCTGCAAAGCCAACAGCCTACATCGTTATTAATGAAGAAAGACTCAAGGCAATCCCTTTATGAACAGGTCCCAAAGAGGTGAGAGATAGCGCACAAACAGACATATGTACACCTATGTTCATCGCAGCACAATTCACCATAACAAAGAGATGGAAACAACCTAAATGCCCATCAACAGATGAGTGGATAACCAAATTATGGTATATCCACACAATGGAATACTATGCCACATTAAAGAACAATGAGGGATATGTGAATCATCTCACAACGTGGATGAACCTGGCGGACATTATGCTGAGTGCAATAAGTCAGTCACAGAAGGACAAGTACTGTATGAGCCCATTACTGTAAAAAGACAGAGAAGGGATTGCTTGGGAAAGGGAACTCACTTAGTAGGTTACTGGGATGGTGAGGAAGGGAAGGGATTAATTTTGGTCTAGTTGGGGCCTACACGCTGACATGGGTAGGGGGAGGGATATACAGGAAGGATTTATGACCACCATGTTAATATTAGGAAATGGGAGGACACTGAATTGCGCACATAAGAGATAGACGACAGTTGCTAACACCAACCAATGTGTTCACAATACTGCATTGCCATTGACACCAAACACTAGACTATACAGATAAACACATAAACACCTGAGATGATCAGACGGGGTTCAGTGAACAGAAGTATACTCTAGACCAAGGATAGATTCAGCTGAGGATAATCTTGCACAGATACCAGTGATACAAAATACCTGCAGTCTTTACAGAAATAATAGAAGACACACAGAGTAACCCATCACAGACAACCAGACTCTATGGGAGAGAGATCCAATAGATCTACTGTCTCAGGACCATAGTACTGGAGGACACCAGACTCTATTGGCACAACAAAATACATAAAAGCATTGCTCCACATCCTACATTGGTGAGTAGTGACTAGGGTCTTAAAAGCTTTTAAGAGGCCATCTAAGATGCAGCTAATGGTTTCCTAGTGTCGGAAATGAAGAAGAATGCAAAAAAAAAAAAAAAAAGGGCATTTAGAAGCAATCAGCCCTAGGACACAATGGCCCTCAAGACCAGAAGAACTAGATGGTGCCCGGCTATCAATGCCAACCACTCTGGAAAGAATCAAATCTGGAGATCCTGGATAGAGTGGGAAGGAAAATGTGGAACAAACTCCAAAAACTCAATAATGACCAGAATTACTGGTCAGATGAAATCTGGCGAGACTCCCAATACTATGGCCCTGGAATATATTCTGCACCTGGAATAAAACACACCCCCAGGGGTGGGCTTTCAGTCCAATAGTTAACAAGATGTACACACAGACCACTTAACCCAGGATGACACACCCACATACTCTATGGTAATACATCCTTTAGAGCAATAGATCATGGGACACCAGAGGACCAATATTCAAATTGAGGAAATGCAGGACAAACAGGAGTGCATAAATATGCGGGGGAGGGTTACAGGGTAGGGAGGGGAGGAGACTGGGTTAGGGTTGGACATGGTGAATGGGGAATGAAACTAAATGCATGTGTTACATTGAATGTAAAACAAGCTCTTAAAATAAAATAATAAAAATATAATAAAATAAAAAGAATTATAGTAAAACCTGAGAAATCTAGTGAAAAAAAATGGAATTAGAAATACCATTTGATCCAGAAATCCCATTTCTAGTTACATATCCTAAAGATAGAACAAGAATCAGCCAGTACAAGAACAGATATATGCACACTCATGTTCATTGCAGCACTATTTACAATAGCAAAAAGATGGAAACAACCTAGGTGCTCATCAACAGAGGAATGGATAACCAAACTATGGTACATACACACTATGGAATATTTATACAACACTGAAGAGTAATGTAGAATCTGCAAAACACCGCATAACATGGATGAATTTGGAGGACATTATTATAAGTGAAATAAGTTGATCACAGACAGACAGATACTGTATTAGTTCATCAATGTAAAAAATCAAGGAAAGGGTTATATACGGAAAGAGACATTCTTTGAGGGTTACCAGGAGTGGAGTAGAAGGGAGGGAACGCTGCAAAAATATAAATAAATAAATGAAAGGAGACCCTATGGAGAAAAAAAAAAGAAAGAAATGGTAAAAAGATTGGAGGGTGGCAGCACATCTGACTTTTGCCTTAGGCTGATGGTACTAATGGTGATTCTGTCTTCCCCATGAGGAAATCAGAAGATGAAGATGTCACCCCCATGCCTTTTTTGCACATGCATTAGCCAATCAGAGTGAATTTGTGTTGTGTAAATCAGAAGCCATCCAGCAAACAATGGCTTTGGCCATTCTAGTTATATATCAACTGAATATCAAGCCTATATAAATAAACTTTCAATAGTGGACCCTTAAAGAAAACATAATGTGTACTGACAACAGATATTTATTAAACTCTGTTCAGTACATACAGACATACATACGTGTGTGTGTGTGTATGCATAGTAAATGAACTGTGACTTCCAAAGCAGTTCTTCAAAGTACATCACTCCAAAACCCATTGCTCTAATGTCATAAATGGTTTTGAGAAGAGTCCATGAATGCCAATCTAATAGATTACTGCACATTGGCAGTAAAAATTTGTTTGAGTATATCCCTTTCCTTAGCCAAGCTTTACCTTTATGATTTGAAACAGGGTAATTGCAGTAATGACTATCTCTTTGGTTTCCCTTTACAGTCTAAACTATGATATATTAGATTTCTACTTCTTTGTCCTGTTGGAAGGAAAGGAACCCTATCAGTATGCCCTTATCTAACCCACTGTGTTTTATGTATTATATATATATATATATATCTTCAACTATCTTGTTTGTAAACAATTATTTCAACTCTATGTATTTCCTATCCAATAAATAAAAATATATACACTTAAAAATAAAAGGAGGTAGATTACCACTTATAATTATTATAATGATTTCTCCCAAGCTTTCCCCACTCCCTGAAATACATAAACCATTGCTAAGAGAATCTGTTACAAGATCTCTGATTTTGTGAAAGACAAAATTATATGGTGTTTAAATTTAAAACTACATGCAGAGAGTAGGATTTTATATATCTGCAGTACATCTTTCCATTTTAAAAGGCCTCACATACATGTTTGTGGATGGTTATTTTCCAGTTTTACAGAGAACAGTAAGAAGTAAGTGTGTTAGCCAGTGGTGTCACTAGAGCTGATGTGGTAACTCATGGTGTCACTCCCCCAAGATCTCCCATACCAGAACATACAGAATCCTTAGGAATGTTTGTAATCAATTTAAATCATAGAATAACAAGGGGTAAATAGTTTTAAATTGGTTAAATGTAATATTTCTTAGATTATGTAACAACAAAATTATTTTGTAAAATCTTTCTATGTTGAATTAAAATATGATTAGTTACAACATTTTTGGAAACTGAACAGAAGACTTTTATGATTGTTTCTCCTCCTTTTCCTTCAATTACTACTTCATTCTCAAAACAGTTATTATTATAGGTTCACAAAAACTACTTACTACAATATGGTCCCTAAAACACCAGGAAATTTGACAAAATTAGTCAGTATAAAAAGAAGGGCAGCAAAGAAAACAGCATTGTGTGCAGGTAGCATGTGCACACAAAACCACGTGATTTGAAGCTTAAGTATAATTGAGTAATGATAATAGCTCTAACTGGAGTACATTAAGATTAAAAAGTAAATTAGTACAGAAATTTAGCCTTGTAGGTATATTGATACATGTAAGCTGGGCTTACGGAAAATGTTTTTGTTGTTCTAAGTAACTACAGAGATATTTTATAAAAAAATAATAAATTTCTGCTGAAACACTGCACCAAAATTTTATAGACAAATGACTGTTTGGTGCCACCCTGTCTGACAGTGGCACCCAGTGAGGTTCATGCCCCCTGCACCTCTTTAGTGAGGCACTGATTTTAGCAAAGTTTTAAAGTCAGAGTTAAGTTCAAGTTTCCCTGGTTTATCTCTAAGGTGCGTCCTGATGATTCAATCATCTTTTCAACCCTCTGAACACACTAACGGATGTTCTGCTTGCAACTGATTCCCTTTTTTTGTTCTCCATAAATTGTCACAAAAAATATTTAATCTAAAGTTAAAAGAATTTTTCAAATTTTTTAAATACTAAAACACTTTTTCCAGTATAACAGCCAAATGCTTTTCAATATAATTATTTCAGAATTAAGTTTTCTAGGTGGAGATGAATACACCATGCTTTTCTCTAAGTAATTCTTTTTCATATTTGATCATCACATTAAATGATGCATATATCACGATTTGATTAAATAATTATCAGAGTACACACCAACAATGAGTGCACTTAGGCACTGGATTAAAAACACTGTAAAAGCTAGCAGCTGTTCTATGTAAGGGGCTAATTATGCATGATTAGTGTCTAATTTGAGAGCAACACAAAGCACATTTCATCTAAACAGCAAAGAAATTGATATGACATGCTCAATGTATCTCTATGAATTTTTTGATTGACCTTACCATGTCTAATGATGACAATTAAGTGAGTGCAACTCCCAAATCAGCTTAGGAACCAGACAAGAGGGCAAATTTTCCTTGAAAAAGAATTTATGACCTGTGGCTGCTGTTGAATGGTTCTGAGTACTTATTATTTAAATAAGGAGCCCTGGTGGTACAGTGCTTAAGTGCTCAGCTGCTAACCAAAAAGTCAGTAGTTCAAACCCACCAGCAGTTCCGCAGGAAATATATGTCAGTCTGCTTCCTTAAAGATTGTTATTGTCATGTGCTGTTGAGTTGGACCTGACTCATAGTGACTCCTCCTTTGGTTTCTGAGGCAATATCACTATGGAAGTAGATTGCCAAACCTTCCTTCTGAGAAGTGACTGGTGGGTTTGAACCACCAGCCTTCTGGTTAGCAGTCAAGTGCCTTAGGCACTATGCTACCCTGGGGGGGGGGTGCAATTCTACTCTGTCCTAAAGGTTGCTATGGGTTGGAATCAACTCTGTGGCAATGAGTTGTTTGTTTTCTTTTTTTGCCTTTTGTAAAAAAAAAAAAAAAGAATTTCTTGGTTCAATACTGAGGTGCTGTGCATATGTAACTAAAGGCCAATTGTGCCTTTCTTCAGTTGTGGTTGTTAGTTGCCATCAAATCAATAGTGACTCAGAGCAACCCCATGTGTGCAGAATAAAACTGTCCATAGAAATTTCAAGGCTATGACCTCTTGGAAACAGATTGCCAGGCCTTTCTTCCAAGGCCTCTTTGGGTAGGTTTGAACCACCAACTTTTCTGCTAGTAGTTGAGTGCTTAATCTTTTGTGCCACCTAAGGACTCCTGCAAATTATAATATAAAGGTATACAGTAAAGTAAACTGTTTAACAAGTTCAGAAAATCAATCACAGATTTCTCCTTCAATAACTTTTCTCATATTTCAACATAATTATTCATGTTATTTATGAAATATCCTGGTTGAACTATATCAAATAAGATAAGTATTTTAAGCCTAATTAAATATAAAACTTTCCTTCCAATGAGTGGCTGGTGCTTTTGAACCACCAGCCTTCTGGTTAGCAGTCAAGTACCTTAGGGACTACACTACCAGAGCTCCTAAGGCTGGGTAATCTACTTCCGTAGTGATACTGCCTCGGAAACCCAAGGAGGGGTCACTATGAGTTGGGTCTGACTCAGTGGCACATAACATTGACAACAACAAATATAAAATATTTTTGACTTTTTAATTTATCTTTGCATTTTCGGTATTTATACTAATTAAGTATTTTTTTCACTGCCATTTTATAAACTTTTTGTCTTCTTTATATTTAATAAATTATATCTAAGAAGTAGTATCTATTTTTACTTGGTTTCTCACATTCTAGGGTAGGCAGCATTGAGCCGTATACCACTGCAGAGCCCACAGACATCAATCTGCATTGTACTGCAACCTATAGACACTCTGCTGTATGAAAAGAGAAAGCATTTCCATCTTGCTTATCATTCTATCCAAAATGTCTATTCCAGTGCCTGGCACATAGTTGGCAATCAAAGGATATGTTTTGGATGAGTGAATGAACGGATAAGAAGTAGAACAATTATGATTATCCAATTGTTTTGATCTCTAGTAGTGTCATATTTAGATAATTGGAGAGTTCCCTGGTTGATGCAAACAGTTTGTGCTTGTTTACTAACCACAAGGAGGTTGGCAGCTTGAACCTACTCAGCAGTATAAACTCACCCACTGGCACCGCAGGAGAAAGACCTGGTGATCTGCTTCTGTTAATATTACAGCCAAGAAAACTCCACGGAACTCAATTCTACTCTGTCACACATGTGATTGCCCTAAGTTGGAATTGACTCAGTGGCAGCAGTTTTCATTTTGGTTTAGGTAACTGGATGGATAAATTCTTATGACTTCCATTTCTTCTAATCATTATTTGTTTTCTGTAGGGGATATAGCTTAATATATCACACATGATGAAACCCTTAGAGGGTTGAATCATCTAAACTGATATACTATCTCTAGGTAAATGATACTACCACTTAGAGGAAAGAGCACAGACTCAAGTTTGATAGACCTGGGCTTGTATCCCAAGATACTTAAATTCTCTGACCCTCAAGTTCCTTGTCTATAAAATACTCACTTTGAGGAGTTTTTTTATTAGATAAGAAAATGAATATGAACCCTTTAGCATCACACTGAACATGGAGTTGGCTCTGATTACATTTCAGCTTCTTCCCTTTCCTTTATAGCTATATATAGATGATTGTTATATTCAGACTGAGAATTTGAGTGAAGGAATTCTTAAGAATACATTAAAATATTAACCTTCTCTTTTAACTTCACTGTAACCTGTGAATTATGCATCACTCTGCTGTTTTCACTTACTGCTTCAGAAGCCTTATCATCTGCTTATTTGATCTAGTCTCTTTACAAAACATATAAACTGGCTCTTGCCTTAGATGGACTCATCATCTAAGTTAAGCAGAGACACATAGACAGAGATTTATAGCAAGAACAAAAATGGTTACTTAAAGGAAATCAACATTAAACTCAATGGGCCATATTAAGTCCATATTATATCCACCTGAGCCGTATTCTCCTCCTGACACGGTAATTGTATGGGTGAGTAGAGAAGCTGAAGAGTGAAGTAATTGCACAGATGGTAGGTAGGTGAAAGACAGGTGTTTGAATAGACACAACCTTCCCATTGTCCAACTCAATGATTCTCAATATAATTTTCTTGCCCCACAAGTTTCATTTCATTTGTACTGGTTCTGCAGATGGCCACTAAGTAAACAGACAAAAAACAGTAGAGAATGTTTAAATATTAAACATAACATTGACAAGGTTGAATTTAACCATTGTGAAGGTAATTGTGTACATGACATCCTTTTGAGATGAGAAGCTGTAAGGGGGGGGGCTCAGTTCTGAAAGCTACTAACCAAGTTTGACTGCCAGAAGAGAATCGCCAAATCCTAAGATTTATAATTGATCACTTATATTTGATCACTTATGCTAGGTTTGGGAGTACACTGTCTTCCTTGTACCCTATAGAAAAAAACAATCATATGTAATAGGTCTAACTCCTATCAATATCTTTAAAACAATGTTTGGAAATATAAGAAGACAGCTGGAAGCTGTTTTAAATTGTATCTGGCCTTGCCAGAGACCACTCCAACATAACTGGCAAGATTTGGAGCAGATATCCTGGGATACTGAAAGCCAATCATTATACTAAGAAGATTTTGGATTCCATTATTTCAAAATAAAGTATGTGAAATTGGTAGCTAGTCTGAAGAAGACTGTGATTGTACTCTAAGCCATGTTGTTGTTGTTGGCTGCCATGTGTGACTTACTGCGAAGAAAATAGTGTCAAGTAAGAGAATCAAAGGCCTTGTCTTCTTTATTCTAAACAAAGTGCTAACAATGCTTCTCTTTGACTCAAACTACACTGACATCCTTCAACTGGATTCCATCTTAACTAAAAAATCCCACAAATCTCCAGCTTACAGTAGTCAGCTGTAAAGATTTTGAATACTGAGCATCACATTGCTCTCATGGGAAACAATGGCAGCACCATTCTACTTGTGGAAGACTCACAGGCTTACAACCTCCATCTCCTGCCATCAGCCCCGCAGTACTGAGCTAATTCAGAACAATGCTATCCAACTTGTAAGGAGAGTTATGTTTCCTACTTGAGGCAAATTCCTTGGGGTTATAAACAAGTCTAGGCTTTTGGAAGAGCTAATGTCATCTACTCCTTCTCCCAGTAAGTTGCATGTTCATCCTGTGATAGGAACCATGGCAGCCACTGGGGAAAGAATGATGGCCAAGACAGACAGTGGCTCTGTTTCTACAGAGCTCATAACTAACCAGGTGTCACAGAAATAAACAAATAATTTCAGAAGTAAGAATTAAAGTATAATTATGTGAAGTGATATGTAAAAGAAGCAAAATAAGCTAGAGAAAGCTCCCCTGAGGAAAACTGTATTTAGACTGAAATACACAATTTAAATATTAGCCAGATTAAGAATGAGAAAAGATTGTTCTAGACTGAAGGCAGACTCATGTGAATATCCAGGTATAGGAAAGAACTTGGCACATCAAGGGAGAAAAGTGAAGATAAATGTAGTTGAATGGAAAGATGAGATACTCAGGGACAAGATGTTATAAGAACTCTAGTCTCATAGTGCCTAAGGCATTTGACTGCTAACCAGAAATTTGGTCGTCCAAACCACCAGCTGTTCCATGGAGGAAGATGGGAGCAATCTCCTTCTGTAAAGATTTGCAGCCTTGGAAACCCAATGGGGATTGCTATGAGTTGAAATTGACTCGATGACAGATAATTTGGTTATTTGGCTTGGGAATTTAGGTTTATCCCTTGGGCAATGGGAAACCATTAAAAATTTAAAGGGTGAGGATGTAATTTTTTTAAAGTTCACTTGGGGTATTTTGTGGATAAAATACTGGAAATATGAAAAGTGGAAATGGAGAAAGGAGCCAGAAGACTATAGAAAAAGTTCAAGTGATAGACGATAATAGCTTGGATGAGGGTGGGGCCAGTAGGAATTGGGACAGTTTGTGTCCATGTGTAAAGTTTCTTTTGCTCAAACCCTTGGTGGTCCATGTCTTATTTTATAGCTAACTAAGCCAACATATGTGAATCTGATTTTTTCTTCTGGGAAATAATTGCTTCCTTCCCAGTAAAAGGGAGCAGCCATATTTATATTGTCAAGAACAGTGCCTAGCACAGCCAAGTATAATGAGAAATATTCTAACCATGAAAACTTAATTCATATAACTTAATAAAAAAAAAAAGGCTGTAACTTTTATGGAAGCAGATCACCAGGCCTTTATTCCATGGAGCTTGTGGGTGGATATGAACCACAAAACTTTTGTTTAGTAGTCTAGAGCAAGCCAAAAATATTTGCACTATCTAGTGACATGCCCCTTAATAAGTGGTCCTCTATATCTGGTGCATAGATACAACCTGTGCATTGAGAATAACTGAGTAAGATTCTAACTACGATTTAATAAGATTAAATGAAATGGATAAAAGTATCATAAATAACTTACGCCACCCAAATTCTAAACAAACCATGTGTATTTTAGTTAGACTGCTAATCCTTCCTAACATAGGTAGCTGACAATGGTTGTTCCATGCCTCAATACATTTGTTTCCTGTTTCTGTCTTAGCCTACTCTTCCCTGCTGAGTTGTCTTGGTTGTCTGGCAGAATCATCTACCTTTTTACCACCTTCTCACTGTGATAATTCTCCTCCTCTGTTTGGACCTTGCATTTACTCCTCCTTTCTTGTTTATTTTTGTAGCATCATCTTTGGCTATCCCAATCCCCATTGCTCAGTCCTTTCTCTTCAGTTACTGCACATTGTACTGAGTTTGTTCTCTCCTTCAATTCCTTGATCTTTCTACTTTTCTACTCTCACTACTAGTTTCTACCAGGGAATTGCCACTTTTGTACAAGAGGAAGGGAAGTTAAGCATAACTTACCAGTCAGGAAAGAAGCTTGTGAAGTCAGAAGATAGTAAGGCAGAAAGAAGTAGCCCTGCTTACTCCTGTGAAACAAAAACATGGTATATAACAAGGAATTTCATAAGGGTCTATCAGAAGTTTTGTTTTTTTTTCTAAGAAGTCAGCTTTATGCCTGATTACTATCACTGAATCTCCTCCGCTGGATGAAGGTGTTCATAATCAGATAGGGGGTAAATTTTAGCACATTTTAAATATAATAATATTATCACACAGGTGGCATATTGTGAAGTAACCACACAGCCACATGAGATCTGAGTCAGAGGATTTTAGAAGTGGAAGGGACACCTAAAAATTAAATACTTATGCTTATCAAAAGACCTTACCAGAACAGTAAAAAGAAAATCTACAGACAGGGGAAAAACATTTGGGAATGACATATCTGGTAAGAGCTTAATTTCTAAAATAGAAAATGGAAAACTTCAACAACTCAACAACAAAAAGATAAACAAGCCAAATAAAAAATGGGCAAAGGACATGAACATACTTCACCAAAGATGACATTCAAGCAGCCAATAGACTCTTGAAAAGATGTTCACCCTCATTAGCCATTCCAAACCAAAAAACAAACCCACCGCCATTGAGTTGTTTCTGACTCATAGCAACCCTTCAGGATATAGTAGAACTGCCCCCATTTGGTTCCCAAGGCTGTAAAATTTTTCAGAAGAAGACTGTTTCATCTTTCTCCTATGGAGCACCTGGTAGGTTTGAACCACCAAACTTTCAGTTGCTTCCAAAAGCCTTAGCTAGTACACCAAAGAGCTGCCTCATTAGCTACTAGAAAGTCACAAATCAAAATCAAGTGAGAAACCATGTCAGTCCTGTAGAAACAACATTGATTTAAAAAAAAAAAATGCTGATGATATTGTGGTGACATTGGGTACAACCACTCTGGAAAACAGTGTATCACTTTCTCAAATAATTAGAAATAGAACTACCTTATGATCCAGCAATTCCACTGATTAGTATGTACCCTAGAAATCCAATACTAAAGACACAGTCAGACATAATTACACCTATGTTTATCACAGCACTATTCACAATAGCAAAAAGATGAAGACAATCTAAGTGCCCATCAGCGCATGAAAGGAAAAACAAAATGTGGTACATACACATGATAGAATACTGTGCAAGGCATAAAGAATAATAAGTTCTCAAAATATGTAACCATGTGGATGAAACTGGAAGACATTATTCTGAGTGAAATGAGTCGATAATAGAATAACAAATACCATATGATCTCATTATTATTTAAAAAATAAGAATAGAACCAATGTTCACTGGTCATTACCAGGGAGAGATGGGGGAATCACTCTTTAGATAGTAGGCACTTGTTCTTTTGGGGGATAGGAATTATAACACCAAAATATGCACAACTTGATCAAGGTAAATTATGTCACTAAGAAGTAAACAAGAAATAAGGACAGTTTTGGTAAATTTTAAATGCTAAGTTATATTCAAAAGGAGCCCTGGTGGCACAGCGATTACTTATGTGGCTGTTAACCAAAAGATAAGTATGTTGCACCCATTCATCTGCAAACTGAAAGATCAGCAGTTTGAATCTACCAGCTACTGAGAGAAAGATGTGGTAATCTGCTGACGGCAATGGATTTGGTTTTTAGGGTATATACAACTGTGCAACAATAACTTAGTAATAGGGGTTCGGATGCATACAAGTGTATAGTTATGAATATATGTGTATATTAAAAAAAAACACTGCCATCGAGTCAATTCTGATGCATAGTGACACCCATTGGGTTTCCAAGGCTGTAGATCTTTACAGAAGTAGATTGCCTCATATTCCTCCTGTGGTGCAGCTGGTGGGTTTGAACCACCAACCTTCTGGTTAGCAGCCAAAGACCTTACCTAATGTGTCACCAGAACTCCTTATATGTCTATATAGGTGGAAACCTATACCTACACTAAGCAGCAGTCATTTGAAAAGAACAAAGGAATACTGCATGGTTTAAAATCAGGAAATACATATGGCAGGGCTGTATCCTTTCACTGTACAGATTGACTTATAAAAGAAGCAATATCACCCATAATGCCGTACTCTTTAAAAAATCATCTATAGGAAACCAAAGAGTCAACAGTCACTGTAAAGCAAAGACAAGAAGGCAAGGGAGCAGGGAAACTAGATTATTGGAAATGGAACAATCAGAAAGGAAATAATCAGAAAATTGACATACTATAAAATGCAACCAATGCCACAGAATAAATTATGTAGAAATTGTTAAATGGAAACCTAATTTGCTGTATAAACTTGCACTGAAAACACAATAAATCTTAATTTTAAAAAAAAGTGGAAGAGACATAACAACGATTCAAATACATGTTAGTTTGCAAGAATAATTAGATGATCATCTACCAGAGAGGAGGCCTTCTAGAATACAATTAAAGACAGTTTATTGTTATTAGATAGAGAAAAACTGATAACTTGAAGAGAATGGAGAATGGCTTGGCCATCCATGAGGCTCATGGAATAAGCTGTCAGGAAAGAAGGCCTTTGGCAGGAGGCATAGCAAAGAATACAAGTGCTGCCTACTGTGTATCTGAACATATGAGGGTGAGGGGACCAGGTGTGTGCATCTTTCTCATAGGAGACTATGGTACCCAGTTGTCAACTCTGGCAGCCAAAATTCCACAAGTCACAGAAAAAGTAATAGAAATGCTTGAAGTCATTTATTTATTCATTTATTAATTCAATAGTTAAGCTTATACTATGTGTTAATCATTTTTCTTGACACTGAGAATATAAAATAATGACCAACATCTTCATCCTTCCAGAGATTGCATTGTGGTGTAGGAAACAGATAATAAACACACATATATATATATATATATATATATATATATATATATATATATATAATTATACTATGACTACTCACCTAGTGCTGATTATTAGAAAAACATTGTTTTTATCATTTTACCTATTTTGTTGTTGTTAGGTCCTGTCAAGTCAGTTTTGACTCAAAGTGACCCTATGTACAACAGAGTGAAACACCACCTAGTCCTGCACCATCTTCACAATTATTTTTATGCTCGAGCCCATTGTTGCAGCCACTGTGTCAGTCCATCTTGTTAGGGTCTTCCTCTTTTTCATTGATTCTCTAGTTTACCAAGCATTATGTCCTTCTCCAGGGATTGGTCCCCCCTGATAACATGTCCAATGTGCATGTGACAAAGTCTCATCATCCTTACTGCTAAGGAACATTCTGGCTATACTCCTTCCAAGATAGACTTGATTATTCTTTTGGCAGTCTGTAGTACATTCAGTATTCTTCACCAACACCAGCACTCAAATGCATCAGTTCTTCTTCAATTTTCCTTATTCATTGTGCAGGTTTCACATGCATATGAGGCTATTGAAAATACCATGGCTTTCATCAGATTTACCTTAGTCCTCAAAGTGACATCTTTGCTTTTGAACACTTTAAAGAGGTCTTTTGCAACAGATTTGCCCAATGCAATATGTCATTTGATTTCTTGACTGCTGCTTCTGTGGGTGTTGTGGCAGTTAATGTTGTGTGCCAACCTGGCTGGCCCATGGTTTTGAGTGGCTTGGCAGCTGGATGTAGTTATTTCCCATGATGAGATTGTAATCAACTCCACGGTGGAATCTACTGTGAGCAGTTAATTAATTGCCTTTGGGGTGTGGCCTGATTCTGGTTTATATAGAGAAGATTTGAGAAAAGTCTCTAGCTTTTTGGCACGTTTGGATCCTGCATTTCCCTGAGTCTTCATTACCAGTGGCCTGCTGTGTTACCTACTGATCTTGAACTTGAATGAATAGCTTGGCATATTGCCTGCTGATCTTGGGATTATGACATTTTACCTCCTGATCTTGGGCTTGTCAGCCTCAGCCTGACAAGCTGCCTGAGTCAGAAGAAGCCTCCAGCTCCAGTGAGCCTGGAACAAGAGGCAGAGCTGAAGACCAAGGTTAAAAGGCCTTCACCCAACCCCTAGAGCCAGCACTCTAAATTTGGACTTCTAGCCTTTTCAACTGAAAAATGATAAATTCCTCTTTGTTAAAGCCATCCACTTGTGGAATCTGTTATAGCAGCACTAGAGAACTGAGACAGGTATTGATTGTGGATCCCAGTAAAATGAAACCCTTGACAGCATCAGTCTTTTCTCAGGTGGTCATTATTGGTCCAGTTGTGTAAATTTTTGTTTTCTTTATGTTGAAGTGTAATCCACACTGAAGGCTGTAATCTTTGATTTTCATTAGTAAGTGCTTCAAGTACTCTTCACTTTCAGTAACCAAGGTTGTTAATGAATCTTCCTGTAATCCTAATGTTGCATTCTTCTTCATGTAGTCTAGCTTCTCAGATTATTTGTTCAGTGTACAGACTGACTAAGTATGGTGATAAAATACAACACTGCCACTTACTTTTCCTGATTTTTAACATATCCAAACCAACCTTACTATCATTGAATCATTTCTGACTCACAACAACCCCCAATGGATTTCCAATGTTGTAAATCTTTATGGAGCAGACTGCCTCAACTTTCTTCTGCAGAGCAGCTGGTGGGATCGAACCATTGACTTTTTGGTTAGCATCCAAATGCCTTACCCACTTCACCACCGGATTCCTTGATTTTTACATATGTTGTTGTTGTTAGGTGCCATCGAGTCGGCCAGACTCATAGCGACCCCTCCTTGGGTTTCCGAGGCAGTATCACTATGGAAGTAGATTGCCCTATCTTCCTTCTGAGGAGTGGCTGGTGGGTTTGAACCGCCAGCCTTCTGGTTAGCAGTCAAGTGCCTTAGGCACTATACTACCAGAGTTCCTTAAATCTTACAACTCTGTTTTATGTAAGTAGCATCATAGTTTCCATTTTACAGATTAGGCACAAAGAACTTAAGTACCTTATTCAAGGTCACACAGTCCTAAGAGGAGTTATATAATGTCAGTGATAACTAATTTGAAGAAAAATAAAGGCCAAGACTTACTATTAGCAGATTTGTCCCAAAAGAGAGAGAATATTTTTGAATAAAAGCAGAGTCTTTGGAAACTGAATTCTGGAACAGTATGGTTACATTTGAGGTCTATGGTCTTATGTAAATTATATCACTTAATCTAAAAACCTCAGACATCTCATCTGTAAAATAAGGATAATAAACTTAATTTAAGAAGCTCTGGTAGCATAGTGGCTAAAGCACTTGACTGCTAACCAGAAGGCTGGAGGTTCAAACCCACCAGCTACTCCTCGGAAGGAAGGTTGGGCAATCCTACTTCCGTAGGGATACTGCCTCGGAAACCCAAGGAGGGGTCGCTATGAGTTGGGGCTGACTCGACGGCACATAACAACAACAACAACAAACTTAATTTGAGGATTTTCTGTAAGCATAAAATTAGATTAAATTATGATTGTGAAGGACTTAGCACAGACCTGGTGAGTAAAATACATGCAAACATTAAACACCAGGGCTTGAATCTCAGCAAGAGCAAAAACAAAGTGAGTAGAAAAATTTCTGGCAATTGCATGTTTCCAGCAGGAAATAATGTGTTTTCTCAAGGATTAAGTAGCCCAGAGAACATAGAAGGAACGTAAGAGATTCATATCCTTCCAAGGGAAATGGACTATTTCAAGAAATGATCATTTTTGGCAGATACTTGAGAATATAGGCTCCCTGAGGAGCTGATTCACTGGAAGGAGACAGCAGCAACAGCCACAGAGAAGATGAATCCTAGGGGTTTTCTGGACTTTATGTAACCACAGAGGGGAGCACTGAAGTTGGAGTGGATCACACAGCAACTTGTCCATAGAACACAGGGCTGCAAGTAGAATGGCTGAGCCAGCCTGGAGCCTTGTTATTGAAAGTTATTTCACTTGACAATGTATAGGTGGCTCTTTACACAGATCTAAGAGAGAGAACTTGGCCCGAAGCAATAATGTCTATTTTCATTAGTCTTATAAAACCTCATAATCCTCCCTTTTGCCCTTTCCAGGCACACTCTGCTCAGCTGGAACCTAGATAGTATTTCCCATTATTGTAAAATGAAAAATAAAATTGTCAGTTGCCACTAATGTGTTCCTCTGTTTTCTTCTCCTTTCTACGATCATGTTCTTTGCTTATCAAATAGTTCTTTTCACTATTAATAAGCCAAGATGTAGTGAGTTCATTCAAAGTATTTCTAGGAAAGACATATTATTTTCAGTTGCTTGTTTGGTATACTGAGAAACCTTAATCTCATGATCTCAAAGTGATTTTCTTGGTCTGTCAAAAAGTCGTTAGGAACCATGGCTTCTGCCCATGGTAATGTTAGGATGTATGTTGGACTGTAGTCAATGCTCACAGTTTGAAAGTGAAGATGATGCTACATTTTGCCAATATTATCTTCTAACACCTTTGGGAATCTATTTAACCATTTTATGACATCCTTTTTCAGTATGAATGAGGAAAATAAGGATCCATAACAAGATTCTGATATGTCTTCAACAGAGTTTGTCTCTAACTTGTATTGGAATATTCAATAAAGACAGAATGACTTAGTGAATCACTCTATGGGAACAGGAACTAGGGGGAGTAAGATATAAACTTATGTTATAGAGCATGATGTTTTAACAAATACAATCTACTAGTAAAAATTTATTAAAAATCAAGTATTTGAGACCACATTTGGTATTATTTAGTACACTTAAAAAGTGTACTAGATGGAAAGTGTTAGGGGAAATATTCCCCACATCTTTATCATTATCAATATTAAAATGTTTCAATTAAATGTCTAAGTGTGTGTGGCTTTTTGATGAGTAACTTAAAAATACTTGCTTAGGATTGCAGTCAGTGTCAAGAAACAATATGGGTATGAACTGCTATATGGAAAATGAATTTGCTCTATAAACTTTCAGTCAAATCACAATTAAAAAAAAAGAAAAAGAAAAACACAACCTTGTGAATGGCACACATTGGTGGTGTCCATCTTGCTCTATCTTCGTGGTCCACCAGATACCCAGTGGCCACTTTTGAAATTCTCTAAATGAGGCAGAGCTGGAGTTTCCAAACATTATTTTGGCCTCCATACTTTCTCTAAATATGATTCAAATTTCTGATCCTTTTAAATTAAAATTCCAGAAACAAACAACCTAGAATGACAATCTGTCCCCACTGAAACTTAAAATAGTTAAAGATGTTAAATAGTTACTTTTTCTTAACTATAAGCCTATGAAGGTGCTCAATGAATATGCTAAGATCTACTAACAAACATCCCTGACATAATTAGCACCTCTCTCTTTTATTTGAAAGATCCTATCTTTTTCATGTGAAGCCATGTTGATGTATAAGTGATAGAAAATCATCATTTGTTAGATTGTTCTGAATCATGGGCAGCTCAGAGAACTTATAATGAGGAACTCAAAATGGTAAACAACATAAAGGAATCAGGTAAAAGTCTTCAGAGAACCAATCTGTAAACATGAAGAGTGGTTTGGGTAGAATTAGAATAGTGGTCTTGTTGGAAATACACATCATAGAAGTTTTAGACAGGAATTATGACTTGTAGGCAACATCTTATTCTGTTGTGCATGGGGTCACTATGAGTCGGAAACGACTCAATGGCACCTAACAACAACAACAGGCAACATCTTGAGCAAAAATTATTGCCTCTTCAAAAGGGAATAAACCCATGACCATATATAAGTTTGGTAGATGATATTTCTCATATGTATTTGTATGTACTCTAAGAATGTCCACATAAGTAGAAGTAACAGCCAGGAGTGGACTGTGGAATATACTATCAATTCCTCATACACAGTTCAAGTTGAAGATGAAGACAATGAAAACAAATCCATGAGAGACATAATATGACCCTGATTATATCACACTTGGATTTAGAGACCATCTAAATAATAGATTTGATGCATTGAACACCAATGACTGAAAACCAGAGGAATTACAGGATGATATCAAGAACATAACTTATGAAGAAAGCAAAAGGTAATTAAAAGACAAGAAAGGAAAAAAAAAAGACAAAATGGACGTCAAAAGAGACTCTGAAACTCAACGGAGAGGAGCTAAAACAAATGGAAGAAATGACAAGATAAAAGAGCTGAATAGAGGATTTCAAAGAGCAGCTTGAGAAGGCAGAGTCAATTCTTATAATGAAATGTGCAAAGACCTGGAGTTAGAAAACCAAAAGGGAAGAACATGCTTGGTATTTCTCAAGCTGAAAGAACTGAAGGAAAAAGTCAAGCTTCAAGTTGCAATATTGAAAGTTTCTGTGGACAAAATATTGAATGACTCAGGAAACATCAAAAGAAAATGAAAGGAATACACAGAGTCACTGTACCATAAAGAATTGGTCAATGTCCATCTATTTCAGGAAGTGGCATATGATCAAGAACCAATGGTGTTGATGGAGGAAGTCAATGCTGCACTGAAGGAGCTTGTGAAAAGCAAGGTTCCAGGAATTGGTGGAATACCCATTGAGATGTTTCAACAAACAGATGCCATGCTGGAGGTACTTACTCATCTATGCCAATACATTTGGAAGAGAGCCACCTGGCCAACTGACTGGAAGAAATCCATACTTGTACCCATTCCAAAGAAAGGTCATCCCACAGAATGTGGAAATTATCAAACAATATTATTAATATCACATGCAAGTAAAATCTTGCTGAAGATAATTCAAAAACAGTTGCAGCAAGATGTTGGCAGGGAACTTCCAGAAATGCAAGCTAGATTCAGAAGAAAATATGCAATAAGGAATGTCTTTGTTGACGTCAGATGGATCTTGGCTGCAATCAAAGAATAACAGAAATGTTTACTTGTGTTTTATTGACTATGCAAAAGCATTTGACTGTGTGGATCATAACAAATTATGGAGAATGGGAATTCCAGAACACTCAGTATTGCTCATGTGGAACCTGTACATAGACTGGGGGATACAACAGAACAAGGGGATAAGCATAGCTTAAAATTAGGAAGGGAGTGTGTCAGGATTGTATCCTTTCATCATATTTATTTAATCTGTATGCTGAGCAAATAATCCAAGAAGCTGGACTTTATGAAGATGAATGTGGCATCAGGATTGGAGGAAGACTCATTAACAACCTTCAATATGCAGATGACACAACCTCACTTGCTGAAAGTGAAGATGACTTGAAACACTTACTGATGAAAATTAAAGACTACAGTCTACAATACAGTATGGATTATACTTCAACATAAAGAAAATGAAAATCCTCACAACTGGACCAATAAGCAGCGTCAAGATAAATGGAGAAAAGATTGAAGTTGTCAAATATCTCGTATGACTTGGATTCACAATCAACACCAATGGAAGCAGCAGTCAAGAAATTAGACAGTGTATTGCAAATCTGCTGCCAAACACCTCTTTCAAGTGCTGAAGAGCAAAGATGTCTCTTTGAAGACTAAGATGTGCTTAACCCAAGCCATGGTGCTTTCAATCACCTTATATGCATGTGAAAACTGGACAATGAATAAGGAAGACTGAAGAAGAGTTGATGCTTTTGAGTTGTCGTGTTGGTGAAAAATATTGAGGGTACCATGGACTACCAGAAGTACTAACAAATCTGTCCTGAATGAAGTGCAGCCAGAATGCTCCTTGGAAGAGACAATTCCCTGGAGAAGGACATTATGCTTGGTGGAGGGCCAATGAAAAAGGGGAAGGCCCTCAACGAGATGCATTGACACAGTGGCTGCAACAAGGTACTCAGGCATAGCAAGGATTGTGAGGCTGGCACAGAACTGGGCATCGTTTCATTCTGTTGTACATAAAATCGCTATGAGTCTGAGCAGACTCAATGGCACCTAACAGCAACTGGGTCAAAGTTATGATAACTTCTTAGTCATGGCCTACCACGCTGAGGGAGCAAGTTGTTGGACTTGTGTGCTCGGGACCATGGTCATAGGGGACATCAAGCTCAACTGGCATAACATACTACACAAAAACTTTTTTTTTTTTTTTTTTGCTACTTTGGTGAGTAGCAACTGGGGTCTTTAAAGCTTCCAACCAGCCATCTAGATGTAACAATTAGTCTCTCCTTGTCTAGAGCAAAGAAGAATGAAGAAGACCAAAGACACATGGACATAATTAGTCCAAGGGACTAGTGGACCACACGGATCTCAGCCTACATGACCATTAGACCAGAAGAACTAGATGGTGATTGGCTACTACTGTCAACCACTCAGAAGGTAATCAGTGCAGGAGATCCTAGATAGAGTGCGAGAAAAATGTGGAATAAAACTGTGGAATAAATCATAAAAAAGACCAGACTTACTGGTCTGATAGAGACTGGTGAAACCCCCAAGACTATGGCCCCTAGTTACCCTTCAGGTCTGGAATTGAACTCACTCCCATGGCTTCCAGCCAAACAACAGACAGGCACAAAAGGTGAACATTTACACCAGGTAGGTATTCACCTTAGAACAGTCAAACATGGGAGAACAGAAAGACAGTATTTGCACAGGGCAATATCTCAGAAGGCAGGAGTGCATAGGAAAGAAGGGCAAAGGAAAAAGGTAACAACCCAAAACAAAACAAAATTATTGACTCTTCAGCATAAAAAGAAAACTTTTAATTAACTAAATTTCTACAAAAAAAAAATTAAAAGTATTCTCTATTTAAAAATGTTTTAATTATTAGAAGAAATATGTCTTTATAACCAGCAAAACAGTTGTTGTCAGGTTGACTCTGAATCATGGAACCCCCATATGTATCAGAATAGAATTGCACTCCATAGGGTTTTTAATAGGTTTTTTTTTTTTTTTTTTTCCTTTCTTCCAAGATGCTGCTGAGTAGACTGGAACCTCCAACTCTGGAGTTAGAAGCAAGCATGTAAACCATTTGTACCACCTAGGGACTCCTCTGTCTTTGTGTGTGTTGTTGTTAGCTGCTGTTGAGTTGGCTCCTGACTCATGGCAACTCCTGTGTTACAGAGTAGAACTGCTCTATAGCATTTTCTTGGCTGTTGTCTTTACAAAAACAGTTTGTCAAGCTTTTTCTTCTACAGACCCACTACTCATTGCAATCAAGTCAATTCCAACTCATAGCAATCCCCATTGGGTTTCCAAGGTGGTATATCTGTACTGAAGTAGATTGTCCCATCTTCCTTCAGTGGAGTGACTGGTGGGTTTGAACTGCCAACCTTCTGGGTAGCAGTCAAATGCCTTTGGCACTATGCCACCAACCAGAGCTCCTTACAGACCCACTAGGTGGATTCAATCCACCAACCTTGCTATTAGCAGCTGATAGCAAACCAGTTGTGTGCCACCAAGGCTCCTTTTATGGTTTCATGGGCAAGATAATGTGACTGGACATTTGACAAGACAGTTGTTTTCTTTGAAAGTGTCGCATAAGAAATCTTGCAATAAAAAGTCTTTTGGGTTGGTGCATTAGTCTTAGTCATAAATTATTTCAGCATCTGGCACAGTAGGCTCTGAAGAAATAGCTGTTGAATGAATGCAAGAATGTAATGACCTATAAACAATAGAGTCTGCAAATTTTTTGAGCTTTTTTATTTCCCCTAAATTTACTAGAGGGAGCTCTGGTAGCATAGTGCCTAAGGCATTTGACTACTAACCAGAAAGCTGGCAGTTCAAACTCACCAGCCACTCCTCAGAATGAAGATTGAGTGATCTACTCCTGTAGTGATACTGCCTCAGAAACGTGAGGAGGGGTCACTCTGAATCATATCTGACTTGACGGCAGTAAGTTTATTAGAAGAAGCTCTAGTGGCATAGTGGGTGAGACATTTGTCTATTAACCAGAAGGTCAGCACTTCAAATCTACCAGCTGCTCCCTGGAAAGATGAGGCAATCCACTTCCATAAAGATTTACAGCCTTGGAAATCCAATGGGGGTTGCTATGAATCAGAATCAACTCAATGGCAGTGGATTTTTTAAGTTTATTAGAGCCCATTCTCTATAATTTCAGTGTTCCTAAGCTGACTCTGCCCCCTCAATGACCCTCTCTGCAGCTATTGCCAATGTCAACAGTGCTGTAAAAGAGATGGCACAATATCCCACAGCTCAGGGAATCTCTCTAGGATCTACTTCTTACCCCATGTTCTGAATGCTCTTGCTTTGGCCTAGAATACCTGCCTTCTCTAGACCTGTGTTGTGCTTTTTGGTCTAGCCACTGCTATCTATGTGATTTTAAACTTAAATCTCAGTTTTGACCCTTTTCTTTGATTACCATAAACCGTAATCTATAGATTTGTTGTGTCCCCTTGTGCTTTATCAAAATTCTGGGCCTAAATCCCTTGGGTGCTCACCTAACTAAAACCAAAAAACCAAACTCACTACCATTGGTAAATATTTATGGAAGTAGATTGCCCAGTCCTCCTTCCACAGGAAGGATTTGAATTACCAACCTTCTGGTTAGCAGTCAAATGCCTTAGGCACTACACCACCAGAGCTCCTTACTGCTTGTATATTATTCCCTAATTTCTCATTCCTACTCCTTGAACCAAGCTTTGATAGTGGGTGGAATTGTGCAAGGTTCTCTAACTGTTTCCTTTAGAACTTTCTCCGTATATCTGACAAGGACACACCCTGAGCTCTAAGACACAAGCCCAAATTCCTGCTTTCTCTAGTGAGTCAAATAGAGATAAAGGGACAGCCCAGCTGTAAGCAGAGTTCCAAAGGCCAGCTGCTTAAATAGAACCTGGCACATAAATGTTTCTCGAGTAATGTTAGTCATTCATATTATCAGATTGCCTCATATATTCTGGCTCAGCAGGTCCAGTTTCTGCCTCACCCAAGGCCATCCAGGTGCTTGGGGACACTGCCACCTGCTGTTTCCTACTGGTAAAACCAGAGGGTGCAAAAACTAAGAAGCTGGTGCTGTTTCACCTATATCTATAACCCCCTATATTTTGACTTCTCCTGGCCTGATGTCCAGTGAAGTCATATTGACTCTGCCTACTGATTTATATGAGATTTCTGCCATTGGTATTGCCTGTGTTGTTGTTGTTGTTGTTATGTGCCATCGAGTTGGACCCAACTCTTAGCGACCCCTCCTTGGGTTTCCGAGGCAGTATCAGAAGTAGATTGCCCCATCTTCCTCCTGATGAGTGGCTGGTGGGTTTGAACCGCCATCCTTCTGGTTAGCAGTCAAATGCCTTAGGCACTACGCTACCAGAGCTCCCGGTATTGCCTATGGCACTTGTCAAGTCCCAACCCACACTCCACTACAGTGCCATGGATCTAGGACAAATGTGTGTCCTAGAGAAACGACTTTAGACACAGAAAATTGCTGCCAACACCTGTTTGATTGGGGTCTGTAGTTTTGTCAAATGGGTTTCATTCCCTTTGAGCCTAAAAAAGCAAAGTAGAAGGATAATGACATCAAATTATGGTGGAGCTCATCAGAGTACCTACCTACTCAAGGGAAGATCTGGTAGTCTTGGGAAAGAAAAATGGACAAATCCTCACAGAACTACAATTGCCTCAGTGCAATCTGTTGCTATTTGAGGCTTGTGCCTGTACCTATAACTCATAAAATTTCCCTGTTGAATATATATTTAATTTGTAATTTTTAAAGATTAGGCTTCTGAGTGCCTCCAACACTGTCTACATCTGAGAAAGTAACAAGTAGAAATGGCCTCTGGTCATGTCTCAGTCTGGCTGTGCATACAGTGATGCCATTTGTTGTATGCAGAGGCCTGTCTGTGCATAGGACTTCCTTGATGGGCATATCTTAAATGCCCTTCTGGTCCAGTTCCCTAATATACTCCCCTAACATGATATCTTATGAATCCATAACAATAATGCCAATGACCATAGACATACCTGAAAGCTTATTAAGAGCCAGATGTTACACTAAGGATTTTTCATTTATTATTTCTTTTCATCTTTGCAACCATTCTGGGTAACCATGATATCCATATGACACAGGTTGCAAGATCATACTATCCATTAATATCCAAATCTCAGTAATCTGGGTTTCCATTCCAATTCACTGTTGGGCATCCAGTGTCCTCACACCAATTTCCCTGCCATGAACTTCTGAGAATCTCTGGGAAATTCTATCAAAAAATCTAGCTCTCTGTACCATGTAGGTCTGGGTGTGGGGCACTCCTGGGCTCTTCTGCAGGTCTCCTCTTACTGCCTCAAGACTCCTTTCACTCAGGCTGCAGCTGCTGCTCTCCCTGCACAGCTTTGTCTCAAGTGTCCTATATTTCCCACTGTGAGGGGCAAGATTGAGCTGTAATGTTTTAGTGGGATTCTTGTGACTGCTTTGGAGGACAGAATGGAGTAACAAGAGAGGACTTAGAATTTGTTATTAGATATGGCCTATGGGAGTTAAGGTTGTGTGTCAACTTGGCTGGGCCTGGTTGAGTGACTGAGCAGCTAGTGGTAGTTACTCCCCATGATGAAACTGGCAATCAACTCTGTGGTGGGATCTACCACAAGCAGCTGAGTAGCTGCTTTAGCAGTATGGTCTGCTTCCCTTATATAAGCAGCAGCTTTGGGAACGGTCTCTAGCTTATAGCATGCTTGAGCCCTGCATGTAGCCATGTCATTGTTTAGCAGCCTGCCATACTCTGCCGACCTTGGGACTTTCAATGGACTTGAATTAATGGCCTGCCATGTGGTTTGGTAATATTGGGATTGTGCCATTTTATTTGTCACCCTAGGGCTTGTTAGCCTCAGCAGCCAGTAGCTGCCTGAGTGAAGAGATGCCTCTAGCTTCAGTGGGCCAGGAGCAAGTGGCAGAGCTGAAGCCCAAGGTCAAGGGACTAGTACCCCTAGAGCTTGGCACTTTGAACTCGGACTTCTGGCCTCTAAACTGTAAGAGAATAAATTCCTGTTTGTTCAAGCCATCCCATTTTTGGTATATTCTTGTCAGAGTGACACTAGGTAACCAGAACAAGGTCTTTACCCACAGACTGATCATGAAATGAAGCAAACTATAAATTTTCAAAACATGTCGCTCCTGATCTATGACCCTCATCCCTCAACTTTCAAGGCCTCCACAAAGACCTTTCCCCACAACTCCATACATAGAGTTCTTCTGTCTATGACTGCTATAATCATGCCTTTTTATTTTTCTTAAATCACATAACATAGCATTTTATTATTTGTTACAAAAGGTCTTTGTTAATCACTATAGGTATTCTTGTATTGTACCCCCCATTTTTTTTTTTCATTTATGTATGTGTTAGAATTGTCATCTACGTAAAATTAGAACACCTTTGAAGTTAAGGACCGTGTCTTATATTACTCTCATATTTTCTCCAAAGAATGTAATGCTATGCTAACTTCATGTTGCCGTGTGCTATTGATTTGATTCCAATTCATTGTGACCCCATAGGACATAGGAGAACTGCCCACATAGGGTTTCCTAGGTGGTAATGTTTATGGGAGCTGATCGTTAGGTCTTTTCTCCCTTGGGGCAGCTGCCGGATTCAAACAGCTGATCCTTCAGTAAGCAGTGAAGCATTTAGCCATCGCACCACCCGGGCTACTTTGCTAAGTTCATATGCAATGCTAAATGAATATTGGCTTGAAATATATTCTTGTGAAGATTAACCTGTAAAATAAGGCAGTGGTTAATAATTTGATAATGTTGTATAAAATATCTTGTGTTCTTTTTCATGATTACCAATAAACTTATAAATGCTATAAATAGCAGTAGTAATTCTAGAAGCAAGTAGCATAGTTTTATTGAGTCAAAATGCCCAATGATATCACTTTTATGTTTACCAAAATTTAAAAAAGAGATGCCTCTCCATAATTCATAAGTGGTGGAAAAGGAAGAAACACATGTTTAAAAAAAAAAAAAAAAAAACTTTTAAAAATTATTAAAATCACTTCTTATGGTTTCTGAGTAATAATTTCCCACATTAATTCTTAGATAATCTTATTTCAACATCTTTTAAAGTGTCTTTGGATATCTTTATCACCCTTCTTATGCAAATAAATTGAAAATGAAAGCCTTGTTGTTGTTATGTGCCATCGAGTGGGACCTAACTCATAGCGACCCCTCCTTGGGTTTCCCAGGCAGTATCACTACAGAAGTAGATTTCCCAACCTTCCTTCCTAGGAGTGGCTGGTGGGTTTGAACCGCCAGCCTTCTGGTTAGCAGTCAAGTGCCTTAGGCACTATGCTGCCAGAGCTCCTGATTAAAGCCTTACAATTACAAAAATAAAAAGGATAGCTCATTTGGTTTGATTTTGTAGACAAACATTTAATAAAAGGCAACTATCAATACCTCTCTTTTAAGTATGTCAGCTTAATGAAGTTCCTTTTAATATATATTTAATAAAATATTATTAAGTTAAACTATTTTACTGTATGTGTTGTGAACAGCACCTTCTCTTTCTGTCTTTTCAGGAAACTGCTGCTTTCTGATTACAAGTGATGTGATTTTTATCATGTTTCTTAATGTTTCTAGAGTTTAAAAAATATCTTATGGCAAAGTTGAATCTACTTTAGGAACATTAACATATAAAGCCAAAGATTATCTTGCCATGGGCCATTGCTATGCCCTTAAATACTATAAAGTTGATCAAAATCAGGTATTGAAGTAGACAACATTCACTGGAAAGTTTTCATTGCTTTCCTATTTTCTTTAAATCCCCAGAACTTGTTTATTTCAGTAAAGAGCCCATCCTCTTCCAAACACATCAGCTTCTCGAGAGCTTTATTTAAATGCCTCCGCCGAATGAAAGGCTTCTTTCATGCCATTTCAAGCCCCGAAGTACCAAAAGGGTAAATAACTTGAAGTATCATTTTGACTGACTTGACTTTCAAACAGGCACAGTCTGCGTAAACAGCGGCTCCGCTGCAAGCTGCCTACCTGCCTCTCTCAACAGTCTCCTCCGTTATCAACTAATGTTGGTAACAATGGTAAACACCTTAATTCACGGGATTAATGAGTTAGAGCCAATAGAAAAGGACAAAAACCATAACTTTTCCACAAACTTAGTTAAATGTCAAGGTTTTTAAAGGCCTAGTTAGCAAGTATATTAGATGAGATATGTCAGTTTCCCAATTTACGACTCTGACTTGTCTCTTGTGATTCCTTATAGCCTCTAGCCATTCTCCTCTTACCTGAGGCATTCTGTGGCAAAAACCTGATGCTTCCAGTCATTCTGCATTCTTGTGTTTCTTCAAAAATAATTGGACAGGCACCTTTCCATAAACAATCATCATTAGTTATATATGGTACACAGATAAGAATACCACACAAATAAGTTTCAATGGAATGTCTTGAGCCAAATAGTAATAATTTGGCCTGGGTGTTACAGATGTGATTGACAGAGAGTTAATGCACTTAGCACTTTTCCAGGAGGCTCTGAGCACTAAGCTCCTTGATGCTCAGAAAGTCCTGCTCGGAGAAAAGTGACATAGACATTGACCATTGAGTTTGTTGCTATTCAATAGCCGGTTCTGTTTCCAGGCTCTATGATTAAAGTCATTATGGGAACTGTCAGCAGGGGGGAAGAAATGGAAACTGTCACAAGAAGCAAATGTCTGAAATGTTAAAGATTCTCATAATGTTTAGCAGTTTTAAAGCAGGGGATTTCAACTTAATGAAGATCAACCTAAATTATAAAGCTGCAAGCTTCAAATATTTTCTGCTTCAGTTTTCATAGGTTGATTACTCCCTACCTCCTCCTCCTTTTTTAAAAATCTTCTTAGAAAAATTTGGGGTGTGAGGAGCCTTTTTGCTATGGCTATGGACAAAATTTAACATGAATTAGAAATAAATTAACATCTTTCAAAAATCTGTTCTTGGAAGCATGTATATTCTGTGGAAAAGTTTGATGAAATGAAAGCTTAAACTGAGCAAAATAAAAACACATAATTTGAAAGTCTTTAGTAATTATTTTTCTATTCAGGGATTATGGTAGCTCTAATGTTCAACCAAACACATTATTGCTAATCTGAGCATGGACATGTTTACACATTGCTATAGGTATATTTCCTCTGATGTTAAAAATATAAAATATCTCATTTATGATTAGGGTTTATTACTGGTGGATATATGCATCATTGGCTCTACAGTCCCAATAAAATGATTTGGAAGTTAAGTTTTTTTTGTTTTGTTTTGTTTTTGGAGTGCATTAATTTAAAATAAGTGGATTTTGATGACCTATATTAAGTGTTTATTCGTGCTATTAGATTTTCAATGACTGTTTCAGCTCATTTTGCACTGTGTTTGAAAGCAAATAGGAACTCTGAAAAACTGTCACAGCCCAGAGAAAACTAAGGAAACATAATGACTAAATGTAATGTGGTATCCTGAATGGAATCCTGGAATGGAAAAAGAGACATTAGGAGAAAAATAGTGAAATTGGAATTAAGTGTAGAGTTTAGTTAATCAATGTTGTTTATTCATGTGACAAATACAGTAATTAGGGAAATGTGTATATCCCCCCCAAAATAACTTCTTGTCTATCTGATATGCAAATTTGACTGCAAGTCCCATATTCTATTAGCTAGATCTGGTAATCCTGAATGTAAGATGTTAACAATAGGGGAATTTGGGTGAGGGGATATGAGAACTCTCTGCAACATCTTTGCAACTTTTCTGTAAATCTAAAATTTTTCTAAAAATAAAAAGTTTATTTAAATTTCTTTTTTATAAAAGCCAAAAGAAAAACATAGCCCATGTAAAACATCTTGCTTTAATATTTGTTATTTTGCACACCTAAGAGTAAACTCTGACACCAACTTAAGCTTTAATTTTTTTCCCAATATGTCAACAAGTTTGTTCTTTAAAAATGCAAGTTTTAACCCTATTTGTCAGTGAGAGGAGAGCCTAATACAATAATACTACCAGTAGTATTCTTCTATTTATTTTTCTTTTCTCACCTGCTATGCCCAGGTTTTGACATTAAGAATATTGTGTTTGATATTTTCTGCATTAAAAACCACTTTAGGCTTTGGTTCCATTTTACTCCCAGTCAGAAAGATCAGAAAAAGCTCAAGTCACACAGTGAGAAACTTTATCTCCTGAATGAGACATTACCCATTCCACTAGACTGCAAATCAAAGAGTATCTCTTAGGCTGCTTAAAAATTCATTTTAAAATCTGATCCTGATTGTACTTTTATGGTAATTTCATACCATCAATCATCCTTTTACCTTTAGTCTCTGGGTCCACTGCTCTCCCCATAGATCTCATTCACTCTACCTCATTATAATTCTTTAGGTGAGAAAACAGGGTAAGAAACCTTAACAGAAAATGAGAGAAAGATGTAAATTTCTTGAGAAAAGTCAGGTTCACTAAGAAGCAGAGCTAATGATATGTTCTGATCTTTTTTATTTTTTTATTTTTTCAATTAAAATATGGGAGGAAGAAAAGGACCCCAAAAAGGGCAAAAAACTTATCTTCCATGCAAATAACAGATATTTGTCTTCTATGTTCTATTTCAATAATATATCTCATAGTTTTAAGCTGTCAGGATTCTAGCTTATTTCTGTCCTTTGAAGTGAACAAAAGAAATGTTTTTGGAACTCTAGAGAACTTTTCTTTCACTGTGTGATATTTGTCGGCCCTTTACCAAGTCTGCCTGTCTCCTTTCTAATTCTATTTTCAGTAAAGGAATGATTGGAGTAAGCCAAAAGCCACACAAGGCTGGCCACTCTCTAGGTAGGTAAGTTAGCACAGAGTTATGGGAAATTAATAATGTAACTTTGGTTATCATTCTCCATTTGGCAATGTGTATATGCCTTCTCCAGCTAACAATTAATCACTGGAAGGGAATAGCATGTGGTGGTGTGTCATCAGAAAGCACTGTGGCAAGTGAAATGATTTCTAACATCCGGTTTTAGCCCAGCATTCATTCAGCCTTTTCAGCGTGATTCAATTTTACTAACAATAAGTGTTATATTTTGCTCCATTGATTTGAATGCTGACTCCAGTATAAAGCTTATTTCTTAAAGCAACAAGAAATGGAGCAGATAATAAACTCAGCAGCACCGCTGAGCCTCAGTATATTTAGATTGGGGGGAGAAAAAGCCATTAACTACAAGAGAAAGGACAGATTTTTCTGAAATACCAAGTCCAGCTGCACTATCGTTTCTAACGTCTTTAAGAAACCACAGAATGCCAATAATAGGAATAATCGCTCCAAAATGGGTTGTTACCAGCATTTAGTGACCAGTTTCTTAGTTAATGGCCTGAGGGGAAGACCTTAAGAATGCTGTATTCACTACTTCCTCTCAGGCAATTTAACTGGATGCATTAAACTGCATTTTCATTGGGATTTCCAAATGTTTTGCTCTGACAAGGCACTCTTTCTTAAGGTCTTTTGATTAAATTTCCATCTCTCCAGCTTAATCCGAAAAACAAACCTATATCGATGGAGCCGGTTCCAGCGCATAGAGACCCAGCCTTAGGAAGAGCAAATGGTGCGAGGTAAACTCTTAATTAATAAGCTAAGTGACAGTCTAAGAGATATTAAAAAAAAAAAATGTAATGCCTGTATAATCACACGGAGGGTGTTTCTTCATGATTTACCGCTCTCTGAGCTAGACATTGACCTTCCCTTTATTCATTTGTAGGTGGTGATAGTAATCTCTGCTGCTTGTCGGAGTTATCGTGAGGATCAAAAGCAATTCGTTTGCAAAAGAAATTGAAAACTACATCGTGCCCTGCACGGTGAGTCAGAGATTACCAGCCAGCAGCCCTCTTCTTCATCAGTAATAACCAGGTGTGCTTTGACAGAACTAACTGGTTAGTTCTCACATATGCCCAAAGGATTAAATTTTAACTCTAGTGAGTGTTTGGTTTTTTTTTGGGGTGGAGGGTGTTATATTGAGAAAGAAGTTGAGGTTGGCTATGGTGGCAGGTGGTGTGACAAAGGAAATGAGTTTTAGCTAACTGCTTCTAGCAAGAGTCTGAACCATTCAAATCTGGATGGAAAATCCAAGGTTTAAGGGACTCACCTTTTATTTTAGGCCTTTACATCTGCTCCACTTCTTTTGAAAATGTAAATTTTTCATCCAGCATCATGGAATATATGGTTATTCTAGGATAGTTTCTGTTAGAAGTAAATTGTACCTAGCATGCAAATTAACTCAGGTTCACAGACTTGGAACTCTGAAGTGATTACCAATGAGTTTTGAAATTCCACATGTGAAAAAAATAAGAATGGCCTAGTATTATTGGGATGAAGTGTCTGATACCATTAGTTGGCATTCAAATGTGCATGATCACAAGAGATGTTTTGCTGATCAAGGTAGGAATAGCTGACTTAAATATATTTTTGATAATCTGGTATACAAAAACAAAAAACCAAACTCATTGCCTTGGAGTCAGACCCGATGCATAGCAACCCCTCCTTAGGTTTCTGAGGTGGTATCACTGCAGAAGTACATTGTCCAATCTTCCTTCCAAGGAGTGGTTGGTGGGTTTGAATCACCAGCCTTCTGGTTAGCGGTCAAATGCCTTAGGCACTATGCCACCAGAGCTCCTATAATCTGGTATACTGTCATTAAAATGGTCATAACTATCATAATCATCATCATCATATATTTAATATTTATCACTGAAGGTTTCTAAAGTAATTTCATATGACATCTTGATGCATTTTTTTCTGATCATATGTAAAATAATTTATCTCTTGATTAATATTTTATATATAATTAACATATTAAAATGAGGCATGGCCAACAAAATACTTTTCTTATACTTCAGATGGATTACTCATAGGACTATACTTCTTGATTTAATTGAAAATGTTCTGAAACTATTTATATATTAATCATAAATCATTCAGAAACCTGAGTAGGCTATATAGCATTATTTAATTTATCTACTTCCACAATCTATTGATTTTAAGTGAAACACTTCAATTGCTCATTAATTGAAAACATTAACCTAAGTTTATAAATAAAGGCAAAAAATGACATTACAAAGAAAACGACATGCGCCAGGCTCGTGTCTGCTCTTAAATCATTTAATCCAGTAGTATCTCAGATTACAAATACTTTTATATGTGTACTGAAAGAATAAAAATCAAGAGTGCTCTCTCTATACATACATAATATAGAGATGTGTGTAAACATATATATATAATTTCCTTGTGCTAAAAAAATGAATATAAGTGAAGCCTTATAAAGCAAATTTGTCAAAATTGAAACTAGATTTTGAAGAAAATGAAATATGCATTTGATATCAGAGATTTTTATTTTCCTGATAACTGAAGTTCACATTGGGTCTAGCACTCAATTCTTCTTAAAGGATAAGTGGGAAAATGATCAAGAATAGGATTTGTCACTAGCATGGATGTGTGAACAGTTAATGGGCCCAGGAAGAAATCAGATGGAAAGGAAGATGCTGCCCCCCTCTGAGGAGCCAGATTATAATGTGAACAGCAGGATGGAGAGGACCCTACATGGGGCAGTTTGGTGGAAATCATTGCCAAAGAACCAGCTTTCAATTTGGCAGAGGAAGGAGCTCTTGAACCTACTTCTCTCCAATCTCCTCTCCCTTTGCAATCACCAAAATGGTCAGTTTATTGATGCTCGAAATTACTATGACAGAGACAAAGCATTTTAACCTGCAAGGCACCTCAGGTAATGATGATGGATGATGGTGTAAAATTTTTGGTAGAAAATGTCAGAGCATGAGGCCATGGTTGCCAGAAAGAAGAATGGAAGCTGAATAAAGTGTGGGGATGGTCAAGCAGAGGCTGTTGGCTGAAATCAATTGTGTAAATCCTCAGTGTTTACTACACTCAGCCCTCTTGCCTGTGAATTCATCCTTTAGAAGTGGTATTCAGATTTAAAATATATAAAGGTGCTGAATTCAGGGTGCTGGTTTCCTTAGAAAGCAAGCATTTCACTCTGTATCTTGAAAGATTGGGAAGAATGAGGAAAAGCAACACATCTTACACACACAACATAATATTTATTCAGAATTTTACTAACATAGATTTAAAATTTTGAGATGGTACTAACTTGTTACACAGTAGAGGAGTAAACAAAAATGTAAAAGGAATGGTACAAGCCCCAATTCTTTAGAAGGAGCCCAGTGTCTTATGTTCGCACACAAATGTTACCGTGGAAAGGACTGAAGGGAGGGTCAGAGGGAAGAGAAGGGGAACATACTGATGGTAGTATTAGATATATTGTTACATATTATATTTTTAGTATCGGGGTGACTCGACGGCACATAACAACAACAACAACAACAATATTTTTAGTGTTCACCTATGAGGTAGCTATTATTATCCCCAGTTTACAGTTGAGGGAAACACAGAAAATTTAAGTAAGGTGACCAATCTAGTAACTTGTATAGCCAGTTAAGTGATAGAACTTTCAAATCCAAAATCAAGCCTCCCTGATGCCAGTGTTCAAGTTCTTTCCACAGCAATAATTAAGGGTCTCCTTCTCCCCCCACACAAAAAAAGAGCAGATGCTGTCAAGTCGACTTAGATTCATGACGTTCCCATGTGTGTCATGGTACAATTGTGCTCCATAAAGTGGTCAGTAGCTGACAAATGCAAGTAGGTCACCAGGCTTTTCTTCTGAGGTGATTCTGGATGAATTCAAACTGCTAACCTTTTTCTGCCATCAAGTCAGTTCCAACTCACGGTGTCCCCTTAGGTTTCCAAGGCGGTAGCTCTATGGAAATAGATTGCCCAGTCTTCCTTCCGAGGAGTGGCTGGTGGGTTTGAACCGCTAGCCTTCTGGTTAGCAGTCAAATGCCTTAGACACTACACCACCAGAGATTCTTCTGTTAATATAGAGTACATTAATCATTTGTACCACCAAAGAATTCCATAGTTAAGGGTTCCATTACCCATGAAAGCAGGCTTGGCAGGGTCTTTGCCTAGAAGCACTTTGATAACAATTAATTTGAACAATTATAAAGTGCCTGTTAGTTGCCGTTATATTTTTAAAAGTCAATTTTTAAGTTTACAAACCTCCACATTAAATTTTCTGCAAATATTTTTGATCCTTGACATAAGTTTCAACATTTTCCTAGCTAAAAAATTATAGTTCTACCTCAAGTATCAGCCTTTACTCTTATCAAAGGATTAAAAATACCTTTTCTGAGATGTTTTCTTAGTATTTCAGTATGGAAATTTGTGCCACACATGGTTTTTTAATCTGCTTTTATTTTCAGGCTTTAAGAGATTTCCAAGAGACCCACTTTTCCAGAGTTCCTTGCTAATCTGCAGGTTGCTTATGGAAATGGGATCGCAAACACCAGCTCTTGTACTGTGGGTTTATAAAAGTATGAAACATTTTTAAAGTGCAAGGTTACTCAGTAGCAAAATCCATTTAGTATGAAATCACAAAATGTCAGAGCTCAAAAGGAACACTGAGAGCATCTAGTCCAACTACTCAAATATGGTTGAAATTCATTGAGATGAAGCTGTGTAATGTATGCTGTCTAAGAATACAGCTTTACTGTGTGCTATAAACTAGTGGAAATGATTTCTTTAAAAGCCCTTACCTGAATGTGGAACTCCAATACTAAGGAATTTACAAACTGCTATTGAGTCTATCCTGACTTAGGGCAATCCCATGTGTATCAGAGTAGAACTGTGCTTCCTAGGGTTTTCAGAGCTGATTACTTGGAAGTAGATTGCCAGGCCTTTCTTCTGAGGCACCTCTGGGTATATACTACATGTGAACCTCCAACATTGTGGTCAGGAGCTGAAACCCATTTAAAACACTCAGGGACTCCTAGGACATTTTACTATAGGCAATTTTCAGCATTATAGCAGATCAACAGCCCCAGAATGTAAACAATGTGAATGACATCTGAGTTGTTCCTATAAATAATGCTATAACAAGGCAATGGACCATGATATTTCACTGTTAAAATATAATGGCATTAGTCTTTTCCAAATTTGAAAAGATTTGGAAAAAATTAAATTATTGAATATAATTCTTTTGGCAATAATTTTTGTTGTTATGTTGTTGTTATTTGTTGTCGAGTCGGCCCTGACTCATAGCGACCCCTCCTTGGGTTTCCGAGGCAGTATCACTATTGAAGTAGGATTGCCCAACCTTCCTTCCAAGGAGTGGCTGGTGGATTTGAACCGCCAGCCTTCTGGTTAGCAGTCAAGTGCCTTAGGCATTATGCTACCAGAGCTCCCAATTAAATAATTTTTAATCACTCCCAATTAAATAATCTGGTGGTGCAGTGGTTAAAGCATTCCACTGCTAACCTAAAATTTTTAATCATCATATTTTTTCTTAGGCCTTCTTGTTTTGGTTCTCTAGTGACACTCTAGCAGAAGATAACACAAATGGGATGGCTTTAAAAACAGGAGTTTATTCTCTTACAGTTTTAGAGGCGAGAAGTCCGAGTTCAAAGTGCCAAGGTCCTGGGGACTGGGTGAAAGCTCCTCGACCTTGGCCTTCAGCTCTGGCTTTTGCTCCTGGCCTACAGCTAGAGGTGTCTCTTCACTCAGGTAGCTGCTAGCTGCTGAGGCTAACAAGTCCAAAGTTGACAAATAAAATGGCACAATCCCAATATTACCAAACAACATGGCAGGCCATTAATTCAAATTCAGAGACAGTCCCAAGATCAGCAGGAAACATGGCAGGCTGTTAAATGAAGACTTGGCTACATGCAGGGTCCAAGAGTGTCAAAAAGCTGCAAAGACCTCTCTTAAAACTTCACTCTATATCCTGGAAGCAGACCACATCCCTAAGGCATCTACTCAGCTGTTCCAGTAGATTCACCATGAAGCTGATTACCAATCTCATCACAGAGTATAACTACAACCAGCTACCTAGCCATTCAAAACCAGCCCCAGCTGACACATAACCTTAACTACCACACCTATCTATATGGAACTTTGGTATAAAATAGTATCTTATCCAGAACAAAATTATTTTGAGTCTGATGTCTTAATATTTCATCATGTTTCACATAATGACTTTCAGTTGTTCCACCAAGTAATCACATCTGAGACACACGGTAACATGGTACTACTTTCCTGACCAAAGGAGCTCTGGTGGTGCAGTGGTTAAAGCATTCCACTGCTAACCTAAAAGTTGGCAATTTGAACTCACCAGCTGCTCCACAGGAGAAAGTCTGCATCCTTAAAGATTTACAGCTTTGGAAACCCTATGCAGCAGTTTGGCTCTGTCCTATCAGGTCACTATGAGCTAGAATTGACTCAATGGCTACAGCGTTCCTGACCGAGAACCTAGTGCCTAATTTTTTTTAATGGAACTGGTCAAATTTACAGTATCTCATCAACCGCATAAGTAATACATTTTTATATTACATGGCATAAAATTTTCTAATCATATTTCTATAATGGGTGACCATCTTGGTTATCTAGTGTTATGGTAGTGGAAATACCACAAGTGAGTGGTGACTTTAAAGACTGAATATTGATTTTCTCAACAGTTCCGGCTACAAGTCCAAAATCAGGGCACTGGTATATAGGGGAAGTCCTCTCTGTTGGCTGTGGGAAAAAAATCCTTGTCTTACAGTTTTTGTAGCCCCTTTGTTCCTCAGTTCCCAGGCAATCTTCACATAGCATCTACTCTCCCCCCATTTGTACTCTCTTGTCACTGTCTATGCTGCTCCTTATAACTCAGAGGTGGAGAGTTTTAGGACATACCCTGCACTGATATGACCTCATCAACATAACAAAGAAAAGCTTATTCCCAAACAGTATTATGTCCATAGGTAGCAAAGGAAAAACAAACAAACAAACAAACTCACTACTGTGGAGTCAGATCCAACTCATAAGGATCCCTCCTTGGTTTTCTGAGGTTATATCGCCATGCAAGTAGATTGCCCAATCTTCCTTCCGAGGAGTGGTTGTTACATTTGAACTGCCAGTCTTCTGGTTAGCAGTCAAATACCTTAGGCACTGTTGTTGTTGATATGTACCATCAAGTTGGACCCGACTCATATTGACCCCTCCTTGGGTTTCCGAGGCAGGATCACTACAGAAGTAGATTGCGCCATCTTCCTTCCGAGGAGTGGCTGGTGGGTTTGAACCGCCAGCCTTCTAGTTAGCAGTCAAGTGCCTTAGGCACTATGCTACCAGAGCTTCCACTTTAGGCACTAGGGGTTAGGATTCCAACACATATTTTGGGTCAATGGCATCACTAGAGTTGATGTCACTTAATATAGTAAGGAGCTCTGGTAGCATAGTGCCTAAGGCACTTGACTGCTAACCAGAAGGCTGGCGGTTCAAACCCACCAGCCACTCCTCGGAAGGAAGGTTGGGCATTCCTACTTCCGCAGTGATACTGCCTCGGAAACCCAAGGAGGGGTCACTATGAGTTGGGGCCAACTCGATGGCAAATAACAACAACAACAATATAGTAACTCATGGTGTCACCACCACCCCCTGGAACTCCTCCTATACTAGATCATATGGAATCCTTGGTAATATCTACTATCAATTATACTCAGAGAATAATATGTGATAAATATAGTTTTAAATTGCTTAAATGTAATATTTCTTAGACTATGTGAATACTAAACAAAACTGTTCTGTAAAATCCTTCTACACTGAATTATAACATTATTAGTTACAACATATTTAGGAACTGAATGGAAGCCTTTTATGAATTTTCTCCCTCTTTTCCTTTAATTACTCCATTCTTAAAACAGTTATTGATATGGGTTCACAAATACTACCTACAACAATAATAAAGCTAAAACACCAAGGAATTTGAGAAAATCAGTGACTACAAAATTCTGGCAGTGAAGAAAACCAAAAATTTATGGAAACAATTAGTCCTAGTGACTGGTACACCATCCTATCTGCAGCCTATATGTCTATGAGACCAGAAGAAATAGATGGTGCTCGGCTACTACTGTCAACCACTTGGAAGAGAATCTTTGTAGGAGATCCTGGATAAACAGGGAGAACAATGTGGAACAAAGGGCAAATCATTTGGGAAAAAAAAAAAAGTGGGGAACAGGATTGCTGGCACGATGGAACCTGGTGGAACCACTGAGACTATGGCCTCTTGCTTCCCTTCAGGTCTGGAATTGAATGCACACCTGTGGCTTCCAGCCAAACAATAGATAGGAATATCAGTTGAGCATTTACCTGAGGTAGATACACTCCTTGGAGAGAACAAACACGAGAGAAAGAAGGGCTGCTTAGGCACTGGGAGACAGCTCAGGGGGTAGGAGTGCATGAAGGGATGAACACAGGGAAGAGTTAACTATCGGGAGGAAGTGGGAGGGGAGATGTTGCATTGTGCTAAATTGTGGTCAATATCATGAGACAAAGTGTATGTGAACTGCTGTATGGAAAGTGTATTTGCTCTGTAAATTTTCACCCAAATCACAAT
>NW_006921707.1:8990382-9000754 GCF_000298275.1 Orycteropus afer afer | reverse complement strand
GCTTGGTAGGGTGGAGGGTCAACAAAAGAGGGGGAGGCCTTCAACGAGATGGATTGACACGGTGGCTGCGATGATGGGCTCAAGTATAGCAGAGATTGTGGGGCTGGCGTGGGATCAGGCAGTGTTTTGTTCTGCTGTGCATGGGGTCGCTATGAGTAGGAAATGACTCGATGGCACTTAACAACAACAACATTCTTATGGCATGTGCAAATGAAACCACATGATTTAAAGCATCATTGTAATTGGGTAAAAATGACAGCTTTGACTGGAGCACAGTGGCAGGTTCAAAGAGTAAATTAGCATTGAGCTTTGGCCTTGTCAGTATATTGCGATATGCAATCTTGGATTATGAAAAACGTTTCTTGTTATAACTAACTACAGGGATATTTTTATAAAAAATTTTTGTTGAAATAGTGCACAAACAAGCTGCCATCTAGATGCAACAATGGGTCTCTCCTTGTCCAGAGCAAAGAATGAAGAAAACCAAAAATTCATGGAAACAAATAGTCCTAGTGACTGGTACACCATCCAATCTGCAGCCTATATGACTAGGAGACCAGAAGAACTAGATGGTGCCTCACTACCACTGTCAACCACTTGGAAGGGGGTCTATGTAGGAGATCCTGGATAGAGAGGGAGAACAATGTGAAACAAAACTCAAAGTCATTTGGAGAAAAAAGGGAGGGAGCAGGTTTACTGGTCTGATAGAGCCTGTTGGAACCACTGAGACTATGGCCTAGCTGCCCTGAAGTCTGAAATTGAACCCACACCTGTGGCTTCCAGCAAAACAAAAGAGAGGCAGAGGAGTTTAATATTTACCTGAGGTAGATATACTCCTTGGAGAGAATAATCATGAGAGAAAGAAGGGCTGCTTATGCGCAGGGAGACAGCTCAGAGGGCAGGAGTGTATGGAGGGATGGACACTGGGAAGAGGTAACTATTGGGAAGGGAGTAGGGGGGAGCTGTTGCATTGTGGTAAATAAAATGTGGTCAATGTCATGAAACAAAGTGTATGTGGTAAAATGTGGTCGATGTCATGAAACAAAGTGTATGTGAACTGCTGTATGGAAGTGAATTTGCTCTGTAAATTTTCACCCAAATCACAATTAAAAAAAAGAAATAATGCACAAAATTTTTATAGACAATCATTTTGGTGTCCACACTCTTTGACGGTGTCATGTAGTGCAGTCTGTAGCCCCTGCATCCCTCTACTGACATAATTGTTTTTTGGGAACACAATTTAATCCACAATATTGACTTATAAACAATACTTTCTAATGTGTTCATCAGTCAAGAAGAAAGCAAGAAAATAAGCAATGGCATACATTTATTCCACAGATTCCCATAAAAGGCTGAAGGAAACAACTGAAGACTCAGATCAGGGACTATCTAGGCCAAGCCTAGATTAAGTCATCATATCAGAAAGTAAGGGGGTTCCACTCTGCTTAGGCTGCTATTTTCTCTGAGTGCTGTAATTAAATCACATGGATGTGATTTCCAGAATTTTGTCCACATCAGTCACAGTAAGTTGGGTCATTGGTTTCCGGAATTTTGTTTACATTGAGTCACAGTAAGTTGAATCATTATGGAGAACAAATGGTTCATATTATAAATCACAAAAGCACAATATAATAGAAAGGACTTTATTGTAAACCACGTGTAAAGAAAAGAAATTCTAAAAGTCATAAAACAGAAAGGAAATGATTTTTAAAAAACCTATAAGAATTTTGAGACAGTTTTGTCACATGTCTGGGAAAGTGTTTAAATGGTATCTGACTTGAAATTAAAAAAAAGTTCCTTACTTTGTATTGTCTTCTTTTGTTTAAGGAATGTTATGACTGTTATTTAAGGAGCTCTGGTGGTATAGTGGTTAAGGCATTTGGCTGACGACACTAAGGTTGGTGGTTTGAATATCCACCAGCTATTCCAGTGGAAGAAAGATGAGACAATATGCTTCTGTAAAGATTTATAGCTTTGGAAACCCAGTGGGAGTTGCTATGAGTTGGAATCTACTCAATGGCAGTGAGGGTTTTTTTTGTTTTGTTTTGTTTTGTTTTTTGGTTTATGACTCTTATTTAGAATTTCCAAAATATAGGACTGCAAGATTAGCTCCTCAACTCCTAATTATCAGAAAAGTGGCTGAAAAATAAATAAATAAATAAAACCACCAAACTCATTGCTATCAAGTTGATTCTGACTCATAGTGACCCCCATTAGATTTCAAAGGCAGAGCTCTGGTAGCATAGTGGCTAAGGCACTTGACTGCTAACCAGAAGGCCGGTAGTTCAAACCCACCAGCCACTTCTTGGGAAGGAATTTTGGGCAATCTACTTCCGTAGTGATACTGCCTCTGAAACCTAAGGAGGGCTCACTATGAGTCAGGTCTGACTCGATGGCACCTCACAACAACAACAAAAAATCTTTATGGCCGTATATTGCCCCTGTCTTCTTTCCATGGAGTGACTGGTGGGCTTGAACTAGGTGATGAAAGAATTATTTGAGAACAAGGGGTAGAGAGGTGATGTACCAAAAGATTTAAGTCTACAAAAAAACAAGGTACATGAGCGTCTCAATCAACCTTGAGATTCCAGCAGGTGACTGAAATGGTAACAATTCTCTTAGCAAGTGCCTGGAAAAGTTCTTCCAATTTGTCATCTAATTGATCATGAAAATGGAGGAGAGGCTATGAATGAGATGAAAATGCAAATAGAATTCTCTGGGCTGAGGGTATGTCCTAAGTAGAAACATTGAGTTAATGAATAGAATTTAAGTTTTACCCCTCTATAGTATTTTTCTTAGAGCTCTGGTGGTGCAGTGCCTAAGGCATTTGACTGCTAACCAGAAGGAAGGAAGGTTGGGCAATCTACTTCCACAGTGATACTGCCTCAGCAACCCATGGAGAGGTCGCCATGAATTGGATCTGACTCGATGGTAGTGAGTTTTAGTATTTTTCTTATACCTTCACTGTATGACAATTCAGTATAAAATATCATCTCATTCAGAACTGTTTCGTAGGATGAAGTGACTTGGTGTTGATGACAGCAAAATTATTTGTTGGAGGCTAAGCTGACATTATTTTTCCATGTGTCCTCACAACCTTGTACTGTGTCTAGCACATAGTAAATGCACGATAAACTATTGTTAAGTGATAAAATAGATGAATGCAAGCTCTATGTGGCTCACAATGGAATTCTGCAAAGTGGAGAAGTAGTGAATTGTAAGATGTAATATTAATTACAACCTCAAAATTGTGTCTTAAATTTTTCTAGTTTTTTCTATCTCCACTACTACCACCTTGGTCCAAGTTTTATCATCTCTGACATAAACTACTGTGATAGCCTCCTAGCTGGGCTTCCTGCTTCTATGCTTGCCCCCCACATTCCATTGTCTAAGAAAGGCCAAAGTAGTCTCTTAAAAACATAAATCAGATCATGCCACTCCTCTGCTTAAGCCCCCGATGGCTTCCTGTAACACTTAAAATACAATCTGATCTCCTCACTTTGGCTTACAAAGGCTCTGTCACCTGCACCTGCTTAGCTTTCTTATGTTCCATTCCTTACTTCCATTCTCTGCCTTACTCATGATTGCACTTACTGCCTTAGTTTGCTGGGGTTTCTACAACAAAATACCACAAATTGGGTGTTCATAAGAACATAAATTTATCGTCATATGTTCTGGAGCATGTAAAAGGGGAGAGAAGTGGTGAACCATAATATGAAAGCCTAAAGAACAAGGTCCTTAAGTGGCTCAGTTAAACTTCCAGCCCTTCTAGTCCAAATCAGGGTGTCAGCCATGCTGATATCTTCTGAGGCTTTGAGGAGAATTTTTTCTATGCCTCTCTCCTAGCTTTAGCAACTCCAGGTGTTCCTTCACTTCTACCTGCAGAGTTACTGGCACCTTTCTTCTATCTGTCTCTGTATATCTTCTCTTTTAGAAAACCACCAGCCATATAGGCATAGGCATCATCCTAATCCACTACCACCTCATGTTAACCTAACTGATAACATTTTCAAAGCCCTATTTCCAAACAAGGTTGCTTTATGGGTACAAAAAAAAAAAAACCTACTACTGAGTCAATCATTACTCATAATGACCCTGTGAGACAGAGTGGAGTAGAACTGCCTTATAGGGTTTCCAAGGCTGTAAATCTTTACAGAAGCAGACTGCCTCATCTTCCTCCCACAGAGAAGCTGGTGAGTTTGAACTGCTGACATTTTGATTAGCAGCTGAATGCTTTTATCTGTACCACCAGAGCTCCTCTTATAGGTACAGGAGGTTAGAACTTCGACATTTCTTTTCGGGAACGCAACACAGCACATAACACTTACCTTCTTCCTATTCCTTGTACATACTAATCTGTCTCTAGTGCCTTTGCCCTAGCATTTCTCTCTGCTTAGTAAACCAAAAGATTCACACATCTGGTTTCCTTCTTATCATCAAGGCCTCACCTTTAACTCCTTTTCAAGGAACCTGTTTTTGTTACCTAGTGCTCTGCCAGGAATACAGCACAAATGGGATGGCTTTAACAAACAGGAGTTTATTCTCTTACAATTTTGGAGGTCAGAAGTCTGAGTACCAGGTGTCAGGCTTTAGGGCCTGGGTGAAAACCCCTTGACTTTCAGCTTCAGCTCTGCCTCTTGCTTGCAGCCCACTGAAGCTAGAGGCATCTCGTCACTCAGGCAGCTGCTAGCTGCTAAGGCTGACAAACTCAAGGTTAACAAGTGAAAAGACAGCCCCAATATTAACAAAACACATGGCAGGCCATTAATTCAAGTCCATTAAAAGTCCCAAGATTGGGAGGGCAACATAGCAAGCTGCTAAACAACAACTCAGCTACATGCAGGGTTCAAGCATGCCATCAGCTGGAGTTTCCTCAAAATTGTTTCTTATATACTGAAAGCAGCCTACATCCCTAAAGCAGCTACACAACTTGTCCAGTAGATTCCACTATGGAGTTAGTTACCAATCTCACCATGGGGAATAACTACATCCAGCTGCCCAACCACTCAACCAGGCCCAGCCAAGTTTACATACAACCTTAACTACCACAGAACCCTTCTGTGACCACCCATCCAAACACACCCACAAACACTCTCTAGGATATCACTTTACTTATTATTATCTTGGTACTTATCCTCACCTGATATTTTCTTGTTTATTTGCTTATTGTTTCTCTCCCATGCTTAAACGGTAAATATCATGAGAGCGTATTCCAAGGTGTATCCCCAAAGATCAGAACATCCTGACATTTAACAGGAAATCAATAAAAGATGGTTAAAGAATGAATGAACAAATTAGTAGAAGTTTGTCTTGGCTTGTGAAGGATTCATGATGGAGAACATTGATGAACAATGGATTTCTCTATGTGCATATGCATTTCTGTGCAAATCTCAAATGCCAAAAAAGCAAATTAATGTAAAGGGAAAATCAATTAAGCAAGAATATTACTGGTACCATGTAAGAAACACAATGACTTCATGAATGGAATTGTTTTCTTTTCAGTCACCTATTTGAATCTCTCTTCAGATATTTTAATTTAATTTAATTTGGACACATTTAAAACTTGAAGCTTCCAAGTGGATATTTTCTGATAACTTCTGACTTGCTTCACAAAGTCTATGGCATTTCAATGTGATTCTTTCCCATCCAGTGTAGTCAGGAAGATTTTCTGTGTATCAGGTTTTATACAGTTGTTGACAAATAAACAAATATTGACTATGAGGAGCTAGAATATTCCTAGGCAGGGTGTTACAATAGGAATTTGCAATAGGCTGGAGGAAAGAGTGGGGTGATGAAATGGGAATCTGTCCACCCACAGTGGTTTGGAAACCTGCTTTAAAACTCAGTCAGCACCAACTGAGCTTAATACGGTTGTTACAGGGAGTATGTGTGCTGTGATGGCAATGTGTCAGGCCTAATTGGGACCTTCTGAGAGCTAAGACTATATGCAATTCTAGCAGGAAAATGTTAATCCAGTCACAAACACTATATTCACAGGAAAACTTCCCTTCAGCCCTCCCTGCCTTCCCTACTTAGCTATTCAAGGGAAGTGATCGGTATATGCAAACTTATAAAAATTTAAACTATTTGTGTGCTTTTGGAAATGAGTTACAGAGCTCAACTAAACAAAAAATTCTCCCATGAAAATGATATTCTTAATAGATTTTGCTAACTCTTCTACCTCATAAGGCAGGCCCAGTCAGTTAGAAAACTACTTTGATTGCTGTAGTGGTTTTTGCAGGTGACCCAAGTTCAAACCAAACATGTCAAGTGAACCTGAACCCCGAGGAATTCAAAACTAGGGAACATGTTTACCAAATCTTTCTACAACAATAAATGGAAAGTAATTTTGGAGAAATCCCTTTCTCTGGCTTAGAGGGAATTTGAATGGGAGTGGTAACAGGTTGTTCACATTGATATGATCAATTCTGGTGTCAGTAACACCCAGGTAAGGCCACTTCCTCTAGAGGGCTTACCATACCTATGTTCTATGTTTGTCTTTTACTGGAGTGAAAGCAGAAGGTCAAGGTACTTTCTCAAGTCATGAGATGACCCTACTTGTCATAACCAGGTCTACCCAAGTTGACACACAATCTTAACTACCACAGTGGGAGAAGTTTGATATCATTGTTGACTATTCTTTATCTTGGTCTGGTTTGCACTAATGTTTACTGAGCACTTACTACATGCCAGGTGCCTCAGGCATTTGACTGCTAACCAGAAGCCTGGCAGTTCAAACCCACCAGCCACTCCTCGGAAGGTTGGGCAATCTACTTCCATAATAATATTGCCTCAGGAACCCAAGGAGGGGTCGCTATGCATCGGATCCGACTGGAGGGCAGCACGTTGCACTTGCATTACAGAAAAATAAGACCCTAGGTAACAGAGTTGCCTTGATTGCACACCGTGTATCCTATTAGTTGTTTACATATGCATTTGCTCTGTTTTGCATAGACATTTTATTTCAAGGGCTGCAGGGGGAGCACTGTGGAGTGTCTCCATAACAAGAGCTCTTCTATGAGATTACTTGCTTCTCTGCATCTATTATATATCTACACGTAACATCCTTACTGATTATACTTAGGACAAGGAGGGGTGATGTGTCCTACCCCTGTCCCTAGAAGCAATTCTTTGTTTTTCCAGAATTTTTCCAGATCATCTCCAAAGCTTTGTCTATTTGTGTTTCAGTTCTCCAATGTTTTATTTATGGCATCTCACCAAGACCACATAGTACAAAAAGGGATCCTGTGTCTAGTAACAAGTTCTCCTTTCAAGCTTTCATACTCAAAGAGAATTGGCTACAGTGTCAAGTGACCTTTAGCAGAGGTTTAAAAAGCAGGTAAAATGCTATGAACAAAAAATGACTTTATTGGACTTCATGTCCCAAACCATGGGCACGGTCTTAAGTCCTTCCTCAGTTTCAAAGTTAGAATAATGCTAGCTCAAAATTACAATAATTATTCATTAAATTAAAAAAACTCAGTGGTAGAATTTGATATCCCTTATAATATTTTCCTTCCTTGTTGAACTTACTTAGAAGTAGCAAGCATCATTTTTCATTTCAGCCATATTCAACTTGGTAGGAAATAATGTCAGCCAGAGACATTAACTTCCATCTATTGTACATACTAAAGCATTCTCATTATCTGCCACGTCAGCTCTAAACTTATTCAAGAAGAAGAAGAAGAAAAAAATCTCAGTGTGAAGCTCATTCTGACTATAGGGGACCCTGTGAACTATGTTTAAAAATTCAGTAGAAAATGTCTTCATCTTGTACATGAAGTTCTTTTTATAAATGCCCAAGGCTTTGAATTTTAGGAACCACTTTCATGATTGTTTTTCCAGGTAATCTATGAAATCAAGGAAAGATGCTACAATGAGTGACATTATCTGAGGATATGGCATTCTCCTGATTTAAGAATACCATGTAGCCACTAGCAGTCTTTTCTGAATTTCACACAAATAATGTATTCTTTCAAAATTCTCTTGTAATGCCTATTTCTGAAACTGATGAACCAGCCAGTGGCAAAATGGGGAATGTTATAAAACAATTGCAGACAACAAAAGGACTGGCTCAATTAATGCATCGCCTCATCATCCCAGTCTACCATTATACACAATGTCTCCTAGTGAAGTAGAGGGTTGAGTCATGAGTAGCATGTCAATTCTACACAGATACTCCACCTGCAATAGTAAATATAAAATTGGACTTGCTCTCCTAAATTCTTCTCAGGTATCCTATTTCTTTTCATTCATGTACTTTAAGCATATGAATGAATGTTAAGGGCCTCTAGCAGATATGTCGTGGTACCTCTCTTTCTGTGGGGTGTGAGGTAGGCCACAAATCTCCACATAGCCAAATAGATGATGGAGTATATTGGATCTAAAAACAAAAAAGATGAGTCAGAGACTTAGATTCTAATGGTCGAAGAGGATTTACCAATCCCCAAGGCCCTAGTGGATTTCCACAGTGAGCCCACTTAGCACTCCATCTTTACAAAATGGACTCCTTTCTACTTCCTACTTCCTGCTATTGTTAGTTGCCATTGAGTCTATTCTGACTCATGGTAACCCCATGTGTGTAGAGTAGAACTGTACTCCATAGCATTTTCAAGGCTTTCAGTAGCAGATTACTAGGCCTTACTTCTAAGGAGCCTCTGGTGTGTTAGTAGCCCAGCTGTTAACCATTTGAGCTACAAAGGAACTCTTTCCTTTCAACTTAATATAATCAAATCCACAGTGTCCTCCTGAGACCAAAATAATTTACCATGGAAACTTTTTGCTCTAGGTCAGGGCACAGAAAGGGCATTGGGGAAGAACTTGAGTGTAGCTGGGATATAGACTTTGGACTCTATGAAATCAGTATCTCCAGGGTAGTTCACAGGCTTTGCTGCACATTTGAATCACCTGCAGAGCTTTTAGAAATCCTCATATTAATTAAGTAAGAATCTCTAGGAATGGAATTCAGGCAACAGAAATTTAAAAAATTTCTTAGGTAATTCCAGTGTGCAGTAAAGTTTAAGAACCAATACTGCTTTGCCCTTGCTACTCAATAGGCCCCTTAATAAGTACTTAATAAGTAGCTTGTTGGGACTATAGACTCTCAGGCCCCTCCTTAGATTTACTGAATTAGAATCTGCATTTTAACATGATTCTTGCATGGTTCATATATACATTAATGTTTGAGAAGTACTACTGGGAAATCTGCATTTATAATAAGTACTCCTTCACTCACTCACTCACTGATGTCAAGTCAGAGCCAACTCATAGTGACCTTTCCTTGGGTTTCCAAAGTGATATCACTATGGAAGTAGATTGCTCAACCTTCCTTCTGAGGAGTGGCTGTTGGGTTTGAACTACCAGCCTTCTGGTGAGCAGTCAGATGCCTTAGTCATGATGCCACCAGAGCTCCCTGCTGATTCTTAGCACCACCAAAATTTGAAAAACTCTGACCTAAAATTGTTCTCATTACCTGACAGGGTGCTATAATCATCATGATGCCCAAGCCAGTAATTTCTTCCTTCTTGACTCAATACTGTTTTATGTTCCAGTTATTTATTTTCCAGTCTTCCACTTTTCTCTCTATTCTTCCATCTTCCTCCCTTGTCTTACTCAAGCCTTCACTCCCAGTCTACGAGCCTCATTACTTACATCAATTAGTACTTCTGTAGTTATATCTGATCATTAGAATACTTGTCCATGTAAAGAATTCCTCTACTTCTATAAGGATACATTTCAAAATACAGTATTAAAAATGTTTTCTTTACCTCCTGATAATTACAGGAGTGAACAGCACAGAGACAGCTAGGGAAGGAGACAAGTAACAAGAAGTAGAAACAGTACAGAAGTACCTACACATATCCTGTGGCTCTAGATGGACATAATTTGACTCCTATAACATTTGCATAATTTGCTGATAAAGAATTGAAGATATTTTGTCTGTCTGATTGTCTTTTTGTACAGAAGACAGAATTAGGCAACCAAAAAGTAGATTTCAGTGACGTGAATCTGACCAAGAAGGACATATGTTACTTATGATAAATTTGGGTACCTCAACCATGAAGTGAAGGTCAAAACTTTATGGATTATGCTATCTCTCCTACCAGGTAAGTACAAAAGGACAAATACTATGTGATCTCACTTGAATGAAATATCTGTTGTTGTTGTTATGTGCCATTGAGTCAGACCCGACTCATAGCAACCCCTCCTTGGGTTTCCGAGGCAGTATCACTATGGAAGTAGATTGTCCAAACTTTGCTTCCAAGGAGTGGCTGGTGAGTATGAACCGCCAGCCTTCTGGTTAGCAGTCAAGTGCCTTAGGCACTATGCTACCAGAGCTCCTGAATGAAATATCTAGAATAGATAAATTCAT
>NW_006921707.1:8985136-8986307 GCF_000298275.1 Orycteropus afer afer | reverse complement strand
TTTTTTCATTCTTCTGGCAGTCCATGCTATTTTCAGTATTCTTCGACAACACCACAAGTCAAAGGCATCAATTCTTCTTTGGTCTTCCTTATTCATTGTCCAGCTTTCACATGCATATGAGGTGATTGGAAAAACATGGCTTGGGTTAGATGCATCTTAGCTTAACAGCAACAGCTTTGCCTCTTAACACTTTAAAGAGGTCTTTTGCAGCAGATTTATCCAGTGCAATGCAGTATCTGCTTTCTTGACTCCTGCTTCCATGGGTGATGATTGTGGACTCAAGTATAATGAAATTCCTGACAATTTCAATTTTTTCTCTATTTATTGTGACGTTGCTGATTGGGCCAGTTGTGAGGTTTTTGTTTTCTTTATGTTGAGGTGCAATCCATATTGAAGGCTACACTCTTTAATCTCCATCAGTAAATTCTTCAAGTCGTCTTCACTTTCAGCAAGCAGGGTTGTGTCATCTGCATATCACAGGTGGTTAATGAGTCTTCCTCCCATCCTGATGCCATGTTCTTCTTCATATAGTCCAGCTTCTCAAGTTATTTTCTCAGCATACAAATTGAATAAACATGGTGAAAGAGTACAACCCTGATGCATACCCTCCTGATTTTAAACAATGTTTAAAATTGTTCTGTTCAAATTTGTTCAAAATTGTTCTTGTTCTGTTCAAAATGGTTCTGTTCAAATTTGTTCAAAATTATTCTTGTTCTGTTCAAATAACAGCCTCTTGGTCTATGTACAGGTTCCTTATGAGCACAATTAATTTGTTATGATCCACATTGTCAAATGCCTTTGCATCATCAGTAAAAGACAGGTAAGCATATTTCTGGTATTTTTTGCTTTCAGCTAAGATCCATCTGACATTACCAATGATATCCCTAATTCCATGTCCTCTTCTGATTCCAGCTTGAATTTCTGGAAATTCTCTGTCAATGTACTGCTGCAACTATTTTTGAATTATCTTCAGCGGAATTTTACTTGTGTATGATATTAATGATTTTTTTCAATAATTTCCACAGTCTGTTGGATCACTTTTCTTTGGAATGGTCACAAATATGGATCTCTTCCAGTCAGCTGGCCACATAGACAGCTGTCTTCCAAATTTCTTGTCATAATGAGTAAGCAACTCCAGCTTGCATCTGTTTGATGAAACATCTCAATGGGT
>NW_006921707.1:8983028-8984722 GCF_000298275.1 Orycteropus afer afer | reverse complement strand
TTAATTGGTTTCCCTTTTCTTTGTTGAAGAGGGTCTGTGCAATCCTTCTGCCTAGTCCGCCATCTTGCCCCGCCTCTCCGAAATCTACATTGTCTTTTTGAGCCACCCTTTGAAATCTTCTGTTCAGCTCTTTCATTTCACCAATTCTTCCATTCACTTTAGCTACTGTGCATTCAAGTACAAGTCTCAGAATCTCTTCTGACATCTGTTTTGCTCTTTTCTTCCTTTTCTGTGTTTTATATTTTTTTTTAATGTTCTTTTGCTTTCTTCATGTATGATATTCTTGATGTCCTCCCACAACTAGTCTGGTTTTTGCTCATTGTGTTTTAATGCATCAAATCTGTTCTTCATAGTAGACCATATCATTGTCTGATTTAAATTGGCCAACGGGAGTCAATTTCAGCTCTGGTGGCATAAGTGCCTAAGGCATTTGACCTCTAACCAGAAGGCTGGTGATTCAAACCCACCAGCCACTCCTTGGAAGGAAAATTGGGCAATCTACTTCCGTAGTGATGCTGTCTCAGAAAACCAACGAGGTGTTGCTATGAGTCAGATCTGACTCAATGGCAATGAGTTTTATTTTTATTTTTTTGAATGCTTAGGATATTGATCTTTATCTGTTCCATTTCTTTTTTGACAACTTCCAATTTTCCTACATTCATACTCTACATTCCACATTCTGATTATTAGTGAATGTTTGCAGCTGTTTCTTCCCATTTTGAGTCATGCCCCACCAACAAATGGAGATCTCAAAAGCTTTACTCCATCTACATCACTAAGGTCAACTCTACTTTGGGGAGGAAGCTCTTCTGCAGTGCATTTTGAGTGCTTTCCAATCTGATGGGCTCATTTTCTGGCACTATATCAAACAATGTTTTACTGCTACTCATAAAGTTTTCATTGGCCTATTTTTTTTCAGTAGTGGATAGCCCCAACTTTATTCCTACTTTTTCATTTTCTGGAAGCTCTGCTAAAACCTGTCCACCATGGGTAACTGTGGTAGTTAGTTAAGGTTATGGGTTAACTTGGCTGGGCCTGGTTTTGAGTGGCTGGGCAGCTGGTGATAGTTATTCCCCATTATGAGACCAGCAATCAACTCTATGTTGGAATCTGCCACGAGCAACTGAGTAGCTGCTTTAGGGACGTGGTCTGCTTCCTATATATAAGGAGAAGTTTAGGAATGGTCTGCAGTTTTTGGCATGCTTGAATCCTGTGTGTAGCTGAGTCATTATTCAGCAACCTGCCATGTTTTCTGCTGATCTGCAGGGCTGTCTCTGGACTTGAACTGGTGTCCTGCCATGTCATTTGGTAATACCAGGACTGTGCCATTTAACTTGTTGACCTTGGGCCAGTTAGCCTCAGCAGCCAGCAGCTGCCTGAGTGAAGAGATGCCTGTAGCTTCAGTGGGCCAGGAGCAAGAGGCAGAACTGAAGTTCAAGGTCAAGGGGCTTTCACCCAACCCTAGAGCCTGGCACTTTGGACTCGGAAATTTACCTTCCAAAACTAAGGGAATAAATTCCTGTTTGTTCAAGCCATTCCATTTGTGGTATATATCTGTTAGAGATGCACTGTTGTTGTTGTTATGTGCCACCAAGTCAGACCTGACTCATAGTGACCCCTCCTTGGGTATTTGAGGCAGTATCACTACGGAAGTAGATAGAAGTAACCAAAACAATGATCCTGGTGGTATTTAA
>NW_006921707.1:8980396-8982082 GCF_000298275.1 Orycteropus afer afer | reverse complement strand
GTATGAACCGCCAGCCTTCTGGTTAGCAGTCAAGTGCCTTAGGCACTATGCTACCAGAGCTCCTGAATGAAATATCTAGAATAGATAAATTCATAGAGATCTAAGTTTATTAATTGTTTCCAGGGCAAGATTTACTGCCTTGGAAACCCAATGGGGATTGCTATGAGTCAAAATCGACTCAATGGTTGTGGTTATTTTTTTTTTTTATCATCCTTATTTCATCATAATATATATTTTTTATAAAAAGTGATTGACTTAGGGACTTCAGCCTTGAGAACAACATCAATAGATTTAATAAACAATTTCTACACACCTAAAAAGCAAACAATTTTTGGATATTAGGTATGTGTTACTTACATTCATAACTCTACCCTCGGTAACATGCTAAAATTTGGGAGGCTTTAAGAATGTTAAGGGATCCCTGGTGGCACAATGGTTAAAGTGCTTGACTGCTAACAAAAAGATCAGCAGCTTAAACCCATTATCTACTTCATAGGAGAAAAATGTGGCTCTCTGCTTCCAGCTTTGGGAATCTTATGTAGCAGTTTGACTGTCCTATGTTGTTGGTGGTGTCATCGAGTCATCTCTGACTCATAGCAACTCTATGTACAGCAGAACAAAACACTGTCCAGTCCTGTGCCAGCCCCACAATTGCTGCTATAACGAAGCCCATTGTTGCAGCCACTATGTCAATCCATCTTGTTGAGGGCCTTCCCCTTTCTCATTGACCCTCCACTTTACCAAGCATGATATCCTTCTCCAAGGACTGGTGGTGCCTTCTTACAACACGAACAAAGTAGGTGAGACGAAATCTGGTTGTTCTCACTTCCAAGGAACATTGTGGCAGCACTTCTTCCAGGACAGATTTGTTAGTTCTTTTAGCAGTCCATGGTACTTTCAGCATTCTTCACCAACACCACAAATCAAAAGCATTGACTCTTCTTTGGTCTTACTTATTCATTGTCCAGCTCTCACATGCCTATGAGGTGATTAAAATTACCATGGTTTGGGTTAGAAACACCTTAGTCTTTAAGGAGATATATTTGCTCTTCAGCACTTGAAAGAGATCTTTTGCAGCAGATTTTCCCAATGCTATAAACCATAAAACCAAACTCACTGCCGTCGAGTCAGATCCAACTCATAGGGACCTCTCTTTGGGTTTCCGAGCTGGTATCACTAAGGCAGTAGATTGCCCAACCTTCCTTCCCAAGAGTGGCTCGTGGATTTGAACTGCCAGCCTTCTGGTTAGCAGTCAAATGCCTTAGGCACTACACCACCAGAGCTCCCTCCCAATTCTATATGTCATCTAATATCTTGACTGCTGCTTCCATTGGGGTCAATTGTAGAACCAAGAAATATGAAGTTGTTGACAGCTTCAATCTTTTCTCCATTTATCATGATGCTGCTTACTGATCCACTAGTAAGGATTTTTATTTTCTTTATATTGAAGGATGTTCTGGTTACCTAGTGCCACTCTGGCAAGAATATACCATAAATGGAATGGCTTGAACAAAGAGAAGTTTATTCTCTTACAATTCAGGAGGCTAGAAGTCTGAGTTCAAAGTGCCAGGCAGTAGGGGCTGTGTGAAAGCCCCTCGACCTTGGGCTTCAGCTCTGCCTCTTGCTCCCAGCCCACTGAAGCTAGAGGCATCTCTTCACTCAGGCAGCTACTGGTTGCTGAGGCTA
>NW_006921707.1:8966099-8974971 GCF_000298275.1 Orycteropus afer afer | reverse complement strand
AGCCTCTAGCCTCACAGCAACTAGCAAGCCCCACAGTATGACAAACTGAGAGACCAGTGGTGGAGTATAAACAAAAAAACAGACCCATTGCCATAGAGTTGATTCCAACTCATAGTGACCTCTATTGGGTTTCCAAAGCTCCAAATCTTTGCAGAAGCAAACTGTCTCATCTTTCTTCCACAGAGCAGCTGGTAAATTCAAACCACCAGCCTTCTGGTTAGCAGTCAAATGCCTTAGGCACTATGTCACCAGAGCTCACACAGAGACACACACAAAGAGAAATAATTTAAAAACTATAACTTGCCCACTTTGGCTGTAGAATAGGTTAGGTCAGGGTTTCTCAACCTTATTTTCTCGATTAGTAGTTTAGAGGGGATAGTATTTTTTGTGGGGAATATTACCCTGTATGATAGAGTGTGTTTAGAGGCATCATTGACTTCTACCTTTCATGTAATGCAGTAATATCCTCCATGTTATAACAACCAAAAATGTCTCCAGATATTGCCAAATGTTCCCTGGGGAGTAAATCGCTCTTGGGTAAGAAACATTGAGTTAGGAAACATTGAAAAAACAGGACTAAGGATGGAATTTAAGGTCAGATTTTGAGAGATTTGGTATGCTAGATTTGTACCTAATTTGATAAACAGAAGGTATGCAGTAAAGATTTCTGTGCCAAGACATAACTCAGGTACAGCAAGGATTGTGGGGCTGGCGCAGGACTGGGCAGTGTTTCATTCTGTTGTACTTAGGGTCTCTATGAGTCAGAGATGGCTCAAGAGCACCTAATAACAACAACATTATGATTTGCAGAGAATAATTTTGCAGGTCATAGAACTATATGAATTTTTTTAAACTATCAGTATTTATTTGTGTCAAAAAAGCACATTACTTAACTTTCCTGTACCTCAGTTTTCTACACTGTGTCCTGAGGATAATAGTGATGCTCACCTCATAGCATTATCATGAAGATTAAATGAGGTGATTCATATAAAGTTCCTGAAACAATGTCTGTCATATTTTAAGTGAAGAGTAAATTTTTATGTATTTTTATTTATTAGTATTAAAATTACCCATTAAAGAATAAGGCACTTTTGTGAAATATTTGAAACGTTGAAATATTTTTAAGTATCAAAAAAAAAACCAAAACAAAACTCACTGCTGTCATGTCGATTTGACTGATAGCGACCCCTCCTTAGGTTTCTGAGGCAGTATCACTACATAAGTAGACTGTTCCATCTTTCTTCTGAGGAGTGGCTGGTGGGTTTGAACTGCCAACCTCCTAGTTTGCAGCCAAATGACTTAGGCACTATGCCACAGCTACTATTTATGGTATAAACCAATGTAGAGGAACTGGCTCTTACAAGGCCAATTGTGGCTATGCTCTTGCTCGCTGCTAGCTCACTTCCACTTGCTAAATCACTCCTATGTAACACTTGCTGGTATGACCTGGGAGGTCTGTGGCCCTCCACTAAGCCATATTTGTATGCCAGAGCCATAGAAGCCCTTGCCTCCCACTATGGGCCACAGAGCCTACAGCCACCCTGGGTATCACCTTATAAATAAACCCTTAATAAGCTCCACTATTGTTGTCCTAGAGTTGTCAGCCTCATTCTTCAATCTCTCAGTCCCTTCCATATTTAGGGGCAAATTTAAAGTTACTTGTCCCTGCCCAGACATCAGTATCAAATAGTTGATTCCAAAACTAAGTCTAAAAATAACCAAGATAATCACATCCAAAGGGGTTACTGTTCCCATACCTCCTTAAATCCTGGATTAAAGACTAATGAAATCACACTTAAAAAAAAAAAAAAAGATGGGAGAAAATATTAAAAAGAAAGGAAACTGATGTTAAAGCTTCTTCTCACATCCATATTGAAGTGCCTTGAAACCATGTAAAGGCAGACTGAAGGCAATAGCCTAAAAGTACTCCTCAGGGACTACTTTGAATTGGTCAGCTTCCACAACATAATTGCTAACAAGTCACAGGTGTCAAGCCACATGAGTGGGTGATAACCCGATTTTGAGAAGAGAAATGACAATTCTTTACCCATCATTCATCTTATAGTTTGCTTGTCATCTCTCACAGTACATAGCAAGTTACCTTTTTATTAGTGGCTTTGGAAATAATTTTGCAGGTGAGCAGCAGCAGTATCCTCTGAAAAACTGTGTGTAAATAAGACTATGTTGGATGGAAGATGTGGGATCCACCTGCCAGGAGGATGAAAGGGACATATTTGAGCTCTCAGGCAGTAAAATTAGGGGCTCCTGTCATTCCTGCTGTCTTTTCTCACTGACCAAAATGATGAGTAGAACCAATTTCCCCATCTTTGCTTTGTTCTCTTCCCCTCTTTTCCTGACCATCCAACCTCACCAGCTCTTGAAATTGAATAAATAAATTAAAATAGTTAAAATAAAAAGTCAAGTTAATTTTATTGGTTTGCTTAATAATAGCAATCTTACTTTTTTAAGTTTTCTGAATGCTTTTCATAAGTAATCTTTTTTGAGCCCTACCAAAATACTTAGTTTAACAGCACAAACATTACTACTAATTACAGAAGGAAAATGAGGTTCAGGGAGGTTATGTGAATTATCCAAGAAATAATGGAACTTGGGAATAAATACCAGGTATTCTGATTCATAGTTCCAACTCTGACTGTAGACAAATCTGCACCATTGCATCCACCAATATTCACATACCTGTTCCTCTCCCTTCTTTACACCTGTCAGAGTCACATCTCTAATTAATAAATTTACAAGAATATTAGGCACTACTCATCCTTTGCTTGATTGTCTACAGAAGATTCTTATATGATCTTCATGCCTTAACTTGAGACCCCTTAAATCTTTCATTACATACTACTTCCAGAGTCATCCTCACCTCAACGACATCTTGGCAAGATTTCATCACCTTTAGGGTACTTGTCCACTACCATTTTTGCATTTAAGATTTATTCTGTTTATTTTATATTTGACCAAAATCTAATCCAAAGCCTTTCTTTTCTACTCCCAGCATAGGTGAAATGTATGGCACTGGTCTCTCACAGGATAGTAAATACATGGTCTGGCTCTTCAATACTTCCTCTCCCTCCCTCTTCAAGGTTAGTTAGTCCCTCCAGCTTTGGAATGGGAAATGGGGAGAACAAAAAAAGATAAGTGTTTCCTAACTTCTCTGAATAAAGTTTCATAGACTCCAGGCAGCAGAAGGGAAGGGAAATCATCAAACATGTTTACACTCTGGGCCACAATCATTGTTGCTGACCTGCTAATTCTTATCAATTGTATGAAGTGACAACTATGCCTACAATTGTTCTCCCTTTCCCTGGATCTTCCTTTAATCCTTTATAAACTCTTTCAGTAATCTATGTGTAGTCCCCAATTTACAGCCGGGGTTCTGTTCTGATGACTCCGTCATAAATTGGTCTGATGTAACTCAAATACCTCAGGGTTTTTATTTTTATTTTATTTTTATTTTTCATTATTATTGCTTTTTATTTTCAAAACCAAATACCAAACTCACTACCATCCAGTCAATTCTGACTCATAGAGACCCCAGTTCAGTTTCCAGGGTGGTAAATCTTTATGGAAGTAAATTGCCCCATCTTCCTTCCACAGAGTGGCTAGTGGGTTTGAACTGCCACCCCTCTGGTTAGCAGTCAAATGCCTTAGGCACTGCATTACCAGAGTTCCTTTTTATTATCAATATCTTTATAAATCTGATCTTTATTTGTCTTTAGGGATTGAAATCATTACATATAAACTTATGGACATTATAATATATGCATACATAAAAAACACAAATCATAAAAATTTACTTCAACGATGAAGAAGAGTTGGATGATACTGGCATTTTGTCAATTGCAGTAATGACTTGTGGAAGATTTTGGATCTTGTGGATTATTTCTGGGAGTGAGTGTGATGTTTCTAGTCAGAAAGTTAATGAGAGTTGATTGTATTGTCCTTTGCTTTTTTTCTTTGTATATTTCATGATAGCGTGTCACTGTTTCCCAAATCTATCAACTTTAGCAAAGCAGTCAGCATTTGGATCCATATTTCATGTTTCAAGCAACTGAATCCCCTGATTTAGTTTAGAAAAAATTTACAGCTCATCCTTTTACTGTAAAATTTTTTGACAACTTTTTTCCTTCCTCTTCTTCATTATTTCTTTCTTCATCAGCATTTCCTTCCTCTTCAAAATTTACTAAGTCCAGATTTGTCATTTCCCCTTATTTGTGTTTTATGACCTGTTCTACATCAGTGCTATCAAGTTCCAATTTCGGTGTTCTTGCCATACAGACAATTTTTCCACTGATCTCTTCCATCATATTATCCTGATCAAATGCTTGGAGTGTATTCAGACAACTCAACAATTTTTTCATATCCCTTGCATGCATTTTCCCATAACTTCCTCCCAAGAAGATGCAATGTTTCAGATACACTGATGATGGTAATTGTGGTTTGTCACACTTACAATAATATGTCATAAGTTGGGGACTACCTGTATTGTAGTTTTCAGTGTAGAGATCTTGCACATATTTAATTAACTTTTTCCTAAGTATTTCATATTTTTCAGTTATTTTGATGCAGCATTTTATGGACTTACACCCTTGCTATAAAATGCCCCTTCCCTATCAACTCTGTATCAAATGATCATCTTTATGTGATATCAGCATTCATGCTGATGACCCAACCAGGATAAACAGGATTCTGATTTCACAGTCCTTTACATTCTTCAGCTTTGGGACCTTCAGTTTCATACACCAACATGGGTGTAGGACCTGTGAGATCACATCATCTCCTAACCTTTTTTGGTTGTTGTTGCTGTTATGTGCCATTGAGTTGGACCCAACTCATAGCAACCCTTCCTTGGGTTACCAAGGTGGTATCACTATGGAAGTAGATTACTCAACCTTCCTTCTGAGGAGTGGCTGGTGGATTTGAACCACCAGCCTTCTGGTTAGCCATCAAGTGCCTTAGGCACTAAGCTACCAGAACCCTTTAGTCACTCTAAAATGAAAATTAATTCAAATACATTAAATCAATATACACTGATCTGTACCAAGCATTGTAAAATATGGAAAGAAATGTGACAGTCAAATAATTTTCAAAAACTAGGTAGCTAGAGAGACAAAATAAAAGGCATAAAGAGTCAAACAACAATGAACGATATAAATAAAAGAAAGAGGTGCCAAAAGGCAGCACATGATTAAGTGTGTTGTGAATTGTATGGACAATAACTGCTGCAGAAGTTTAAAGTCATCCATTTATTCAATCTGTTAGCTATCCCATTGCACTCAATCCACTGAAGCAACTCTGCAATCTCTACTTGCTCATCCTTTGTATATCCTTCCAATTCACCAGTTCTCTCCTTACTGTTTTTAACTCTTGCTACGGACAAAAATTCTTGGTGAACCATTTCAGAGATGTTTTCACTAACATCTTAAAATTACTTGCCTATCTGCTGAGCTCTCTGGACCCATGCACTACTCTGAATGTCCCTCCTTCGTTTTGACCACACCTCTTTAGCTTACACTTTATATTATATACATGACAATCTGAAATCATCTCATGGGCAAATAATTCACACCCAAGATTTCATTGACTGACTGTATGGTAAGGGTCACCATGAATCTACTCCCCAAAATATGGAGATTGATTCTGTCATCACATTCTCACTTATACACCATCATTGCCAGCTGCCTCCATGACACTCTGTGACCCTAACCACTCTGAGCTAGGTTAAAAGGACAAGTTAAAAGGACACAGTCCTTCAAACTGCCAAATAGGCAGATGGAAGCAATAAGTCTAGCAAGTGCATACAGCAACCCAACCTTCTGATCTACTGGCTACAAAGGGTTGATTTCTCACTACTCCTTCAGGATTCTAGCCACAAGCTCAGCAATCCACACAGCACCCTTACTTTCTCACCCACTGGCTTTTACTGCCCATTTGGGCTTGATAATTTGATAATAAGATGTATTACTTACATCTACAGATTTATTATAGTCAAAAAGGGTACAAACTAAAAGATGACTATGGAGAAGTCTGAGAATATTCCCAAACAGAGCATCTGTGTCCCGAGTGATGTACTACTCTCCCAAGAGCAGATATTCTCTTCAACCAGGCAGATCTCAACCAGGACATTCTCTGAGCCTTGGTGTACAGGCTATTTTCTGTCAGTTTTTCCTGATAGGCTAAATCATGCTCTTCAAGGCTAATTGATCTTGGCCTGCCAGGTGACTTTTTCTAGTCTGGACAGCCCCACATGCCATTAAATCCTCAGGTACCCCAATTACTCCAGTGGATATTTCTCTGCAGCAAAGAATAAAGGTCAGACCTGCTGGTGAAGTGTTTAAGTGCTTGGCTGCTAACCAAAATATCCAGCGGTTCAAGCCCACCAGACATTCCATGGGAGAAAATGTAGCAGTCTGCTTCTGTAAAGATCAAAGCCTTGAAAACCATATGGGGCAATTCCCTATGTCCAATAGGGTCTCTACGAGTTGGAATGGACTCAACTGAAAGAGGTTTGTTTTACCTAGGGAAAAGTAGGTCCCTTACCACACACCCACCAATTTTATTCTCTGGCTCTCTATGTCTTGAGCTCTAGACTCATAATGTCAAAAATGTGCTGAAACACAATACCTGATATTGCTCAGCCAGTGCAAAGTAAACATGTATGCATCTCTCCTGTTCTTCACTCTACACTCAACCCATTTCTTAGGCTGTCTTTTGACCTGTATTCTGTATCTCAATTAATGGCACAGCATCTCTCCACTTATCTTCAAAGTTGTCTTTAATATCTTTCTCTCTTTAAAACGAATTGATTGCCAACTTCTGTCTATTTTACCTCCTAATTATCTGTGGATTTTGTACCCTCTTCTACATCTCTGCCACTGCCTTAGCTCAGATCTTCATCATCTGTTTCCTGCCTGGACTCCTCAGTTATTGTTTTTTTTCTCACTTTCTTATTCTCATCAAATCACAGCCTTATATGGCAGGGGAAGGACTGAAGAGAATAGATGACTTTCAACAGTAGCGTTAATACTGGGAGGTCTTTTCTAATTTTTTAATATTCCAAATAATCATGACAACAAAAAATATTTTTAAAGTGATTATTATGTGCTAGGCCCTGTCTTATCATTTTACATGTATTAATTCATTTAATCTTCACAACTAATCTATGGAAAAGATACATGGAGGACAAAGAGGTTCCATAAATTGCCCAAGGTCACTTAGCTGTTAAGTGTTGTTTACATCCATATGTAAGCAGCCTGTTTCCAAAGACTAAACTCTTGACCATAGCACTCTGCTGCCTCTTGGCACCCCATCAAATTTCAAACTTTAAAATTCATATTTCAGGTAGTTAAGATCATATATTCTCTACCTCTCATAATATCTTTTCTCATATCTTACCACTTCACATTTCATCCTTTACTCATATTAAAAAAAAAAAAAAAAAAAGCAACTTACTGCCATAGAGTCAGTTCCGACTCATAGCAACAATCTTTGGGTTTTTGAGGTGGTAAATCTTTACGGAAGTAGATTGCCCAGTCTTCCTTCCATGGAGTGGCTGGTGGGTTCGAACTGCCAACTATCTGGTTAGCAGTCAGGTGCCTTAGGCACTATGCCTTGGATATTTTATATTGCTATCTAAATAATTATCCTGAGTATTCTTTTAACACACCATTTTATCCCTAAAAGGTGATTGTTCCAGTGACATTTTATTATATCACAAAATAAGGCACCAGAACTCCTGTTACAATGTATTATTTATAGAAATCTATAAATAGAAAAACATGCTCTTTTATGCCTCTGTACTTTTGCCACACCATTCTTTCTATTTTGCCACACCATTCTTTCTACCTCTCACCAAACCAAACTCACTGTCATCAAGTCAATTCCTACTCATAGTGACCCCCATCGGGTTTTTAAGGCTGTAAGTCTTTATGGAAGCAGATTGCCTCATCTTTCTTCCATGAAGTGGCTGGTGGGTTCAAACCACTGACCTTTTGGTTAGCAGCGAAATGCCTTAATCACTACACCACAAGAGCTCCTTTCTTTCTGCCTGTTGTTGTCGTTATGTGCCATGGAGTCAGACCCGACCCATAGTGACCCCTCCTTGGGTTTCCAAGATAGTATCACTATGGAAGTAGATTGCCCAACCTTCCTTCCGAGGAGTAGTTGGTGGGTTTGAACTGCCAGCCTTCCAGTTAGCAGTCAAGTGCCTTAGGCACTACGCTACCAGAGCTCCCCCCTTATTCTTATAAGTCACCTACCACATTCCTTCTTACATACCAAGTGTCCTGTCAAGTAACTGCCTAAGAGAAGCCTTCTCCTCATTTCTCAAACCTCCCAGAGTTAGCCACTTTCTACTCTGTGTTTCCAAAGCACTCCTTTCAAATCTAGTGCATTAAAGTAATTATTTACAACTGTTACTGTCACTCACTTAGTTCTAGAAAGGCAAGGACCCTATCTTATTCACTTTTGATTCCCACGTGTCCAGCTTAGTGCCAGGAACATAAGAAATAAATTACTTCTTACTGAATAAATAAATTATTCTAAGCCAAGAGGAGAATATTTCTGAAGGACAGTGAAACACAAGAATCTGACCAATACAAATGTAGATTACCATTATACTATTCATTGTGTGCCCATTATAAATTTCAAATTCTTGTGATTATCTCTTTTTTTATATCCTGATATGCTTCTAAAAATATTTATATTAAACATAAAATATGTAAAAATAAAATATGTGAAGTATAAATAATCATGGTAAATGAAGTCCCAACTGTTGTTGTTGTTGTTAAGTGCCGTAGAGTTGTTTCCGACTCATAGCGACCCCATGCACAGCAGAACAAAACACTGCCCGATCCCG
>NW_006921707.1:8964388-8965317 GCF_000298275.1 Orycteropus afer afer | reverse complement strand
ATAGATTGAATAAGTGTGGAGAAAGAATACAACCCTGACGCACTCCCTTCTTGATTTTAAACCATGTAGTGTCCCCTTGTTCTGTTCGAACGACAGAATATAACATAATTATTAAACCTGAAATGCTCCTTTTGCCACTCACTTAAACTATCTACCACATTTTTCTCAGAAGGAACCACTATCCTGAACTTTGTATTTACTTTTTCTTTTTCATTTCTTTAAAATGTTACTACATCTGTTTCTATCTGTAAACACTGTATTGTTTAATTTCTCCTATTTTGAAGTTTATATAAGTATCATACTCTGGATTCTTTCGTGACTTGCTTTTTTTTTTATTTCCTTTGAGATTATATTTCTGAGATTTACCCATGTTGCTGTACTTTATTCTTTTTCATTGCTGTGTAATATTTCATGTTGTGACTATACTAAAATGTGTTATTCTGTTCTGTAAAAGATAGATGGTGAGTTGATTCTTGGGTTCTTTTTCTTTCTTTTTTATTATAGACAGTGCTACTATGAACTTAGGAGCTCTGGTAGCATAGTGGCTAAGGCACTTGACTGCTAACCAGAAGGCTGGAGGTTCAAATCCACCAGCCACTCCTCAGAAGGAAGGTTGGGCAAATCTACTTCCGTAGTGATACTGCCTTGGAAACCCCAGGAGGGGTCGCTGTGAGTCGGGTCCAACTCGATGGCACATAACAACAACAACAACAACTATGAACTTGTATGTCTTCTAGTATGCTTGTCATAATATTCTCTAGCACAATTTTCCTCAATATTTTTCATGTTATGCCACTCATAGAAAATAATATTTGTTTGGCATACTGGGATAAATTGAGGAGGCTGTAGTCAGAAACAGGCAAATCTATTTTGAGGATGAAACCTTTCCTAGGTTTGAGGATGAAACCTACCATTTGGAGATTTCTGTC
>NW_006921707.1:8962299-8963838 GCF_000298275.1 Orycteropus afer afer | reverse complement strand
TTCGTGGCTGTGAACTTTTTTTATTTTTATTTTTTATTGTGCTTTAGGTGCAAGTTTACAGAGCAGAATTTGTTTTACATTCAACATTTCCAGTACATTTGGTTTCACTCCCCGATTACCATCCCCAACCCTAACCCAGTCTCCTCCCCTCCCTGCCCAGTAACCCCCGCCCCGCCCCCGTGTCCCTCATAGTTATGCCCTACTGTGTGTCCTGCATTTCCTCTCCATGAATGTTGCCCCTCTGGTGCCATGTGGTCAATTGCTCCAAGGGATGCATCTCCATAGAGTATGTGGGTGCGTCACTCTGGGTTGAGTGGTCTGCGTGTACATCTTGTTAACTATCAGGCTGAGAGCCAGCCCCAGGGAGTGAGTTTTATTCCAGGCCCAAAGTGCATCCCAGCGCCATAGTATTGGGTGTCTCACCAGACTCCATCCAACCAGTAATTCTGGTCATTCTAGTGTTGTTGGACTTCGTTCCATCCAGGATCTGCAGTTTTGAGCCTTTCCTGAGTGTTTGGCATTGGTAGCCTGGCACCATCATTTCCTCCATGTGAATGTTGCCCCTCTGGTGCCCTGTGAACTTTTAGAAGCAGATCACTAGGCCTTTCTTCAAAGGAGCCTCAGATGGCTTTAAACTGCCAACTTTGGGTTAGTAGCCAAGCTCTAAAACATTTACACCACTGGGAAACTTCTTTCTACTTGAAGGAATAGATAAAAACCAATAAGTGTCTCTATCTTGTCCCTTTCCACCTCAAGTACCTCTTCTGATCTTTTTTTACTAGTCAGGATAAAGGCATTTAACTGCTAACCAGAAGGTTTGTGGTTCAAACCCACCAGCCACTCCTCAGTAAGAAGATTGAACAATCCACTTCCACAGAGATACTACCTTGGAAACCCCAGGAGAGCTCGCTATGAGTAGAATTGACTCAATGGCTATGAGTTTTGTTTTTTTTTTTTTTTTAATAAAATAACCCAACCATCTCAGTGGTTAGCACAATGATAGTTTATTTATTTTACTCATCCAGCACCCAGAGTTCATGTTCCTTGTTCTTTAGAATTCCTGGGTGACTGTCTTCCAAACCCTACCTTACTTTGGAATATTCAGTTTGTTTGATTTTTAAATATTCAACTTTATCTTCTTGATTGACATTTTAGCTTTTTAATCATTGCTCCAAGGATAATATACATCTTTGACTTAACCAAGTCTACTCGGAACTTATATTATACTATATAATGTCTAATGTGAAAACATTCTAACAGTAACTTCCATTTACCCAATTCCTGCAGTTTGTGCCCTTGTAGTACATTTTACTTCCACATGTGTTATAAACTTTGCCATATATTATTATTATTACTTTTTACCTAAACAGTCTATTGTTATTTAAAGAAATTAAGATCCAAATTAAAACATTCTATTTAACCTTCATATTTACCACTTTTTGTGCTCTTCATTTTTTTTCACATAGATCCATGTTTCCAGCTGGTATCATTTTTCTTCAACCCAAAGAACTTTCTTTATCTTTTATGTATTTCAAGTCC
>NW_006921707.1:8960103-8961406 GCF_000298275.1 Orycteropus afer afer | reverse complement strand
CATGGCAGGCTGCTGAACAATTTCATAGGTACAGGCAGGGTTCCAGCATGCCATAAGCTAGAGACCATTTCCAAAGCTGCTGCTTATATATGGGAAGTAGACTACATACCCAAAGCAGCTACTCAGGTGCTTGTGGTAGATCCCACCATGGAGAAGATTGCCAGTCTCATCATGGGGAATAACTACCACCAGCTGCCTAGCCACTCAATCAGGCCCAGCCAAGTTGACACACAAACATAACCACCACAGTCACTATGGGCCTGTTCATTTTTTTTTTTCTAGTATTTTTGTTTCCTTTCTGCTGTAGTTTGAATAGTTTCTTTTAATCTGATTTCAAGTTCAATTCTTTTTGCACTGTCCTGATGTCATTTCTAATATTTTATTTTTCAATTCTAAAATTTACATTTGTTTTTATTTCATAGATTCTATTTTTTTTTACTGGGATGTTGTACTTGTGCACTCATTATTTCCATTTCATATTTAATTTCTTGAACATATTTATAAAAGCTCTCTCAAAGATCTAACCTGCTAATTTCAACATATTTGCCATCTCTATATCTGGTTTGTATTTTCTTTTTCCTTTTGGTTCTATGTCACATTTTATCTGATCCTTTGCCTGACTGGTAAGGTATTCTTGTATGCTGAACACTGTCAGTACTACATTATCAAGAACCTCTATTTTATTATCTTCCTTAAATGAGTTCTAAAGGTTGTTTTTTTTTTTTTTTTCCCCTGACAGTTAGTTAATTGAATGGAGATAAGCTTGATCATATCAAGGTTTAACCTTAGGTTTTGTTAGAGCAGTTGTAGTAGCCCTTACTCTAGCTCTCTGGAAACCAGTTCCTAAGGTGTGAGCTTTTTGGGATCTCAACTCCTTGGAAGAAAGATTGGGCAATCTACTGTCATAATGATACTGTCTTAGAAACCCAAGGAGTGATTGCTTTGAGTTGGATCCAACTCAATGACAGTGAGTTGAGGAATGAAATTATAGATGTTGAGTAAGTTTTCTCCACTTTGTTGGTTGGAACTCCAATATCTCCCAGCCCTATGTGATCTCCAGAATTGTTCACAATATGCCCCACATAATTATCTTCTGCCACATATCTCAGAGTTTCAGTACTTTTCAAAAAACTTAAGGGGGCCCAACTGGAACCTATGATCATATTGAGGGAGGCAGAAGTGTGTTCAGCTAAAAGAGGAGGAAAAAGTAAGAATTTTGTTTATGAATGAGTCATGTTAGCACAAGAGTGAAAACACAAATGGGTAGTGTTTGCATTATATCTACAATCAGTAATGATCCTGA
>NW_006921707.1:8951564-8957283 GCF_000298275.1 Orycteropus afer afer | reverse complement strand
AACAACAACAACCCCATGGACAAGATGGCATGATGGTATATGTCAGAGGTGACATATAGCCTGAGAGCCCAATGGACTCCCTCTTACCAAAGCTGATCTACCCACAGCTGCCTCTGTATATCCAATCTGTCAGAAAGGAACAGTTGTTGAGTTCTCAATATTACTCCTCATGGAGACCATCATGTCACTTGGTGGCAAGTTGACTATATGATATCCCTTCCATCCTGGAAGGATCAGAGGCTTACTGGAATGGATATCTAGTCTACATATAGGTTTGCCTTTTCTGCCCATTGAGCCACAACCAGCACTGATATTTGGTGATTATAGATCACTGATCCATAGACATGAAATTTCACACAGTGGCATCCAGCTAGCAAAGCAGATGTAGGAGTGAGTCCATGATCATGACATCCAATAGTCATATCACACATCATATGATCTAGAGACAGCTGGCCCCGTAAAACACTGGAGCCACCATTTAAAAGTGAAATTAAAGCACCAGTCAGGAGAAAACTCTGTGAGAGCTGTGATGGCACCCTCCAGGATGCAATGTATTTCATTAACCAGAGATCCTATAAGCTGTATCCTCTATAGAAAGACTGTATGGGTCTGGGAATCAATAATTAAAAACAGGCATAACCTCACTTACCATAACTATAATGACACACTCTTTTTCCCATATCTGTAACTCTGGACTCTTCTGGGTTGGAAATCCTGGTCCCCAAGAGGAGCACACACTTACAAAAGACAAGACATTGAACTATATGTTGTGGTTGCTATGAGATCACTTTCGACTCATTATGCCCAGGAATCAGCTGGTCATGAGAGAAATCACCATACTAGCTGGAGTAAATAAATGACCTTGATCAGCATAAGGAGGCAATGCTACTTTTACACAGTAGCGGCAGCAAGGAATGCATGTGGAACCCAGACGTTCATTCTGGATGCAACCTGGTGCTCCCTTGTCCCATTGTAACTGTGAATGGGAATTTGAAGTAACTCCATTCTGAGAAAGACATGCTTGTCAAGAGTTTAAACATCAGAAATGACATCAAGACCTGCCAAGACAATAGCTTAGTGTAAAGGAAACTAGACTAGATCATAGAAGAGAGAGAATAAGTCCCCCAAATCAACTGCAGCACTGGTAGCTTTAATTCATCGCAATCACCTCCCTCTTCTGAGTTTTCTCACAGAAATAAAAGACCACAGGAACCACAGAGGAGCTACTCCCCAAGCCTGTGAAAAAGTATATCTTTATGGTACAAGGGGAGGACTATGGCAGCCATAAGAATATATCTTGAAAATCTCTTCCTATGGGAAGTTAGTTGACTGAGGGCCCCAGCAGCTGCATTCTATAACCCATAATTGCATTTCTGCTGAAGTCATGCTTTGCACAAACTGTTCCCAGCCAATAACTTAGCATAGAGTAATACTAAAACAGGCAAGTTCCAAGAATACATCCTCTGATAGCCAATTTTAGCACTATGATTCTCTAGTTGCCTTATCAAACCTTCCTTAGACTGCAAAGAATTCAATCTATCTTCCCTCCCTCCTTTCCTTGAGGTCAAATTCGTAATGCAGTCTGATGGCTCTCCCAATCTAATCTGGGTTCTGTAACACAGGCTTTTCCCCTAATAAAATGTATATTAATCCTGTCTTGGCATATGCTTCTCAGGAGAGGAGTGAAATTAAGGGCTTCAGATAGTCTTCTATATATGATATAAAGCATTTGAATGAGAGTAGGGTTAGAACATGATTAACTAACCATTGGCTCATCTAGTAGTAATCAGTATTACGTATTCAATATTGTTGTTGTTGTTACATGCCCTCGAGTCAGACCCGACTCATAGTGACCCCTCCTTGGGTTTCTGAGGTAGTATCACTATGGAAGTAGATTGCCCCATCTTCCTTCTGAGGAGTGGCTGGTGGGTTTGAACCGCCAGCCTTCTGGTTGGCAGTCAAGTGCCTTAGGCACTACACTACCAGAGCTCCCATTGAATATTATATGAAGTTATTTAATCATACAAAGCTAAAGTCAAGAACAAATAGAACGCAATTAAGAGTTTTGTCCCCCTCAAATTACTAGTGATGTTGACTATGATGTAGAAAAGTAACATGAATTATGTCTTTCATCTAAATTCTTTTCTTGTCCCTTTCCAACTTTTCCCATTCCATTATTCCTCATAATACAACTCTTGCTCCTGAAAAAAAAAAAAAAAAAAAAATTACCACCTATGAAATATTTACTGGACCTGATCTGCAATAATTATGTTGCTGTTGTTGTTATGTGCCGTTGAGTCGGACCTGACTCATATTGACCCCTCCTTGGGTTTCCGAGGCAGTATCACTACAGAAGAAGATTGCCCAACCTTCCTTCTGAGGGGTGGCTGGTGAGTTTGAACACCCAGCCTTCTGGTTAGCAGTCAAGTGCCTGAGGCACTATGCTACCAGAGTTCCTGCAATAATTATAAGCAATGAATAACTTTTTCAACAAAGAAAATAATAAGAAATCTCTCTTTCCTTAGGATTCTTCCATTTGGTATCGATTAATGAATGAATTTCTTGCTTTCTACATTTACTAGCAACAGATACAAGTTTATATTTGGCTTAATGTTTTTCTTTTTATAACACTTTTGTTTTAAAAAGGAGAAATCATGAAGGGAATATATTTTGAAGAATTTTTATGTTTAATATATAGCCTGTATTCTAGTTGTTGTTGTTAGTTGCCATGGAGTCTTTTTTGATTCATGGCAATATCAAGTGTGCACAGGAAAACTGCTCCATAGGGTTTTCAAGTACGTAAGCTTTCTGGAAGCAGATTATATCTGAGGCACCTGTTAATGGGTTTGAACAGCCAACCTTTCATAGTAGTCCAGGGCTTAAACATTTGGGCCAACTGCTGTCTTCTATGTCCAAGTTAGTGCATGTTAACTTATTGTTGTTGTTGTTAGGTGCCATTGAATCAATTCTGACTCATCGTGACCCTATGTACAACAGAACAAAACATTGCTCTGTGCTGCACCATCCTCAAATTCTTCCTATCCTTAAGCCCATTGCTGCAACCACTGTGTCAATCCATCTTATTGAGGGTCTTTCCCTTTTTCTCTGATCTTCCACTTTACGAAGGATGATATCTTTCAGAGAATGATCCCATCTGACCACATGACCAAAGTAGGTGAGATAATTATGCAAAGGTATTTTTCACCAAAGATGAAGTCTAGCCATTCTTGCTTCTAAGGAGCATTCTGGTTGCACTTCTTCCAGGTTATATTTGTTCATTCTTTTGGTAATCCATGGTATTCTTAGTATTCTTCTCCAACATCATGATTCAAATGCATCAATTCTTCTTTGGTCTTCCTTATTCATTGTTCAGGTTTCACATGCATATGAGGTGATTGAAAATACCATTGCTTGGGTTAGGCACACCTTAGTTTTCAAAGTGATATTTTTGCTCTTCAACACGTTAAAGAGATCTTTTGCAGCAGATTTGCCTAATGCAATATGATGTCTGATTTTTTGACTGCTGCTTCCAAGAGTGTTGATTGTGGATCCAAGTAAAATGAAATCTTTGACAACTTCAACTTTTCTTCATTTATCATAATCTTGCTTACTGGTCCAGTTGTGAGACTTTTGTTTTCTTTATGTTGAGGTGTAATCCATACTAAAGTCTAGTATTTGCTCTTCAGCAAATGCTTCAAATCCTCTTCACTTTCACCAAGCAAGGTTGTTTCATCTGCATATCAGGCATTTTTAATGAGTCTTCCTCCAATCCTGATGCTATTTTCTTCATATACTCCAGCTTCTCAGATTATTTGCTCAGCATACAGATTGTATATGTATGGTGAAAGGTACAACCCTGAAGCATGCCCTTCCTGATTTTAAAGCATGCAATATTCCATAGTTCTTTTAGAACAACAGCCTTGTGGTTTATGGACAGATTCTTCATGAGAACAATTGAGTGTTCTGGAATTTCCATTCTTCTCAAATTTATCCATAGTTTGTTATGATTTCCACAGTCAAATACCTTTGCATAATCAGGAAAATATCTTTCTTTGCTTTCAGCTAAGATCCAGCTGACATTAGCAATGATATCCTAATTCCTCATTCTCTTTTGAATCTAGCTTGTATTTCTGGAAGTTCCCTGTCAATATACTTTTGCAACATTTTTTTAAATTATCTTCAGCAAAATTTTACTTGCATGTGATATTAATGATATTGCTTGGTAATTTTCACATTCTGTGTGATCACCTTTCTTTGGAATAGGTACAAATGTGGCTCTCTTCTAGTCAGTTGGCCAGGTGGCTGTCTTCCAAATTTCCTGACATAGACAAGTAAGCACCTCCGGAACTGCATCTGTTTGTTGCATCTTCTCAGTGATTATTCCATCAATTCCTGAAGACTTTTTTTCACCAGTTCCTTCAGTACAGCTTCATATTCTTCCTTCAATATCATTGGTTCTCAACCAGATGCTACCTCCTGAAGTGATACAAAGTTGACCAATTCTTTTTGGTACAGTGACTCTGTATTCCTTCTATCTTCTTTCAATGCTTTCTGTGTAGTTCAATATTTTGCCCATAGAATTCTTCAATATTGCAACTTGAGGTTTGAATTTTTTCTTCAGTTCTTTTAGCTTGAGAAATGCTGTGCATGTTCTCTCCTTTTGGTTTTCTAACTCCAGGTTTTTTGCTCATTTCATTATAGTACTTTACTTTGTCTTCTTGAGCTACCCTTTGAAATCTTCTGTTCAGCTCTTGTATTCCAATATTTCTTCCATTTGCTTTAGCTACTTGCTGTTCAAGAGCAAGTTTCAGAGTCTTTTCTGACATCCATTTTGGTCTTTTCTTCCTTTTCTGTCCTTTTAATGACCATTTGCTTTTTTCATGTATGATGTTCTTGATGTCATCCAACAACTTATTGGTTTTTGGTAATTGCTGTTCAGTGCATCAACTCTATTGTCCAGATGGTCTCTAAATTCCAGTGGGATATACTCAAGGTCATATTTTGGTTCTTGTGGACTTGTTTTAATTTTTTTTCAGCTTTTACTTGAACTTGCATATGAACACTCACAGCTCTTGGCTTTGTTTTGACTGACGATATTGAGCTCCTCCATTGCCTCTTTCCACAGATGTAGTCAATTTGATTTTGTGTATTTCATCTGGTGAGGTGCATGTGTATAGTCACCATTTATGTTCTTGAAAAAAGGTATTTGCAATGAATAAGTCATTGATCTTGCAAAATTCTATCATGAGATTTCCAGCATAAATTTTATCACCAAGGCCATATTTACCAACTACTGATGCTTCTTCTTGTTAATCTGTAAGGATACCATTTTAATTGTAATTAAGAAATAAATAGGACCCACTATAATTCTAAATTTCTTTGTATTATTTTACATGTGGTAAATCCCTGCAGTCAGCCGCAGGGATCCAGGTGAGGAGAGGGAATCCAGGCAGGGCGGGAGAGCGGGAGAAAGGGGATGAAAAGGCCCAGCAACCTGGACAGAGGAGCAGTCAGCCTCAGGGACCAGGAAAGGGTAGTACGAGAGGTTTCCAACAGGGAGAGAAACTTGTCTGTCAGTTTGTCCTATCGTGGTGACGAGTTGATGTGAGTTTTGAGGCTGAACCACTGGTGTTTCAAACCCAGCAAGATGCACATGGTGCACAGGTACCAGCCCAGCTTACAGACTGAGACAGACTAGGAAGAAGGAAGAGGCTATCCA
>NW_006921707.1:8936634-8948191 GCF_000298275.1 Orycteropus afer afer | reverse complement strand
ATTGGTCAGCTTATGAGGAAGAGTTGTAATTCTGAGGCTTTGACTTTAAAAATACTTTAAAAATTGGTTTCCATTTATTTTACAATTAGTTTATCTCCTAGAAGAAATTCAGGAAAATATGTGAAAAACATAGACGAACATATTAAATTGATGATTAAATAGCTTCTGTAGGAATATATAGGGACCTCTGGTGGTATGGTGGTTAAGACATTAGGCTGCTAACCAGAAAGTTGGCAGTTCAAACCCACCAGCCTTTCCATGGGAGAAAGATGAAGCAGTCTGCCTCTTTAAAGATTTACAGCCTTGGAAACCCTATGAGGCAGTTCTGCTCTGCCCTAAAGTGTCGCTGTGACTCAGAATCAACTAGGTGGCAGGGGGTTTGGTTTTTGGTTTATAGGAATAGCTAACTGTAGGCTCCATGTGACTTTTGGGAAGCTGTATACTTTCTCTGTGTTTCAATTTCTACTTCTGTAAAATGGTAATAATATTTTTTGTTCTATTTTCTTCTCATAGTTGCTAAGAGAATAAAATGATTTGAGTGATATGTGTGCTTTGAAAACAATAGTGCACTACACAAATTATTATTATATCCCCAGAGGTAACAGTTTGCATACAAAAACAAAAGTTAGTAAGTCAATATGTAGTGGCTGAAAAAAATACAAAAGGAAAGAGAAGATAAAATGGTACTGATTATTGATAGCTAACTATTTGCTGTGTTGCTCTATATTTTTCACATATTTTTCTGGAATTTTGTGTGCTTGATGTTTATACAAATATGGGTCAAAAATTAGTAACCAAGCTTACTAAGAATACACATTTCATCTGGCATATGTATTTAATTACCACAATTATTTTTTAAGAAATATGGCAAAATGTAATAAAAATTTAGGATTGGATACAAACTATAGTTGGATGGAGCCAGAAATCAACATTTTCCAAACGTATTTGTTAGGTTGAGTTTGGCATCAAAGGTCAAAGTGTTGAGTGCAGTTGGCTATTGATTATTTTAATTCCACAAAAAGACAAAAATTGATGCTTCTGAATCCCTTCTACATTTAGGGGATGGGGCAAACTGAACCAATCATACTTTACCAAATCAATTCAACTTCCTCAACTTTGAACCAAATCATGGTTCTTTCAAGTCAGAATTATTCATATATGCTGTCAGAGAGTTAGCAACATTGATCTTCCCCCAAGTCACACACTATCTCTTCTAAATAACTGTATTAATAAATCTCTTTTTTATAGAATGACAGCAGTTTTGGGTTTTATTTCCTCTGGGACCATTATAAAGTTCTGAAACCATCAGCACCATTGCAGCTTTCCTCAACTTAAACCCTTGAAAGCTGAGAGAATGAAGGCTGCATTAATTCTCTTATGGATGTCCTTGCCCTCATAAATCTTGTGATTTAGGTAAGTTAATATATAAGTTGACTAGTAATAAAAGATTTAAAAACATGTTAAAAGAGCTAGAAGAGAGACGTGAATAGGCTGCACATCACAATTCCCCTCGTTAATTGTAGATAATATTCACTCTACCTTTATTAGTTTCATGCAACCAACAAATGCAACCATTGCCTTGGAGTCGGATCCGACCCATAGTGACCCCTCCTTGGGTTTCCAAGGCAGTATCACTATGGAAGTAGATTGCCCAACCTTCCTCCCGGGGAGTGGCTGGTGGTTTTGAACCTCCAGCCTTCTGGTTAGCAGTCAAGTGCCTTAGACACTACACTACCAGAGCTCCCTTGTTAGTTTCATAGGGCTGGTGTAATGAAGTACCACAAATTGGATGGTTTATAAGAGAAGAAGATATTTGCTTTACACTTTTGGAGACTAATAGCCTGAAATTTCTGGTCTCCACAGGACCTTTTTCTCTCTGAAGCCTCTAAGGGAAGATCCTTTCTTGTTTCTCCAGGTTTCTGGTAGCCCCAGACATTCCTTGGCTTGCATAACTCCATTGTTAAATCTCCATTTTCCTTCTGTCTCTCTGTGTCTCTTTTCCTCTTTTGTCAGACTAAATCAGTCAGACTAAATTAAGACCCACTTACTTCAGTATGACTTCATGTGAACTTACTGATAACTCCTTCAAAGACCCTATTTCCAAACAAGGTCACATTCACAAGTACCAGAGGTACTTTGGTCATATTGTCAGAAGGGACCATTTCTGGAGAAGGATATCATGCTTAGTAAAGTGGAGAGTCAGATAAAAAGAGGAAGACGCTCAATAAGATAGATTTACACAGTGACTGAAATGATGGGCTCAACCATAGCAAGGTTGGTGAGGATGGCTCAGGACTGGGCAGTGTTTCATTCTGTTGTACATAGGATAGCTATGCATTGGAATTGACTTGATGGCACCTAATAGCAAAAACTAAAGAACTTAGAACTTCAACAAAATATTTTCACACACTTCAATCTATAATTCTAGGTGTTCAGAGGAGGAAGAGATCAGAGTACGAGGGAGGATGAAAGCAAGGAGGGAGTCAAATTTGAGTTAAATCTTGAAGTATGGGTTGGATTTGGGTGGGGCAGCAAGAATGGAGCAGGTACTATTGACAAGGAAAACACTACTGAGCAAAAGCACAGAAGAAAGAATTGGAAAAGTCAAATAACAAATTTCATTGGAGCAGAAGTTTGCATGACGGAGAATTCATGTAGAAGTGTCAGTTGGGCCAAATTGTGAAGGGTCTTTTATTGTGCAAGCTAGAGAGAGAAGGCTCCATTGGGTAAGCAATGGACAGAACTGATTATTTTTAAATGATGAAATGTACAATGCAATGGTTTAAACCATTTAATTTAACAACAGTTTTTGTGTTAAGTGAAACTGCAGGGTTGGGCTGGTGGTAGGAAGCATTGTGTGATTTAGTGTGTGTCTTTTCCAAGACTACCAACATGAGGAGAGAAGGATCTTGACTATAGTAGTAATAGGGAAAATGTAAAGGAAAGGAAGACTTGTGTAGAAGTAAAGACAGAAAAAATTAAAGGTTTTAGAGAGTGAGTTGAAAGAGGATTCCAAATAGACGTGCAAGTTAGAGGGGCTGTGTGCCTGGGAACATGATGAAATCATGGAGAAACCAATAAGGAATATCATTTTAACTGAACTTCAGAGAGCTGCTCAAACCCATATTTTGGGGGGTTTGCTTAACATTCTTAGCTTTCTTCTTTGATTTTTATCCCTTTGTCTTTCCCTATGTCCATTAAGACAAACCCTGTAACCCACTCCAACTTCAAGAGGTTTTTGTTCTGGGCTCAATTTCCTCATTTGACCTCCATTGTTCAAATACTTATGTCAAAGACCTTACAAGTTAAATGGTAAAATTAGAAGAAATAAAAGCATAGTTGAAAGATAATCAATTCCCAACTCAATTATCTGTACTGATGAGATTGATATTTTCTTAGTATTTATATTATGTATTTAGATAGTAAGTCCACCAGGCAGAAGGCTTATGGTTCTGTAAGTTATATAATGTAATGCTACATAATAGGATTCCTAATGTAGTTGGGAGCTCTGGTAGCATAGTGGCTAAGACACTTGCCTGCTAACCAGACGGCTGGCGGTTCAAACCCACCAGCCACTCCTCGGAAGGAAGGTTGGGCAATCCTACTTCCGTAGTGATACTGCCTCGGAAACCCAAGGAGGGGTCGCTATGAGTCGGGGCCGACTCGACGGCACATAACAACAACAACAATGTAGTCCAAATTCTGTCAGCACTCATTGATATAAAATAATAAAATATTGTAATGAGTTCCAAGAAACTCACACATTGTTCATAATGCTGCATTATCACACCCAGACCATACAAACTATTATGCATCATAAAATAGTATTCAGTGAATATTGATGATGAACGATCACGTTATTTTTTTTCTCTCTAAAATCATCATAGCTAACAGTTAGTATTTATTTTGTGCTGATAGTGTACTAATAAGCACTTTATTGAAAGGAAAAATGAAAGTCCTTTCCACACTACATTTACTATCTGTAATTCACTGAGACATAAAAAGAAAGAAAACAAATTCTAAAACCTACAATAGACCTGCTAATTCACTCATGTGCTCTGAAGAGAATGTTCAGCAGGAGTGGCTGATAGGACAGGCAGTTAGCTACAACACCGTGGGAGGCTGGCACTACCCTGTGCCCAGTTCATGTAATCAGCGACCAAAATATTCTTAACCTTTTATGGGTGGATGAACAACAAATTAGGTATTTCTAATTGCCTCCTCTCTGAGGGCCCTCTTCCAACTAAGCAGTGAAGGTGTTAGCGGAAAAATGTTGCTCATCCAAGGTGATGTTAACTTTTTGTGAAATTAAGAGACCTTTATTTGAAAACAGCTTCAATAGCTAGAGGCATAGAATATAAGAAATGTACTCCAGGCTGTAGTAATTGCTGGCTTCCCTGGGAAATGGCTTCAAGGCCAGAGCAGTCCTGGCTCCATGCAAGCACATCCTCTAATTATGGAAAAACCTGTGTAGAGTCTCCATGTTAATCAGTCTCTCAGAGACTTGAGCTTTATGTGGTTAGTGCAGATTTATGGCATTTTTCTTTTCCTGTTATTAAAACTGATATTTCACATGGAAGAAACTATCTCCAGACAACTGTTAAAATGCAAAGTTTCAGTCATAAAAGAAAACTGCAAGGCTGTTCTGAGAATATTCCTTAGAGAATTCCAAACAAGGATAAGAAACAACACATCAAAGACAGGGTGTTTGTGTGGGGGGTGTGATTCAAAAATAAAAAGGCACTACTTTAATGTATTAACAAAAAGACTCAACAGTTGGCCTATAGAATCAAGAGGTTATAGTGAAATTAATTTAAGTGCTTGTTACAATTATGGAAATAAACATTTCATGCATAAATGCAAACTGAATTATATGTAATTATGAAAGCACCAAACTAATTGGAACATTTGGATTAACATAGTAGAAGCCAAATAGCCTTTTAAAACCAATGATGCAGTAGTCTGCATGTGTCTTGCATGTACACAACAAATGTTAGTAATCAAAAGGAGCATTGTTATCTATATTAGCATTTTTGTTAGCATTTTATTTCTTTTATATAGTATACACATACACTAGTAATTAAATTATAGTATATATGTACAATGTATAGTATATAGTACAATTGGCTGGTTTATGCCAATTGTAAATGATCTATAGGTGAAAACTGAAGGACAGAAACTCATGTTCCAGGTCTCTACCTAGGACGTCCCACCACACCATTTACTATATTCTTAATATTCTAGAATGTATGGGATTATGAGGATGGGCAGCAGGAACTGGCAATCTGAGGAAAGTGAAAGAAAATGTGTGCTTCATTGAGATGAGGCAAGTAAGACAGTGTGAGGTTTCTCCTAGCTCCCTTTTAGCATTTTTAAACTTTACCTATTAATATTCTTTCTTCGGGAGTTCTGGTGGCATAGTGGCTAAGGCATTTGACTGATAACCAGAAGGCTGGCAGTCCAAACCCACCAGGCAGTCCTCAGAAGGAAGATTAGGCAATCTACTTCCATAGAGATACTCCCTGGGAAACCCAAGGAGGGGTCGCTATGAGTGGGATCTAACTCCACGGCAGTGGGTTTGGTATTTTTTTGGTATGTGGACAAATCTCTCCTTGAAGTGTCCTATGCTAAAAAGCAAAAACTATCAAAACGGCAAAAACAATTCTGTCACTCAAAAGTCAAAACTCATTCTTACAGGGAAACTAACCCTGATCATAGCTTGATTTTAAGAAAGCAATCTGATTAAGCTACATTGTATTATTGTTAAAATGACTGATATATTTTTCAGTCTCCCAATGGTGAGTATGGATCTACATGATGAACATACATTTAAGGGTTGAGATTCACAAGGCAAAGAGGAAGGAAACTGCAGGCAGATAATCAAACCATTAATAGGAGTCTATCATATTTGGAGTCAGCTACAGACAAAAAATGAAAGAACTTACTCAGTATTGGAAATTTGATAATTTTTATCTTAGTCTCTGGGAGATTATAAAACTTGCCCAAAGGGGTACAGCTTGTGAAATTGGACCCTATTCTGACTGAATCCAGAACTAGTACAATTTCTACTAACAATCAGCCACAAGGCAAGCAATGTATCAGAAAATCTGGTCCACAATGAGGCTCGTAACTTTATAAGCTTAGAATAAAGATGATCTGATGTTCAAAGTGGCACAGTAGTTAAAGCATTAGGCTGCTAACTAAAAGATCAGCAGTTCACACCCACCAGCTGCTCTGCAGGAAGAAGATGAGGCAAGCTGCTTCCTTAATGATTTACAGTCTTGGAAACCCTATGAGGCAGTTCTCTTCTGTCCTACAGGGTCGTTATGAGTCGGAATTGACTCAGTGGCATTGGGTGTGGGTTTGTTGTTTTGTTTTGTTTTGTTTTTTATATTCAATGCAGGTGGCCAGGCAATAACAAACAGGGACATATATGAGAATATAGAAGGGTCCTTGCCTTCATTTTCATATTAAAGGAACCAGTTGAAGTTGGTCCAGGCTGGTGGAAGAAGATGATTAATATAGATTAATACATGTATGCTTAAGTAGAGAAAAGGTGAGGAAGAAGAAGAGAGCTAGTGTTTGTGTTATTATGTCCATTTACAATGAGGAAATTGAGACTGCAAGAAATTTTGTAAATGATCTGCCTACGGCTGATGTTTGTACCTACTTCTCTGATCTCCACACAGGTTTTGGTAGCCAAATGATGACTAATCTGGAGACTGAGACCCAGGAGCTCCCAATTCAATTTTGCATCACCAAAATGCAATATCTTTAAAAAAGGTAAGGGGCTGCTTTCACAGATGCCAACATGAATTCATGCATGAGCTTCTACTCTACCTTTGCTGCCAAGATCAGGGGAAAGCGCTGGTGTCATCTAAAAATAATGATTTCCAGAACACCAGACCCCGGGTACCAATGCTATAGAAAGTAAACTCACCTCTCTGAGGGTTATAAGTCAAAGAGATCCTAGAAAATACTTCCATTTTGGTCTTCCTTTATCTATTTTAAGTATGTCTCTATCATGCTATTGATAATTGAATTTCAAATCTACTTGATGCTACACCTTACAGTGGATGTGTAGATTATTAATATTCATTTCTTTAAGCCCTGCTTTTGTCAGTTCTCATCTTATCCTGATTTGGTTTCCTTTTATTTACCGAATTTATATAGTGAACTAAAGCATTGCCAACCTTAATGAGATGGGGTTTTAATCTGACCACAACATCTTATTTATTTTTAAGTTTAAACATTAATTAATTTTATTAAAATATTTTATCCTTTCTATCAATTTCTAAAAAATAAAATTCTAACAATCATTCAATTATGTGTTTGGCACTTTATGTAATCCTCTTATCACTATCACTAAGAAGCAATTATTTTTAACTCCATAATGTAGGTGAATAAGCTGAGCTTTAGAAAATTGAAGTATCTTGCCAAAGATTGCACGTATTAGAAGTGGCAGGGCTAGAACGTGAATTTGATTAGCCAAATCTGTGCTCCTCTGCAGATGGAAATTTTAACTAACCTCATGCCCCATTCCCAATTCACTCTCTATTTTATTAACAGCAATTTGAAAGTCTTTGCCTTTTATTGTGACAGTGTTTTGCAATGTAATTTTTAACACATTGATCAGTTATAAGGAGCTCTGGAGGCACAGTGCCTAGGGCATTTGACTGCTAACCAGAAGGTTGGCGGTTCAAACCTGCCAGCCACTCTGTGGAAGGACATCTGTGCAATGTACTTCCATAAAGATGTACTGCCAGGGAAACCCTAAGGGGGTCACTATGAGTCAGAATTGACTCCATGTAGTGAGTTTGGTTTTTTTGGTTTGGTCAATTACAGATTATAATATTGCTCTTATAGATCCAGGAGGTCTGCAGTGGGTTCTTGAAGTGATTTTCAGACCTTAAAACGTTTTTCCTTTCTTGTCTCTGCTGTTCTTTCATGTTCAGTGCATTTTATCTCCTCCACTTCTTTTCTCTCAATGCAGTTGAGCTCCCAATATGGAGATTTGGATACGACTTATTAGGTGATGTTAGCCAGAAGCATCTGTCAAAAGAGAGAGGAGGCTTGACAACTCTGTTCTGTAAGGAATTTATCACACACAATTTATGGTTGCTTCCTGAAACTATAGTGGGCCAAGGACTTTCACTGTAGAGCAAAGCTTGAGGCTGTCAACAAGCATCTGTTGTGTCTATGACATTGCTGAGTATTTACTTCCCTTTAGACATAAGTATCCACTGACAATTTTAAAAAATTATGTAGAATTTTAACAAACAAATATCAACCCATGATCATCAGTGGACAATGGACAATCTTTTCAATCTAACTGTTGATTGGTTGAAGTAATAAACTTTTTCCAGAGGAAAATCAGAAGCATATACAAATAATTAGGAGCTCTAGTAGCATAGTGCCTAAGGCACTTGACTGCTAACCAGAAGGCTGGTGGTTCAAACCCACCAGCTGCTCCTCGGAAGGAAGATGGGGCAATCTACTTCTGTAGTGATACTGCCTCGGAAACCCAAGGAGGGGTCGCTTTGAGTTGTGTCTGACTCGACGGCACATAACAACAACAACAACAACATACAAATAATTTAGTCCAATAACAAAAAGGATAAACATATGAGCAATTAATTGTTTGATCTGAATCATATTGAATCTCATAGCTCCAAATGAATATAATAGCTATAAATTAAAGAAATTCACTATTTTCCACAGACAACTAAAATGTTACTAGATGTCTGGACCTAGCCCTAGAGATTCTGATTTAGTAGTTCTGAGACAGGGCTTAGGTGACTACATTTAATAAAAGTATAATAATAATAAAAGAAGAAGAATACTGCCACCACCAGCCAAGGAACACCTGGGGCTGTCACAGGGAAGGAAGGAAACTTCCTTGTAGGACTCAGAGAGAGCATGGCTCTTCCAACATCCTAAATTTTGATGTCTAGCCTACAGAACTGTAAGAAAATGAATTTCTGTTGTTTTAAGCCATATAGGTTATGATATTTTATTATGGCAGCCTAAGAAACTGATACAGAGCCTAACGGAATAAAACAATGATCTGGTCCAGTTGATAGGTAGCTGTTCATTCCTGACTAGACAAGGCAAACCCAGTTCCTGGAGTTCTTTAAGCTGCTGGAACCAAATATACTCTCTCTCCCCACAGTGCTCTGGAGCCAGGTTTTTAACTCTACCTAGAAGTGTGCTTTCATCTTCACTGGGTATGGAGATAGTGGCAGGAGAATCAAAGCTTTACATTGGTTTTACTTTACTGTGGCGGTGTAGTGCCTAAGGCAATTCAAACCCACCAACCACTCCTTGGAAGGAAGACTAGGCAATATACTTCCATGGAGATAATGCCTCGGAAAACCAAGGAGGGGTAGCTATGGGTCGGAACCTACTCGACAGCAGTGAGTTTGGTTTTTTTGTTTTTGTTTTTTACCAAAGGGCCCATGTATTCTGTGTAAAAAACCAACTCATTATTAGTTTTATTTTTGTCATTGTTATGTGCCATCGAGTCAGCTCCCACTCATAGAGGCCCTATGTACAACAGAACAAAACACTGCTCTGTCCTACACCAACCTCACAATGCTTACTATACATAAGCCCATTGTTGTAGCCACTGTGTCAATCCATCTCATGATGGCCTTTCCCTTTTTCATTTTGGGAACCAGAAAATTAGGGTTTCATAAGATGAAAATACTACCATAGTTTTCTTTTTATCAGACCTGGAATTGCTAGTTTTAGAACTATTTCTATAAATTCAGACCAACATGTGTGGCTTTATCCTCAGGAAGCCAAAGTTCATTGACTCAGGTATCTTGGGATGGAAAAGATGTTGTTGTTGTTGTTGTTGTTGTTATGTGCCGTCGAGTCAAACCCGACTCATGTAGGGACATTATAAGGTCTTGAGGTGATTTTGATATTTCCAGATCCCAGTTGAATAGAACATGAATCAGACAAAGTGAGGTGGAATATGTTTGACAGGAGAAAGGAAGTTGCAAGGGAATATTTTAAACACCTCAATTCCAGTCTTAGTCTGCTACAAGTTGCTTAAGGGCCCCATACAAAGTATAAAGGGAATGAGTCGTTGTGTTGATTTTTGCCCAGTTTGTTGCAATGTGAATGAATACATGGAGCATTGGCACCTGCAATGAAAAATCCATTCATAAAGAAGGGTCTTATGAAGTTGGTAGGAGGATAATGCTGAATACAAATTTTTAATCATTAAATCTTCTAATCTCATGATGGAAAATAATCACAAGGATCATTACGTCAATGACCCTCATTTTACAGATGAGAGAGCTGGTCACCAGCGAGGTTAGGTGATGTACTCAAGGCTGCAAAAAAATTAATCATATTAGAGCAAGGGTCAGTTTATTCCCTCTGTTTAGTGTTTTTCATTTAAGTTATTTAAAAAAATAACTTACTGCTGTTGAGTTTGATCTGACTCATAGTGGCCCCTCCTTGGGTTTCTGAGTCAGTATCACTATGGAAGTAGATTCCCCAACCTTCCTTCTGAGGAGTGGCTGGTGGGTTTGAACCGCTGGCCTTCTGGTTAGCAGTCACATGCCTTAGGCACTGCTTAATTTGCAGATAAAAGGACATTTTTAAGATTTCCAACACACTTATTTACTCTCAGAGATATTTTTAAGTAAGCTAGCTGTCCATGTGACTTTGAATTAGCTAATTAATCATCTTGAACCTGGGTTTTCCTATTTATGACAAGTCTGGACTAGTCTTCTATAGTAACTTAATGTTTATTGTTAATTGCTTTTGAGCCAGCAACAATTCATGACAACATTATTGTATAACAGAACAAAATGTTGCCCCTGGCACTGTGCCATCTTCCAATTGCTGGTCTGTTTGAGCCCACTGTTGCAGCTATCGTGTCAATTTATCTCACTGAAGATTTTTCTTGGTTTTGCTGACCCTCTACTTTATCATACAAGATGTACTTTTCTAGAGTTGAACTTTGCTGTTGAGCTGTCCAAAGAAAGAGCCAAAATCTTGCTATCCTTTCTTCTAAAGAGTGTTGTGGTTGTCTTTTCATTAAAACTGATTTGTCTGCTTGTTCTTCTGGCAATCCACGATATACTCAATATTCTTCACCAGTACTATAGTACTAATGCATAAATTCTGCTTCTGTCCTCCTTTCTCATTGTCCAAATTTTGAATGCATATGAAGCAACTGAAAAGAACATGGCTTGGATCTTTAATTAATACCTTAATGTTGCTATTGTTGTGAAATCAATTCCAACTCGTTCATGCCACACAAGGACCTTAACATTGTTGTTGTTGTTGTTAGGTGCCATCAAGTCGTCTCCAACTCATAACGACCCTATGTACAGCACAACAAAATGCTTCCCGGTCCTCTGCCAGCTCCATGATCCTTGCTGTGCTTGAGCCCATTGCCACAGCAAGTATGTCAATCCATCTCTTGGAGGACCTTCTCCTCTTTCGTTGACCCTCCACCTTATCAAGCATGACATCCTTCTCCAGGGAATGGTCCCTTCTGACAACATGACCAAAGTAGGTGAGATGAAGCCTG
>NW_006921707.1:8932651-8936434 GCF_000298275.1 Orycteropus afer afer | reverse complement strand
TTCTATGGTCTTCCTTATTCATTGTCCAGCTCTCACATGCATATGAGGTGATTGAAAATAGCATGGCTTATGTCAGGTGCACCTTAGTTCTCAAGGAGACATCTTGCTCTTCTACACTAGAAAGAGGCCCTTTGCAGCTTATCTGCCCAGTACTATATGTCATCTGATGTCCTGACTGCTACTTCCATTGGCATCAATTATAAAACCAAGCAATGTCAAGTCTTTGACAACTTCACTCTTTTCTCCATTTATCATGATGCTGCTTATTGGTCCAGTTGTGAGGATTTTTGTTTTCTTTATATTGAGATGTAATCCATACCACAGACTATAGTCTTCAATCTTCATCAGTAAGTGCCTCAAGTCATTCTCACTTTCAGCAAGCAAAGTTGTATCATCAGCATATCTCAGGTTGCTAATGATTCTTCCTTCAATTCTGATGCTACGTTATCTTCACATAGTCCAGCTTCTTGGATTATTTGCTCAGCATAGAAATTGAATAAGTATGGTGAAAGGATACAACCCTGATGCACCCCCTTCTTGGTTTAAAATCATGCAGTGTCTCCTTGTTCTGTTCGAATGACAGCCTCCTGGTCTATGTACAGGTTCCTCATGAGCACAATCAAGTGTTCTGAAATTCCCATTCTTCTCAATTTGTTCATAATTTGTTATGATCCACAAATTGAATGCTTTTGCATGGTCAATAAAACACAAGTAAACATCTTTCTGGTATTCTTTGTTTTCAGTCAAGATCCATTTGACTTCATCAATAATAACCCTCATTCCATGCCCTCTTCTGAATCCACCTTACATTTCTGGAAGTTTTCTGTCAATATACTGCTGCAACTTGTTTTGAATTATCTTCAGTAAGATTTTACTTGTGTGCAATGTTAATGATATTATTCAATAATTTCCACATTCTTTGGGATCACCTTTCTTTGGAATGGGTACAAATATGGATCTCTTCTAGTCAGTTGCCCAGGTAGCTGTCTTACAAATCTCTTGGCATAGCCAATTGACTGCCTCCAGTGCAGCATCTGTTTGTTGAAATATCTCAATGGGTATTCTGTCAAGTCAATTCCTGAAGCCTGTTTTTCGCTAATTCCTTCAGTGCAGCTTCAACTTCTTCCTTCAGTACCATTGGTTCTTGATCATATTCCCCCTACTGAAATGGATAAACATTGACCAATTCTTTTTGGTACAGGGACTCTGTGTATTCCTCCATCTTCTTTTGATGTTTCCTGCATCATTCAATATTTTGCCCATGTTGTTGTTGTTGTTGTTGTAATATGCCGTCGAGCTGATTTCACCTCACAGCAACCCCTCCTTGGGTTTCTGAGGCAGTATCACTAGGGTAGTAGATTTCCCCATCTTCCTTCCAAGGAGTGGGTTTGAACTGCTAGCCTTCTGGTTAGCAGTCAAATGCCTTAGGCACTACGCCACCAGAGCTCCTAGAATTTTTCAATATGGCAACTCAGGGCTTAAATATTTTCTTTAGTTCTTTCAGCTTGAGAAATGCTGAGCATGTTTTTCCCTTTTGGTTTTGTAACTCCAGGTCTTTGTGCATTTCATTATAATAATTGACTTTGTCTTCTGGAGCTGCTCTTTGAAATCTCTGTTCAGCTCTTTTATCTTGTCATTTCTTCCATTTGCTTTGGTTACTCTCCATTCAAAGGCAAGTTTCAGAGTCTCTTCTGACATCTATTATTTTTTTCTTCCTTTCCTGTCTTTTTAATGACCTTTTGCTTTCTTCATAGATGATGTTCTTGATGTCATCCCACAATTCCTCTGGTATTTGATCATTGGTGTTCAATGCATCAAATCTATTTTTTAGATGGTCTCTAAATTCAGGAGGGATATATTCAAGGTTATGTTTTGCCTCTCCTGGACTTGTTTGTCTTCAACTTCAAAGTGAACTTGTATATGAGCAGTTGATGATCTGTTCCACAATCAGCTCCTGGCCTGGTTTTGGCTGAAGATATTGAGCTTTTCCATCACCTCCTGCCCCCATTTGCTGATGTGGCATGACTCAAATTGACGAGAAACAACTACAAACATCCATTAATAATCGGAACATGGAATGTATGATGTATGAGTCTAGGAAAATTGGAAGTTGTCAAAAATGAAATGGAATGCAAAAAGATTGATATCTTAGGCAATAGTGAGCTGAAATGGACTGGTTTTGGCCATTTTGAATCAGACAACCATACAATATACTATGCCGGGAATGACAAATTGAACATGAATAGTGTGGCATTCATTATCACAAAAGATGTTTCAAGATCTGTCCTGAAGTACAGTGGTGCCCCTGATAAGATAATATCCACACATATACAAGGAAGACCAGTTAATACTACTATTATTCAAATTTACACACCAACCACCAAAGCCAAAGATGAGGAAATTGAAGATTTTTATTAACTTCTGCAGTCTGAAATTGACTGAACATGCAATCCGGAAATGTTAATTACCACTGATAATTGTAATGCAAAAGTTGGAAACAAAGAATCATCACTGGTAGTTGGAAAATTTGACCTTGGTGACAGAAATAATGCTGGAGTTCACATGATAGAATTTTGCAAGACCTATTCATTGCAAATACCTTTTTTCAACAACACAAATGACAGTTATACACATGAACTTCACCAGATGGGGTGCACAAGAATCAGATGAACTACATGTGATTGTTATCGTTAGTGTCTGTCAAATCAGCTCCAACTCATTGTTGCCTTACCACAACAGAATGCGACACTGCCCACCCATTCCTGTGCCAGCCTCACATTCCTTGCTATGCTTGAGCCCATCCTTGCAGGCACTGTGTCAAGCCATCTCATTGAGGATCTTCCTTTTTTTCACTGACCCTCTACTTTACCAAGTATGATATTCTTTTCCAGAGAATGGTCCCTTCTCATAACATGGCCAAAGTATGAGAGACAAAGTCTGGCCATTTTCACTCCTAAGGAACATTCTGGCTGCATTTCTCCTAAGATAGATTTGTTCTTCCAGCAGTCCATGGTATTTTCAATATTCTTTGCCGACACCACAATTCAAATGCATCAATTCTTCTTCAGTCATCCTGTGATAGTTAAGGTTGTATGTCAACTTGGCTGGGCCTGGTTGAGTGGCTGGGCAGCTGGTGGTAGTTATTTCCCATGCTGAGATTGGTAATTAACTCTATGGTAGAATCTACTGGAGCAGCTGATTAGCTGCTTTAGGAATGTGGTCTGCTTCCAGTATATAAGAAGCAACTTTGAGGAAGGTCTCCAGCTTTTTGGCACACTTGAATTTTCCATGTAGCTGAGTTTTCATTCAGCAGCCTGCCATGCTCTGCCTATCTTGGGACTTTTAATGGGCTTGAATAAATGTCCTGCCGTGTGGTTTGGTAATGTTGGGATTGTGCCTTTTCACTTGTTGACCTTGGGTTTGTCAGTCTCAGCAGCTAGCAGCTGCCTGAAGGAAGATATGCCTCTAGATTCAGCAGGCCACGAGCTAGAGGCAGATATGAAGCCCAAGGTTGAAGGGCTTTCACCCAGCTCCTAGAGCCTGGCACCTGGAATTCAGACTTCTAGCCTCCAAAATTGTATGAGAATAAATTCCTATTTATTAAAGCCATCCTATTTGTGGTATTTCTGTTGGAGTGGCACTAGGTAACCAAAATGCATCCTTATATATAGTCCAAATTTCACATGCATATGAGGCTACTGAAAATACAATGGCTTGAGTCAGGTACACCTTAGTCTTCAAAGTCACATCTTTGCTTTTTAACACTTTAAAGAGGTTTTTTTT
>NW_006921707.1:8926983-8932551 GCF_000298275.1 Orycteropus afer afer | reverse complement strand
TTTCCTGACTGCTGCTTCCATGACCATAGATTGTGTATTCAAGTAAAATTAAATCCCTGACAACTTCGATCTTTTCTCCATCCATCATAATTTTGCTTATTCGTCCAATTGTGAAGATTTTAGTGTTCTTTATGTTGAAGTAATCCATACTGAAGACTTCAGTCTTTGATCTTCATCAGTAAGTGCTTCAAGTCCTATTCATATTCAACCAGCACGTTTGTGTCATCTGCATATTTCACCAAAATCTGAAACATGATTCTTAAAAACTAAGTCATTTTTAAATCATCAGAAAGCAAGAGTAGCACTTCTTGTCCATTGTTTCCCCATCAGTTACTTATACTCTTAAAATACTTGTCACAATTTTGACTGTTATACAAATCTCTCTGATGAAATAAATGTATTCTTTGCAATTAGGAGGAGCTCTGGTGGCATAGTGCCTGAGGCCTTTGAGTGCTAACCAGAATGCTGGCAGTTCAAATCCACCAGCCACTTCTCAGAAGGAAGGTTGGGGAATCTTCTTTGATAGTGATACCACCTTGGAAACCCAAGGAGGGGTCGTTATGAGTCTGATCTGACTCCACAGCAGTGCATTTGGTTTTTTTTGGTTTACAGTTAAGAAGCAAAGTACACACACATACACACACACCTCTGCTCTTCCAGGAAGTTAAGACAATGTTAATATGTGTGCATATATGCTACATTATTACACACACACACACACACACACATAAAGATCACTGGTGGTGCAATAATTAAACACTCAGCTGCTAACCAAATGGCCAGAAGGTCGAACTCATTAGCTGTTCTATGGGAGCAGACCTGGTGATATGCTTCCATAAAGATTACAGCCTAGGAAAACCAATGGACAGTTCTACTCTGTCTTATAAGGTCTCTATGAGTAGGAACTCACTGGATCTCACATAGTAATAGCAACAACATGCACATATATGCACATATATAATATGTCACTTAGAAAAAAAAACTTTTTACAAAACAATAATTCTTGTTTTAGTTTAGTTATTTAGTTTGAGCATATATGAGAATAATATATAAATACTATTGTGGATATATTTTGTTCGGAAAAATAGTTTCACTCAACTCATTCCTTGAATGTTTCATATTCAAAGCATTTATTTCTTCTCAACTCTCATGTCTCCTCCATGCACTTGTGTAGTAATTTGGATATTTTTATTTTAGATTATTTGGCCTATGTTAGGTATTCTTCTCTATGGTCCCTAGAGTCTTGTAGTTTGTTTTTAACTTCGTCTTTTTCCTTGCTCTCTTTTTATCAGATGTCATCCATTGTGCCTCCGTATTTTACCCTTAGGTGTTTCAATTATGTATGAATGAAATATGCCTCACTGTCACAGGTTTCCATTTTCAGTATAAATAACTGCACACAAGAATGAACTTCTCTACCTTTAACTTGAGAAGCTCGCAGCTGGTTGTTGATTTCATTTGGGCTCACTCTTGGTCCTCTCTCCTAATAGCAATTGTGAGGTTGTGTCTAAATCAGCTGTCTTCCACACTTACCCTGCTGTTGACATTGCTCATGCTTTTTCATTCAGATCAGTTTTCTCTTTGATATTCCAGCTCAGCCACTATTCTACATTTGTTTATTTGCCACTACTATGGTTGCTCTGAGTTTCCTTTAAAACAAGAACCAGATAATTGAATAACAGAATCTCTAAGAGTCTTGGGAGCTCTGGTAGCATAGTGGCTAAAGCACTTGACTGCTAACCAAAAGGCTGGCAGTTCAAACCCACAAGCCACTCCTCGGAAGGAAGATGGGGCAATCTACTTCCGTAGTGATACTGCCTCAGAAACCCAAGGAGGGGTCACTATGAGTCGGGTCCGACTTGACGGCACATCACAACAACAACAACAACTAAGAGTCTTAAATCAATGAATACTTTTTTCTCAGCAGTGCTAATAAATCACTACTTCTCTATTAAGCCTCATGGTGAAAATCATTCAAAGTTTCTTAAGATTTTAAATTTACCACACTTTTGAGGAAGTTGGAAAAAAAGGAATGGGAAATATCTTGGTTAGTGTTAAAAGGTGTGCATGTCTAAGGCAGATCTGGCTAAATGAGAAAGGAAGATGATGATTAGGGTTGGTTTCCTTCTGTGAAACCTTCATATGGCTATGAATATATAATAAGCTCTCTGCTTTCTAACCTTGCCCCTCTTATAGAACTTAACCTGTTGTTGTTGTTAGGTGCTATTAACTCAGTACAACAGAATGAAATACTGCCTGGCCCTGTGCCATCCTCACAATCTTTGCTATGCTTAAGTCCATCGTTGCAACTACTGTATCAATCCTTCTCATTGAGGATCTTCCTCTTTTTTTCTGACCCTCTACCAAGCATGATGTCCTTCTCCAGAGACTGGTCTCTTCTGACAACATGACCAAAACATGAGAGACAAAGTCTTGCCATCCTCACTTCTAAGGAGCATTCTGGCTGTAATACTGCATTTCTAGTCAATGCAGTAGGCTAGAATTTACTGATCTTTACTATTTATTGTATTTAACTTATTTGATTATGTGTCTCCAGTTTAGCACAATGCCTGACACATAAAAGGAACTCAAGAGTGAATGAATGAATTTTTTCAAGAATGATAGAATTATGACAATAAAAAGAATTGTAATGTTACACATTTTAATTGTGTGGTGTAAAGATGTTAAGCGTTGTGGTAAATCTGAGGTAGTTAGTAAAAACAATTGACTTACAAAATTCATAGCTTTGAACAAGAAAAATTTTAGATGGCCTTTTTCCTGAACATTATTCTTCAATGTAATCCTTTAAATCATATATATAAATATTTTTAAATAAATCTAAGCTATCTTTATAAGAGGGAGCTCTGGTGGCATAGTGCCTAAGGCACTTGACTGCCAACCAGAAGGTTGGTGGTTCAAACCCACCAGCCACTTCTCGGAAGGAAGATGGGGCAATCTACTTTCATAGTGATACTGCCTCAAAACCCAAGGAGGGGTCACTATGAGTCAGAGACGACTCAATGACACTTAACAACATCATCTTTATAAGAAGGCTTCTTTATTATTGCTACAATTGGAGTAGCCTGTAAAATTGTTCTTATTGTTGTCATCAAGTTGATTCCAACTCCCAGTGATCTCACGTGTGCAAAGTAGAACTGCTCCATAGGGTTTTCAAGCCTGTGAACTTTATGGACAAGATTGTCAGGCCTGTCCTCTAAGGGACCTGTGGGTGGGTTTGAATGTCAACCTTTAACCTAGTAGTCAAGTAAACTAAACTGTTTTCACCACCAGGATATTCCACTTGCAAAATTCTAGCCCACTGCTAGATACAGGTAACTCCATACTTGAGTGAGCCAGTTGCAGTGGGTCAGCCAGACTCCTCACAGCCTTAAAATGGCATGTTTCAGTCCAGTTAGTGATTTAGTTCTCCTCCCACTACTGGCCCAGGCTGTGTGAAAAATCCTTTTAGCCAATTTATAGGGCACAGTCTAGGTTTTCTGCTAATCTCATTCAGAAGAAAAACATGGACTATGCCAGGGAAATGTATGTGCAGTTTCCAGAGCTTTTCTAATTCTATTTCATGAAGAGAACGTCTTCAGCAACTTCATGACTACTACTCCAGTAGTGACATTGAGTCATACAGATCAGATCTTACACTGTAAGGATCACAAACAATAATTTGTTCTCTGTCACATAGAAAGAACTTCTTCCAGCCTTGGGAGGAATGACTCAAATTCAGAAGTGGTAGCATAACCAGAAATATGTTATAATCTTGTATAGAGACTAGCACTTTCCAGGGACTTAACTTGCATAAAATAGAAAATTTCAAAGTACATATCTTGCAAATGAATTAAACCAATATATAGCTACATACTTCTTATTGCAAAGTAAGACTATTGTATGAGAGTTTAAAATCATAGGCACTTGGTGTGTGTAAGTGAAGCAGTCTGAAAGTGAAGCCTTAACTCCTTCTTAAAGTTGTGACATGAATCTAGAATCCATGTTGAATTTTATTTTATTTTTATTGATTTGAGTGTAAATTTCCAAAGCAGGTTTTATTCTCAACTGTTCTTATACATTTGATTTCACAGGCTGATTACAATCCTCAATCATAAAAACTCTCCTCCCTTCTCCTCCCTGTGACTGCCCTCTCCTGTGCCCTTCTTTATCTATGCATTCCTGTCTGTCCAGGTTTCCCTCTATGTGAATGCTTCTCCTCTGATATCTCATGGCTGATTGATCTAAGGGGTATATCTCCCTAGAGTAGGTGGGTGTATCATCCTGGGGTAGGTATTCTGCTTGTGGGTCTTTCTACTGTCGGGCTGAGAGACAATCTATGGAAGTGTGTCCATTTCCAAGCCTGAAGGATAACCCAGGGCCACAGTTTTAGGTGTTCCACCAGTCCCTTTCTGACCAGTAATTCTGGTCATTTTTATGTTTTTGAATTCTGTTCCATATTTTTCCTCCCACTCTACCCAAGATCTCCAGTTTTGATTCCTTTCTGAGTAGTTAGCATTGGCAGCCAGGCACCATCTAGTTCTTCTGGTCTCAGGGTCATGAAAGCTGAAGTTCTCATGGTCCGTCATATCTTTGGACTAATTGTTTCCAAATGACTGATTTTCTTCACTCCTTTTTTGCTCCAGATGAGAAGAGACCAATAGTTGCATCTTAGATTGCTGCTCAAAAGCTTTCAAGACTCCAGTCACTACTCAACTCACCAAAGATGCAGAACAAGATTTTTAGGTAGTATGTTGTGCCAGTTGGGCATGATGTCCCCCAATACTATATGGTCCCAATCTCAAAGGCCCAGTGATTCTCTCCCAGTAGGTGTTTAGTTGTCTCTGAGAAGCTACTCCAACTTTGTCCTCTGTTACTTCTGTAGTGTATGTGGATAATTTTGTAGCACAAGTACATATGTAAGACTGTCTTCAGGCAAATCTATCCTTGGTCTTAGATATATTCCTGTTTGCCTATCCCCACCTGATCTTCTTGCCTGTCTATACATTTACCTGTAGCCTAGTGTTTGCTGCCAGTGATAATGCAGTATTATGCATGTAACAGTATTTGCCTCTGTTTTCTATAGATTTTTTGCACACTTCTATGGCCTCCCTTTCCCCATTGTCACCATGCTGGTCACAGACTCTTTCCATACCGCTCCTACCCTCACCTAAATCAAAATGTGACCTCCAACTAGTCCACAATTTTCTCTCCTTCCCTCCCAACCCCAGTAACCAACAAAGTGAATTTCCTTCCCTGAATAAACTTCTCCTTGACTTTTTACAATAATGGACTGTGATAGTTGGAGTTGTGTGTCAACTTGGCTGGACCCCAGTTCTGTGTGGTTGTTTCTATAATGGGATAGGATGAGGGTGTTCTGAGTAGCCAATTTGTTTAGGGGAGGTTCCCTAGGGGTGTGGCCTTCTTCCAGGATATCCAGGGACATCCTTGGAAGAGAGACATTCTTCTGTGGATTGGGATTCTGTTATGCTGCCTACAACTGTCCATGAGTGAGCAGTCCACCATTCAGCCTGGAGATCTTGGATTCGTCATTCGTTGGAGTCAACAGCC
>NW_006921707.1:8924696-8925974 GCF_000298275.1 Orycteropus afer afer | reverse complement strand
TAAGTATAGATTCTTCATTCAATATCTCAGCTCGAGAAGTTAGGAAAGGATCTACTAGTTCATTTGGTTGGCTTACTGAGGCATGGATTATGTGGTGGCCTACCTTAAGTCAAGTTGAAGTACCAGACCTACCTTGGTTTAATGTAGAAGAAGGTATCCAGAGGCTTAGGGAAATTGGCCTGTTAGAATGGATTTATCAGATTAGACCCCTAGAGCCAGAAATGGAGAATCCAGAAGACATGCCTTTCACCAGTAAGGTGAGGAATAAATTTGTGAAGGGAGCTCCAGCGTCCTTGAAGACTGCTGTGATTACCATTTTATGCAAACCTGATTTGACAGTGGGAACTGTCCTAATTGAACTAAGACACTTAACTATGATGGGACTGATTGAACCCTTTGGTAGTAGGGGCCAAGTGGCAGCAGTTAACTGACAAAGGCAAGGTGGGTGTGGTTACCATAATGGACAACAGAGTCGGAACACAAATCAGAATAGTCTCACTTATGTGGAATTATGGCATTGGCTCCTTGCTCATGGTGTTCCTAGTAGTGAAATACATGGCAAGCCTACTATAAATATTTACTTGATCTGTATAGACAGAAAAATTCTAGGTCACGTGAACAGCAACCTGGATTGAATCGCCAGAATAGAGAGTCACAACCTCTCAATCAATTCCCAGACTTGAGTCACTTTACAGATCCACAACCCCTTGAATGAAGGGGAGGAAGGACCCCACTACATTGCCAAAAATCTGTAATGTCAGTCTTTCTCCTAGCCTTCCCCAAAGGGATCTGAGGCTTTTTATGAGAGTGACAGTTCATTGGGGAAAAGGAAATAATCAGACTTTTCAGGGATTACTGGACACTGGCTCTGAATTGATACTAATTCCAGGAGACCCAAAGCTTCATTGTGGCCCACCAGTCAGAGTGGGGGCATATGGAGGTCAAGTTATTGATGGACTCTTAGCTGAGGTGCATCTCATGGTGGGTCCAGTGGGTCCCTGAACCCATCCTGTAGTGATTTCCTCAATGTCAGAATGTATAATTGGAATAGATATACTCAGCAATTGGCAGAATTCCCACATTGGCTCTCTGACATGTGGTGTTGCGCCCAGATCTTGAATCCCCAAAAAGCACCAAGGAGCCGATTCCACTGCAAAAGCATAGGGGTTGTTTATTCAAGCTTGAGCTCGGACCCCCAACTGTCACTGACACAGCGGTTCAGGATTGAGAGCCCCGAACTCAGGGGTAATGGGGTTTTTATAGGGGGTACAGCAGGAA
>NW_006921707.1:8921769-8924569 GCF_000298275.1 Orycteropus afer afer | reverse complement strand
ATTTTAGGTAAGGTATTTCTCTACCATTTACTGATTGGTTGTTGCTAAGGAGAATGCTTGGGAGTATCGATGAGGTGGGGGTAGTTAGGATTCTTTGTGGTTTTTCCAATAACTAAAGCACTAAAGCATGAAGTAAATGCTAAGGCATATTGCAAAATGGCTACATACTTAAAATGGTTACATACAGGGTGGTTATATAGAGACGTGGTCTCACATTCCTCCCTTTCTCTTGGCACTAAACTCAATCATGAGTTTGCTGGTTATCATATATTGGGTTACAATGTATTGTACTAACACTTGAATCATCTTGGTGGAGTAGTTGATATTGTTGCCTGAGGACCATGAGTTGTACTGAGTTTACTTTATTTCTTACAAAGTTGACTAATCTGTTTAGAATACAAGGTGCAACTGTTAGTAAAATTAGTCCTGTAATGACTGGTCCTGCAAGAGCAGATAACAAAGATGTTAGCCAGGGAGAAGAATTAAACCAATTTTCATACCATCCCTGGTTTTGGGCATGCTCTCTTTTTCTTTTTTCTAGTCCTCAGCCATGGAGTTTTTCATGACTCCCGAGTGGTCTACATAATAACAACATTCTTCTCCTAGAGTGGCACAAACTCCTCCTTGTTGTTGGAAAATGATGTCCATACCTCTTTTTAATTGTAAGGTCATTTCCGCTAACAAGGTTAAGGATTCTTGGAGTTTGGTAATAGATTCTTCTAATCTTTCTATATCCTGATCAATTGCTGCTCTAAGTGAGTTATATTGCTGATGCTGGGTTGCAATAGAAGCAATTCCTGTTCCAGCTCCCGCCAGTCCTAGCCCTAGTAAAACAGTTAAAGTTATAGTAGAAACCGGTTCCCGTCTGACTCGGTAGGGGACAGTTTCCCATTTATCTAGGAAATCGTCATACTGGTGGTATAATACATGAGGTACTAAGTAGACCAATATACAAAAGTCTTTGGTTTGATTAAGAACCTGCCCATGGAGGCAAGGGGATAATCCTGAGGAACATGCCCACCATCCGTTAGGGGGTGATATATAGTACACAGTTTGATTTATAGTTGTCTCAGTGTGGTTGCAGAGGTGTTTGTGAGTTTGTGGAATCTGTCCTATGCAGATCCCTATCCCTGTGACAGAAAGTAAGGTGAGTTGTCCAGGTTTTCTATGATTCCATCTACGGGTTTTGTGAGTTTCTGACTGGTTGAAATTTCCTATAAATGCAATACCTTCATAATAGGGGGTTTTGATATCATAGCACAGCCAGCAGGATTCTGTCAAATTAGATTGGGTTAGATTCAATAGTTGAAAAGTCTGGACCATAATTTTCCAAAGGAGGTCTTCCTGTAAATTTTGGACTGTTGTGGTGCCCCTTGAAGGGGTGATGTGGGGAGATGAATTTCAGACTGATTTGTTGCCCCAATTATTGGAGGGTAAAGAGGGTACTGATTGTGGGGCTAACACTGAGTTGGGCCCGATTGCAACAGGGGGTGTCCAGGATTTAATTTTTAGTCTAACATTGAAAATGACTCCATTGTCGTACACTGTTTGGTACAATCAAAGCCCCCAGGATCGGCGTGTCACCCAGGTTTTATACTGTTTTCCCTGCTCTGTGAATCAGATTCTAATAGGATTACAGGTGAAATTCATACACGGGCCCTTTCCTATATACATTATTCTGCCGGCTGGGAACCTCCACATGAATTCAGACGATCGGCAAGAACTGATGGTTAATCCATCACCGGAATGATTCCTGTCTACTGTGATGAGATCCCAAGTTGAAGAAGGTTTCCAGTAAGTGGTTCCCGTCATTTCACATCCCCATGCTTTACAATAAAAGTCTGGTACCCCCCACACACACTGGTTTGCTAAAGCTCTGTCTCTTCCTCCCCCTGAGCAAATGTAAAATGGTAACTTACAGAGTTGGTGGCGGAGTTCAGGTTGCCCACAACCTATTCCCCCGATTCCTCTAGAAGCACATAACTGATGGCATGTGGGTTTGCCTGAACATTCAGGGGTACAGTTTTTGTTGGGTTCCCAATCTAAGACGTCCCAGGATCCGGCCGCTAATTGGCATAAATCAAAGTGTAGGTCAGGCCACCAGGTATTAGGAGGATGGTTGCCCGTGATAGAGCTGACAACGTCCCCTGTGGCCAACATAATTATCCAGGTTAACTGTTGGGGTGTGTGTGGGTTAGATGAGGGATTTACATAGTTACCAGTTATTAACAGTAATACTAGTAAGGTCCACACCGCCGAAGTTTTAGTTTGAGTGGATTGTTGGGGTCCTTGGAGATGCTCCATGGTGAGTCCTGGTCAGGGACAGGATCGGCTTTGCAGATGTGAGTATGATGAATCCAGGAGGTTATTCAGTCAACTTTGAGGGTGGTGGATGTAGTCAGGATCACAATGTAGGGTCCTTTCCAGTGAGGTTGTAGAGTCTCTTGTCGATGTCTCCGCACATACACCCAATCACCTGGCTGGTACTGGTGAGGTTCAGGAGGGGGAATAGATTGGTAGAGGGCCCTTTAGTTCGGCCAGATATCTTGTTGGGTTTGTTGCAGGCCTTGAAGAGAATAAATGAGTTTATGATTATCAATTTCAAGTAACAAATCGGACTGGAATCTAGGAATAATATGTGGAGGTCTACCAAAGACAATTTCAAAAGGTGTTAATCCTAATTTATAAGGAGAGTTGTTGTTGTTGTTGTTGTTGTTGTTGTTGTTAAGTGCCGTCAAGTCATTTCCGACTCATAGCGACCCCATGCACAGCAGAACGAAACACTGCCCGATCCCGCGCC
>NW_006921707.1:8895996-8917964 GCF_000298275.1 Orycteropus afer afer | reverse complement strand
CAATTACATATGTACTGAGTTCCGGGTAGTTGTTTAATCCATTTTAAATCTTCTTTGGTATAGTTGGCGTTCGTTGGTAAGGTAGGGCTCCCAGGATCAGGTAGATTGGAGGTTAATACTAGGTTGGTAGACAGTGTAATTTCCCGGGCAGTTTGGTCTGCTAAATTATTGCCTCGGGCAACCGGGGAGGTGATTTTCTGGTGTCCCGCAAAATGAACAATGGCAAGTTTCTTTGGGAGCCATAGGGCAGCTAGTAGATCTAGGATCTCGTTTTTGTTCTTAATTGTCTTTCCTCCCGCAGTTAACAGGTCCCTTTCCCGATAAATTGCCCCATGAATATGTGCCATGGCAAAAGCATAACGACTATCTGTATAAATATTTAATTTTTTGTCTTTTCCCAAAGTTAGGGCTTTGGTCAATGCTATTAGTTCAGCTCGTTGAGCCGATGTTCTGGCCAGTAATGGCTCAGCCCAAACTATTGCGGTTTCCGTCACCACTGCCGCCCCTGCATACCTTTGTCCATCATGCACAAAGCTGTTCCTATCTGTATACCAGGTAACCTCGGCATCCGGTAAGGGTGTGTCTCATAGGTCAGCTAGGGTTCTGTGCACTTGAGCCAGAATGTTGATGCAATCATGGAGCAGAGCACCCAAATCCGGATTCGGTAACAGGGTGGCAGGGTTCAGTGCCGTAGGTGACTGGAAGATAATCTTAGTTGGGTTCAGTAACAGTCCTTGGTAGTGGGTGAGCCGTGCATTGCTAAGCCATTGAACAGGAGGTTGCTTAAGAGTTCCTTCTATGGCATGCTGTGTGGTGACATATAGTTACCGTCCCAGTGTAAGTTTGCCCGCATCTTTGACTAGCAAGGCTGTTGCTGCTATTATGCATAAGCACAGGGGCCACCACGCTGCTACTGGGTCTAATTTTTTTGAGAGATAGGCTACCGGTCTTTTCCAGGGGCCCAGGTGTTGGATTATAACTCCTTTCGCTACCCCCTTATTTTCATCAATGTATAGATGGAAGGGTTTTGTTGTGATAGGTAGTCCAAGGGCTGAAGTGGACAAAAGGGCAGTCTTGAGTGAATTAAAGATTTTTCCATGGCCTCTGTCCACTGAAATTTCTGCCCCTCCTTCGTTGCTTCATAGAGAGGTTTTGCCAGATCTGCAAAACCTGGTATCCAGAGTCTACAGTAGCCGGCTGATCCTAGGAACTCCCGCACCCTGTGTGGGGTGTTGGGTCTAGGGATTTTTAGCACAGTCTCCTTGCGGGCCCTGGTCAGCCATCTTTGTCCTTCTTTTAACATATACCCCAAATAGCTCACCTCGGGTTGGCAAAGTTGAGCCTTTTTGGCTGAGGCTCTGTAGCCCAAGTCTCCTAATGTTCAGAGTAAGTCTCTGGTTCCTTGGAGACAGGTCTCGTAGTCTGCTGCAGCAACTAGGAGATCATCTACATATTGTAACTGCGTGAGACTGGGGTGGTCGGTTCGGAACCTACCCAGGTTATCATGCAGCACCTCGTCGAAGATTGTAGGCAAATTTTTGAACCCTTGAGGTAATCTCATCCAGGTTAGTTGTCCATTAATGCCTTCCACGGGATAAGTCCATTCAAAGGCAAACAAGTCTTGGCTCTTTGGGGCCAACGGTAAGCTAAAAAAAGCATCTTTTAAGTCCAAGACTGAGTACCACTGATGATCTGGGGGTAAAGAAATAAGGAGGGTGTATGGGTTAGGAACAGTAGGATGAATGTCTATGACCCGTTTATTGACTTCTCGGAGGTCCTGTACTGGTCTATAATCATTGGAATGAGGTTTTCGAACAGGGAGTGAAGGAGTATTCCAAGCAGACTGACAGGGTCAGAGTATTCCTAATTTTAACAGGCGCCGGATGTGGGGGGTTATGCCTTCCCGGACTTCTCATGACATAGGGTACTGACGGACTCTGACCGGGTTCACTCCAGGTTTAATTTCCACATAAACCGGTGGCCTATGTTTTGTTAACCCTACACCTCCAGTTTCAGCCGATGCCTTAGGAAAAGCTGATAACCACTGTTTTATATCTTCAGACGGGGGAGGAGAGGGTTGCTGGTGGAGTCTATACTCATCTTCTAGGTTTACAGTCAACACTTGAATAGGTTGGCCCGTACTGTCCATAATGGTCGCCCCTCCTTTTTGAAAGTGGATTTGTGCTCCTATTTTGGTTAGTATATCTCTCCCAAGAAGTGGATAGGGGCATTCTGGAATTACCATGAATGAGTGGGATACCCGACCCACGCTGAGATCCACTGTTCTTCAGGTAGTCCATGAATATTGATTTGTTCCTGTAGCCCCCTGAACCCAGGAGGTTTTATTAGACAGTTTTCCTTGGGGTTTAAGTAAGACTGAATGTTGTGCCCCGGTGTCCACCAGGAAATCAATTGGAGTCCCCTCCACTTTAAGGGTTACCCTGGGTTCAGGGAGAGGAACTGAACCCCCTTGCCCCTAATCACTGAGTTCCCCCAATTCTAGTACTTTAGTCTGTGGTTTATGAGTTCTTTTATTTGGGCACTCCTTTGCCCAATGTCCGTTTTCCTTGCAATAGGCACACTGATTCTTGCCCAGTTTAGGGTGTTCTCCCCTGGGGAAGTCCCCCTTACCTCGGTATTTTGCAATTTTCTGCAGTTGTTGTTCTCTTTCTCGGATGCTCCCGGTTGTTGAGGCAAGTAAGATTTTTGCAAGGTTCCGAGTGTTCCAGTCACTGGCTGCCACTAGTGGCTTGGCCTGTAGGTCCTCTGGACTTTCCCTGTGATTATAAACCCTCTCTGCAACTAACATTAAATCCTGAGTACTTTTTTCATTTAGTCTGTCAATTTTTTTGTAATTTTCTCCTAATATCTGAGGCTGCTTGATTCACAAAAGCCATGATAAGTGCAGCCTTAGTTTCAGGCGCTTCCAGATTCATGGGGGTATATTGACGAAATGCTTCCATTAATATTTCTAAGAAAGTGGCAGGACTTTCATTACTCCCTTGCTGTATGTCACCTACCTTAGCCAAATTAGTGGGCTTCCTTGCACATGCCCTGAGACCTCCCATTAGAGTCTGACGGTACACCCGGAGTCTCTCCTTACCTTCAGTCACATTGTAGTCCCAATTAGGATGAGTCAAAGGGAAGGTGGCATTAATCACATCTATATTAGTAGTGGGTTGCCTGTTATCCCCCAAAACAGATTTCCAGGCTTTCATCTGGATCCTCTCATGTTCCTCAGTGGTGAATATAATCTGGAGGAGCTGTGGACAATCATCCCAGGTAGGCTGATGAGTAAACAAAATAGTCTCTAGGAGGTCAGTTAAATCTCTGGGATTATCTGAGAACTTGGCATTCTGAGTTTTCCAATTGTACAGGTCACTAGTGCAAACGGCCAATAGTGAAGTTGCTGGTTGCCAGTTGCATCTGCAGGCCCTGCAGCCTGCAATGGCAAGACTGTGGAATCTGCTGGTCCACTAGAGGGGACTGCGTGCTGCATTCTTCCACAGGTACTGGACGCCGGACCTGCTGCTACTGCCATTGCCCCACCATCATCCGGCACTTGGGGCAGCACACCCTCTGCAGCTGCAATACCTGCTGAAGGGGCTTGATAAGGGGGGGGGGAGGAATTCTTCCTCCGTCCCACCCTGAAAGACTGGGTAGGTCGGTGCTGAAGGTTTAATTTCAGGTTCCTTCTTCTGGGCAGTATGAGTTTGTGCTGCCAGGACAGTCTTAGGTGCCTGCTTAGGAAGAGAAAGAGGCAACGCCGGCTTTAACCGGGGGGTGGATTTTCCACTAAATCCTGCCATATGATAATATATGATCCCTGGTCCGGGTGCCCCCAGCTGGACCGGAACACAACTTCTTTCATCTTTAAAATCATCTGAAGATCAAACGTACCCTTGGCTGGCCACCCTACGTTGAACGTAGGCCATTCTGAGCTACACAATGTTACAAGTTTTCCTTTTTTAATTTCTAAACTTAAGTTATGTGCCCTCTTTCTAACTTCCTTGAAATTGTCGGTCAGGAGAGAAAGAGGAGTTGTCACAGTTTGTCCCATTCCGTCCATCCACTGATTAAACAAAACTAGAGACACCAACAAAAACCAAATAGACACACAAAAAGACAAACAAAATATGCCTCCCATAGTTTGGAAGCAAAACCAAAAGTAGGACGATGGCCTCACGCCGTGCTGTGGGAGCGACCTGCTTCATCCCTTTACAGGTTCCAGATTGGAGGACAACTTTTACTTCCTCCCAGGTTGAAGGGGTTTTCTAACCCCCTTCCAGAAGAGGCCCTGGAACGTCTTCCAGGTCTTCCGGCTGACGGCCCGCCTGTGCGTCCACTTAGGCCAAAGTCAGCCTTGCAGAAAATGGGCCTATTACACAGATAATTTGAACAAATAACAAACATTTAAACACTTACCAGCTGGCTGCAACCCCCTGGTTCAGGAGTCCTGGGGTATCTGGGGATCCCGGACAAGCCCCCAAAGGTTGCACCCAGATCATGAATCCCCAAAAACCACCAAGGAGCCGATTCCACTGCAAAAGCATAGAGGTTGTTTATTCAAGCTCGAGCTCAGACCCCCAACCATCACTGACACAGTGGTTCAGGATTGAGAGCCCCAAACTCAGGGGTAATGGGGTTTTTATAGGGGGTACAGCAGGAACGAGGAAGTTTCAATCAGAAAATTACAGGATTGGTTGACATTTTCCAAGTTGCTAGTTGTTCCTACTTGATTGGCTCTGTCTCGTGGGCCGAAGCCACAAACTGTCATTTCTAACTATTTTAGGTAAGGTATTTCTCTACCATTTACTGATTGGTTGTTGCTAAGGAGAATGCTTGGGAGTATCGACAAGGTGGGGGTAGTTAGGACTCTTTGTGGTTTTTCCAGTAACTAAAGCACTAAAGCGTGAAGTAAATGCTAAGGCATATTGCAAAATGGCTACATACTTAAAATGGTTACATACAGGGTGGTTATGTAGAGACATGCTCTCACAGTGGAGTAAGGGCTATTATGGTAGGAAAAGCCAAGTGGAAACCATTAGAACTGCCTCTACTTACAAAAATAGTAAACCAAAAGCAGTGCCGCATCCCTGGAGGGGTTGCAGAGATTATTGCCACCATCAAGGACTTGAGAGATGCAGGGGTGGTGATTCCCACAACATCCCCATTTAATTCACCTATTTGACTTGTGCGAAAAACAGATGGATCTTGGAGAATGACAGTGGATTATCGTAAACTTAATCAGGTGGTGACTCCAATTGCAGCTGCTGTTCCTGATATGGTTTCATTGCTTGAACAAATTAGTACATCTTCTGGTACTTGGTATGCAGCTATTGATCTGGCCAATGCCTTTTTCTTGATACCAATTTCAAAAGACCATCAGAAGCAGTTTGTCTTCAGCTGGCAAGGCCAACAGTATACCTTCTCAGTCCTTCCTCAGGTGTATATCAGCTCCCCAGCACTGTGTGATAATTTAGTCCATAGGGATCTTGATTGCCTTTCCCTTCCACAAGACATCATATTGGTCTTACCACATTTCCTATCATCCTGAAGCAGTTGGCTTGATAGAATGATGGAATGGCCTCTTAAAAACACAAACACGGCACCAGCTAGGTGGCAATATCTTGAAAGGTTGGGGCAATGTTCTCCAGAAGGCTGTATATGCTCTAAACCAGCATCCAATATGTGGTTCTGTTTCTCCAACAGCCAGGATTCACGGGTCCAGGAAGCAAGAGTTAGAAACAGGAGTGGTACCACTCACTATTACCCCTAGTGACATACTCAAAAAATTTTTGCTTCCTGTCCCTGCTACCCTATGATCTGCGGGTCTGGAGATCTTAGTCCCAAAGGGAGGAACACTCACACCTGGAGACACAATACTGATTGCATTGAACTGGAAATTAAGAATGCCACCTGGCCATTTTGGCTTCCTCATGCCTCTGGATCAACAGACAGAGAAGGGCATTAGTGTATTATCTAGTGTGATAGATCCTGATTACCAAGGGGAAATTGGGTTGGCTTTACAAAATGGAGGTAAAGACAAGTATGTCTGGAACACAGGAGATTCTTTAGGATGTCTCTTAATACTACCATGCCCTTTGATTAAAGTCAATGGAAAATTATAGCAACCCAATTCTGATGACTGCTAACAGCCCAGACCCTTCAAGAATGAAGGTTTGGGTCACCCCACCAAGCAAAGAACCACGACCAGCTGAGGTGCTTGCTGAGGGCAAGGGAAATACAGAATGGGTGGTGGAAGAAGGTAGTTCTGAATATCAGCTACGACCATGTGACCAGCTGCAGAAACGAGGACAGTGATTGTTCTATTTCTTCATTGTATATGTGCATCAAATATTTTTGTTTCCTTCTGTTATGAACTGTGAAATATAAATAAGGTTAATGCATTTTGGTTGTATGTGTGTTAGCACATCATGTTAGGCACAAATATGACTTTATAATTGCCCTTATTTAGAGATTGTATATGGTTAAGAAGATGAATACAACTGCCAAGTTGACAAGGATGGACTATGATAGTTGGAGCTGTGTGTCAACTTGGCTAGACCCCAGTTCTGTGTGGTTGTTCCCATGATAGAATCAGATGACTGTGTTCTGAGTGGCCAATCTGTTCAAGGAGCATTTCCCTAGGGGTGTGACCTGCTTCCAGGATACCCAGGGACATCCTGGGAAGAGAGACATTCTTCTGTGGATCAGGATTCTGTTGTGCTGCCTACAACTGTCTGTGAGTGAGCAGTCCACCGTTTGGCCTGAAGATCTTGGATTTGTCATTCACTGGAGTCAACAGCCAGTGTAGTGACTGTCAGCCTTGAGCTTCTTGGCCCCTGCAGTTGTGGGAGCCAGGAAAAGCCTCTAGCTTGACGTTTGATCCAGGAACTTTGGACTTGCCAGCTTCTATATATTTGTGAGCCATTTTCCTAAGATAAATTTCTCTCTCTCTTTATATATATATATATATATATATATATTTGCTGGTTTTTGTTTCTCTAGAAAACCCAGTCTAACACATGGAGTCATACAATATTTATCCTTCTTTGACTTATTTCATTCAGCCTGATGTCCTCCAAATTCAACCACAGTGTGAGATGATTCATGTATTCTTCATTATTCTTTAATGTTGCATAGTGTTCCATTGTGTGAATGTACCATAGTTTGGTTATCCATTCATCTGTTGATGGGAATTTAAGTTATTTCCACTTCTTTGCTATAGTGCTGTGATGAACATGGGTGTGTATATGTTTATTCATGTCCTAGCTCTCATCTCTTTAGGATATATTCCTAGTAATGGAATTTCTGGATCAAATGGTATTTCTATTTTCAATTTTTTAAGGAAATGCCATACTGTTTTCCACAGTGGCTGTACCATTGTACAGTCCCACTAGAAGTGTATGAGAGTTTCAATCTCTCTGCACACTGACTAGCATGCTATTTTCTGTCTTGTTGAACTTTGCTGTTATTGCTAGGGTCAAATGATATCTCATTGTTGTTTCGATCTGTATCTCTCTAATAGCTAATGATCATGAGCATTTCCTCATGTGTTTGTTGGCCATCTATATATCTTCTTTAGTGAAGTGCCTATTCATGTCCTTTGCCCATTTTTGAATTGAGTTGTTTGTCTTTTTGGTGTTGAGATGTTGAAGCTTTCTATAAATTTCAGAGATAAGTCCCTTGTCAGATATGTCATAGCCAAATATTTTTCCCAATCTGCAGATTGTCTTTTTACCCTTTTGGAGAAGTCTTTCGATGCACATAAGAATTTAATTCTTAAAAGGTCCCAGTCATCTAGTTTCTCTTCCACTGTTTATGCATTTTGGGTTATGCTTGATAGTCTATTTGTGTTGTAAATTAGGGCATGATTTCTGTAGTCTTTTAAGGGGATATACCCTTCTTTTTCTCATTTCACAAGGTCTTGCCCCATGGCTGATAACTTAACCTTGAGAACTGGACCTGGCAGCTTCCCACTTCCCTCTGTTCAATAACAAGCTGGCAAGGCCTGTGATGAAGTTCACACAGCTACTTCTATTCAACTCTAGGGGTTAGGCGGGGGTATCACACAGGAGATATTTACATTTTTACTGACTCTTTGAACAACCGAATAAAAATCCATGTATGTACTTGAAGGAAATATTCAAAACCCACTCAGTCAATATCAGTGATCCTCTTGCCCTCTGGAAATCCACAGCACACCAGCACCAAGGAAAACCCTACGAAAGAGAAGTACATATAAAAACTAGTGTTAAACTGAGATTTATTTCCCTACTGGCTATATCTTTTCTATTTAGAGGCTTCTTGCTATTCAAACTGGTCAGTCATTACTCCTGAGTGTACTTTTTCAAGGATAATAAACAAAAACGTTAATCTGTACTGTGATCAGCAGTGCTTCTAATGGGGCATGAATGAGTAGCAAAGTAAATACAAATCAAATATATGACTTTGGAAAAAACAACACCATCTCTCTAGGGATTTTGTTTTTCTAAGCAGTCAACTTACTCAAACAAAGACTGGGTATAGAAGACATGATTATTAGTTAAACCATCTTAATGAAATGCACAGACCTATGTGCTCTTAGATAGATAATTCATGTGCAATTTTATTATCTTTCAAGGTTTAATTAAATATTTGCCTTTTGGCTAGCCAACAACAATTAATGAGAGATGCTTCTGTTCGTATAACTTATAAAAAATGTTGGAATGTCCTCCACTGGAATTTTAGGCATCCTCTTTATGAAAGCAAGGGTAAACATTAACATGAGAACATGTATGCCAGGCCAGAATTGGGAAGAAAGGACAGAAAGAAAGAAAGAAATGAGAATATTTATTTTAAAATATAAGCCTTGAAACAGAAGAAAATTCTAAAAGGACAAATACGTAATACATACTTGATAGAAGTCCTTTTTTATGTACCTCACTTCTCTGCATAGAACTGGGAGATGGAATTTGACTGGGTTGAAAGAAAAAAGTAATAATGGGTACACAATCTGGAATGATCTGTATCTGAAGAATGTCATCTTGTGTTTTATGTATGGGTATGCACGTGTGCCACCTAATATATGCACATGAAGTATACTTCAGTTGTCATCCAGCTAAGCATAAAACTGCAAAGTAAAAGAAGTTCTGCTTATTAAAAACATAAAGAACCAAGGATGTCATTTGTTTCATAGCTTGTCATAAAATAAATAATAACTTTTTGATCCTCAGCTTGGTGCTACCATTTCATGCAAGCAAGATGACTATTTTTACAGCCTTAATCTCCCTAGAAAATAAAAATATCAAGAGAAAAGGAGAATGACAAATGACAATGAATTACCAGCCTACTTCATACATTTATACAGCAGTCAGTGCTTTGGGCATACAAAAAGAAACTGAGTAACCCTCTTATGGAAATTTATTTTACTTTAGCTTAAACCACTTAATGCTTCATTAAAACTAACTTGTAGCCAAGGAATTCTTAAGCTAAGCCCATAATAAGCTATTATTTGGGGAAGAGGAGAAAGCAAGGACCCCAGATGGAATTTAACCAGAGCATCTCTGATTTAGACATCATGCTTAACAGAATTCATTTGATGAAATTATTCCAATGCTAATGGAAGATTAAAAAATCATTGTTGGTGCCATTTCTTCCTTTAAAGGCAATAAAATTGTCTATATATATTTATATATCCAAAGAATGGACAGAGAAGTGGTGCTGAGGCAGGGTCTTGGCTATCCTACTGGGGGACTTTGCTCTGGGAGGATCAATTTGGAAAAAAAGACAGCTCCTCTGGGTGGTAGCATCCTTACCAAGCTGAGACATGACTTAACTAGCAAAAGGTATCCCTGTGTAACAAAATAAGTCACCCTCTCCTCCAGGGATTGCGGTTCTGTCTGGGACACAAAGCTAGCATGTGGGGATGGGTTGGATTTCAACCTCTGTTTTGCTGAAAGCTTCTGTATATGCCTGAAACACCCAGTGATATCTTTGACCCTGTGATGATGTTCCTGAGAGACCAGAGTAAGGTGTTTAACATTACTCTTTGCTTGGTAAATTAAATCTAATCATTTTCTATCAGTTTGGTAATGGAATTGACTAAACCATCCAATGATTCAAGTTTCATAGTACTTTGATTTTTAACAAAGAGAAGTTCAACTCATGTAGCAGCAAACAAAATTGAATACTTTGGGGGTAAAATGGATTTCCTACTCTTATGTTCTGCCCCATCCTTCTGAAAACAGCCAGGAAGGAGACAGACACTTTTACATACAGGAGATGACCCTAAGAAGGTTTACATTTGCAGGAGGATGAAACTGAATTTTTTTTTTTTTTTTTTTTTTAATATTTCACCATTAAGGCCAGACATTTAGGGAGGTCTTTTCCTCCTTTTCAGGGCTTCCATTCATCTCTCTCAGAATTAGAACATTCTTCCCTTGTCCTTGCTAGAAGAGAAAACAAGTCATAAAAAACAAATCATAGAAAATGACTGATAACGCAGATTCAAGGCTGGGTCAAAAAGCAGGCAGTTGCTTGAAAAGACAGAGGAAATGGCTTTGAAGACCAATGGTCTGGAACCATGTGGAATGGGGTCTGGGGCTAGGAAAAGAGAAAGAGAATGCAGGGAATATGGACTCAGCAATGGCCACAGGAGACAGTCCAGTACTAGCAGTGAGGGTATGAGCCTGCGGAAGGCAGTGAAAGGTAACAAACTAACGAAAACACTTTTGAGGTCTTTTGCTCTTTGGCATCTGTCTGTCTGTCTGTCTGTCTATCTATCTATCTATCTATCTATCTATCTATATTTGTATGGTTTGAACAACACTTACAAAAGAACTGACTGATTACTTCTCAGGAGTGTGTATGTGTGTGTGTATTTGTGTGTGTCTAGAGGTGGGAAGGAATAGGTCACCTTTTCTCTACCCCCTCAAGAAATCATCAGATGTCTGTATTTCTCTATTACAGAAGATAGAAAGGCCCATGTGAAGGACAAGTTCACCAGGAGACCATTTTTATTTTCAGTTCCAACTATACCTTTCATGGCAAGAAAAATAGTTCCTCTGTTTCATATAATAAAGCTTTAATAAATTGTGAGAGAGGCTGACAAGTCATTAAAATCCAGAGAGATTTTTCTACTGGATCCAGATATACTTGGGCTATTTGAGATTTTAGAATGTGGTGAAGGTTTTTGATCTGCAGCAAATATGTAAGTTAGCATTATCTCTCAGTTACTTGGGTTGATTAGTTACTTTTTGTATTTTCTAAATCTTTCACTTTCTCTCCTTCTCTGATTTTTGCCATTTCATTGCACTAAGAATTCCACAAGAATGAAAGAAGATAAAACTCAAATCAATTATGTCATATTATTGCTCTCTGGTTTCTTCAGACTTAAAGAGGGGAAAAATTGGACGTACTGAATGAAAAGGCAGTTTGGGTTAAATTTGTAGATGTCAAATATTCATTTTGTTTTTGAAAGGAGATGACATACTGCTATTGCCCTTCTTATAGTGTGTTGGACAGAGGCCTGTGCTTATAAGAATTGGTTGGCCCATGTTCTACATCTGCCTCTGATTTCTATGAACCCCAAAATCTTCAACTGTAAATTGGACTGGGAGATCTCCATTTGCCTAGAAAACTTCCATGATGTTATTGATCACTGGCAGTTATGGAAATGGATTTGCACCAAGAGTCCTTACACATATTCAGCTTCCCTGTGATTATTAGTCATCAAGATATAAGAAGGCTGTTTACACTTTAAGTGCAAGGTGCAGTTTTTAACCATCAAACAGACCTGGATTTGGGACTTGTTTTCATTAATTCATTACTCCCTCATATAATCTGCCTCATATATTTCTGTACACCTCAAGTCAGTTGATAATTGCCATACTTCATTCCCCTTGGTTTTCAAGTAGTCATTAGAAGTTGTCTCCTATTCCATCTTTACTGCAAGGACACAGCTATCAAATGCACCTCTCTCAGGATGTCAAGACCTCATGGTATGCAAATAGTTAACTCTTATTCTAACATAAGCCAAACATTTAACATAGTTTCTATCTCTTTTAATGCTTTATATATTGTCCATCCAATTTGTCCTATTGTTATATGGAGTCTTTCAACAAAGAATAGAATTTCATAATCTTCTGGATTTTAGCAAGGTAGCTATTTTAGACTTTTTAGAGACTCACTTGGTATTCTAATTTTAACTGATGGTATAATGTATGTTACTTCATATGAAACCTATGTTCATAACCAACTATGTAAATTGATTGCATAAAAGATACTTTCAGGGTAAACCCTTAATGTAGCTAATTTGTATGCTCTTGAATGTTGAATACAGGTATGTGATGCTTAAAGTCCATGATACATTCTGTGAACTAGGACGTTATGCAATTTGGATATTGTACAGACACCATATTTTATATACAGGCAGTCCCTATACAATCTGTCATTAAATCCTTGCAAACACTGTTATTTTAAAACCTTATGAAATCCTGATGGACAAAGTCAAAGAGCTGAATGCACGGGATACAAGAGGTTAGTCTTGCAGTGTGTAGCTCAGCTGGACTGGAGTTGTGCCAACAGTCACGTCAGGACTTTGCACATATCCAGAAATGGAGGGAGAGGTGCACAGGAGGTAGAGAGGAGGCCATGAGGACCAGGTGTGTGGGTGCTGGGAATGCAACTGCCAGTGGTGGCCCTGGATCCCACTGCACTGTTAGTGCAGCTGCTTCCTGATCCTGTGCAGCTGCCACTGCTGCTGCCCAGAGGGCCACTGGCAGGAGTAGAAGAGCTGTGACAGTGCTGCCTGTGCGAGAAGTAAAAGGTTGCATGGCTGCTGGGCAGTTGAATAAAGCCAGGAAGAGGGAAAGAAGGAGGTGCAGGAGGAGGCACTGTGTGGATTGGGATGCACTCTGGAGCCCCTGTTCCTTGTTTATTCTAGAGGTTTGGGTCTTTAAACCATTAGGGAAAATAATAAAAGGAAAACTGCTTTCTCTTTTTCTGAAAAAACACCTTATGGCAACATAGATGTATATACCATACTATGTTGCCTGGCCAGACATAAAGTGATGCATTTATGTATGCACTTGTTATATGATACAAATTACATTTAAGCAACATACAGAAGTTCTACATAAAGAGCAGAATGATTGTGAAATATAGATCATATGCACTGTGTATTATTTTTCTCATACTACTCATAATGTATAATCGTTTTTATTAGCCATCAATTGTTCACCATCTTATAAAATTTTGCTATTTAATTCTTGTGATGGTTAAGTTTATGTGGCAACTTGCTTACACCATGATTCTTAGTGGTTTGGCAGATAGTGTGTAATCATCCTCTATCTTGTGATCTGATGTGAGCAGGCAAATTGTTGAAAACGGAGTTTCCTTGAGGATGTAGCCTGCATCCACTATATATATGGATATACCAGCAAAGCTTGCTCTTTTGGTCCTGAGGCCAACCCATCATCCTCTGACCTCTGGTTCTTGGAACATGAGTCAGAACCCTGCTTCCTGACCTACAGACCTGGGTGGGGATCCACCAGTTCCCACAGCTGCATAAGCCAGCAGCCTACCATCTGGCCTGCTGATTTTGAGTTTTGGTAGCCCCTGAAACCACTTGAGTGAGGAGAAACCTCCAGCCTGACACCTGACACAAAGATTTGGGACTTGTCTACATCCAAAACTGCATGAGCCATTTCCTTGAAATCTCTTTCTCTCTCTGACCTGCTAATGTGTTTGCAGAAGGCAAAGGGAATACCGGATACTGGTTACAACCTCATGGCCAGCTACAGAAATGAGGACCATAATTGTTTGAGTATTTCCTCCTTGTTTTGTTTATATATATATATATATATATTCCTCACTATTGACTATCTCTCCAACACTTGTCTGTCAGTTTGTCGTTCTGTGGTGGCTTGCTTGTTGCTATGAGGCTGGAGGCTATGCCACCAGTATTTCAAATACCAGCAGGGTCACCATGGTGGACAGGTTTTAGTGAAACTTCTAGATTACAACAGACTTGGAAGAAGGAAGGGGCCATCCACTTCTCAAAGAATTGGCCAGTGAAAACCTAATGAATAGCAGTTAAACACTGTCTGATTATGTTACTGGAAAACTTCTAAACAGCCCTGAAACACTGTCTGATATAGTGCCAGGAGATGAGCCCCTCAGGTCAGAAGGCATTCAAACACAACTGAGGAAGAGCTGCTTCCTCAGAGTAGAGCTGACCTTAATGATATGGATGGAATAAAGCTTTTGTAACCTCCATTTGCTGATGTGGCATGACTCAAAATGAGAAAAAATAGCTGCAAACATCCATTAGTAATGCAAATGGAATGTGCAAAATATGAATCTAGGAAAATTGGAAGTTGTCAAAAAAGAAATGGAATGCATAAAGATTGATATCTTAGACAATTAGTGAACCGAAATGAACTGGTTTTGGCCATTTTGAATCAAACAACCATATGATCTACTATGCCAAGAATCACAAATTGAAGAGGAATGGCATGGCATTCATAATCACAAAAAATGTTTCAATTTCTATCCTGAAATACAATGTTGTCAATGATAGGGTAATATCCATACAACTACAAGGAAAGGGCAATATCCATACAACTACAAGGAAAATCAGTTAATACTACTATTACTCAAATTTACGCCGAGCACCAAAGCCAAAGGTGAGGAAATTGAAGATTTTTACCAACTTCTGCAGTGTGGAATTCACCAAACATGCAATCAAGATGTGTTGATTATTGCTGATAATTGGAATGCAAAAGTTGGAAACAAAGAGGAATCACCAGTAGTTGGAAAATATGGCCTTGGTGATAGAAATGACGCCAGATACTGCATGATAGATTTTTGCAAGATCAAAGACTTATTCATTGCAAATACTTTTTTTTTTTTTAACAACATAAACAGCAGCTATACATGTGGACTTCTCCATGTGGAATGCACAGGAATCAGATCTACTACATCTATGTGAAAAGGAGATGGAGAAGCTCAATATCTTCAGCCAAAACAAGGCCAGAAGCTGACTGTGGAATAGCCCATCAACTGCTCATATGCAAGTTCAATTTGAAGCTCAAGAAACTTGAAATATGCCCATGAGAGCCAAAATATGACCTTGTTTATATTCCACCTGAATTTAGAGACCATCTAAAAAGTAGACTTGACACATTGAACTCCAATGACTAAAGACCAGATGAATTGTGAAATGGCTTCAAGAACATCATACATGAGGAAAGTAAAAAGGTCACTAAAAATACAGGAAAGGGAGAAAAAAAAAGAGACCACAATGGATGTCAGAAGAGATTCTGAAACTTGCTCTTGAATAGAGAGTAGCTAAAGCAAATGGAAGAAATGACAAGATAAAAGACCAGAATAGACAATTTCAAAGGGTGGCTCAAGAAGGCAAAGTCAATTGTTACAGTGAAATGTGCAAAGACATGAAGTTAGAAAACCAAAAGGGGAGAACATGATTGGCATTTCTCAAGCTGAAAGAACTGAAGAAAAAAGTCAAGCCTCAAGTTGCAATATTGAAAGATTCTTTGGGCAAAATAATGATTGATGCAGGAAATGTAAAAAGATGGAAGGAAATCACAGAGTCACTGTACCAAAAAGAATTGGTCAATGTTCATCCATTTCAGGAGGTGGCATATGATCAAGAACCAATGGTATTGTAGGAAGAAGTTGCAGCTTCTCTGAAGGAATTGGTGAAAAACAAGACACCAGGAACTGACAGAGATCTATTGAGATGTTTCAACAAATGAATGCCATGCTGGAGGCACTTACTTATCTATGCCAAGAAATTTGGAAGACAGCTACCTGGACAACTGACAGGAAGAGTTCCATATTTGTACCCATCCCAAAGAAAAGTGATCCCATAGAATGTGGAAATTATCAAACAATATTATTAATATCATGTGCAAGTAAAATTTTGCTGAAGATAATTCAAAAACAGTTGCAGTAGTGTATTGGCAGGAACTTCCAGAAATGCAAGCTGGATTCAGAAGAGGATGTGGGACAAGGAATATCATTGCTGATATCAGATGGATCTTGGCTGAAAGCAAAGAGTACCAGAAAGATGTTTACTTGTGTATCATTGACTATGCAAGTGCATTTGACTGTGTGGATCATAACAAATTATGGATAACACCGAGAAGAATAGAAATTCCAGAACATTTAATTGTACTCATGAGGAACCTGTACATAGACCAGGATGTTTTCAAACAGAACAAGGGAATATTGCATGGTTTAAAATCAAGAAGGGAGTGTGTCAGGGTTGTATCCTTTCACCCTACTTATTTGATCTGTATGCTGAGCAAATAATCCGAGAAGCCAGACTATATGAGGATGAACATGGCATCAGGATTGGAGGAAGACTCATTAACAACCTACAATATGCAGACAGCACAACCTTGCTTGCTGAAAGTGAAGATGACTTGGAGAATTTATTGATGAAGATTAAAGACTATAATCTGCAGTATAGATTACACCTCAACATAAAGAAAATTAAAATCCTCATAACTGGACCAATAAGCAGCATCATGATAAATAAAGATTGAAGTTGTCAAAGATTTCAAATTACTTGGTTCCACAATCAATACCAATGGAAGCAGCAGTCAGGAAATCAGATGTCATATTGCACTGGGAAAATCTGCTGCAAAAGACCTCTTTGTAGTGCTGAAGAGCAAAGATGTCTCTTTGAAGACTAAGGTGTGCCTAACCCAAACCATGGTGTTTTCAACTGTCACAAATGCATGTGAAAGCTGGACAATGAATAAGGAAGACTGAAGAAGAGTTGATGCTTTGGGGTTGTGGTTTTGGCGAAGAATACTGAAAGCACCATGGACAGCCAGAAGAATGAACAAATTTGTCCTGGGAGAAGTGCAGCCAGAATGCTCCTTGGAGTGAGAATGGCCAGACTTTGTCTCACCTACTTTGGTCAGTTGTCAGAAGGGACCATTCCCTGGAGAAGGATACCATGCTTTGTAAAGTGAAGGATCAATGAGATGGATTGACACAGTGGCTGCAATGATGGGCTCAGGCATAGCAAGGATTGTGGGGCTGGCACAGAGTTTTGTTCTGTTGTGTATGGGGTCAATATGAGTATGAGCCAATTCGACAGCACCAGCAACAACAATGGACTATCTCATAATCTGACATTTTTCATTTATGACAATAATAAAAATTCTACTATCCAAATATTTTGTGCATTAATGATATCTGTCTGGGGGTAACAAATGTTGAAGTGTGAGGTGAAAATAACCCTGGTTGTGACGGTTTCGTTAAGGATGAGTTAACTTGGCTGGGCCATGATTCTCATGGCAGTTATGTAATAATTTGTCACTTAAGTAATTATGTAATTTGTCAGTTAAGTAATTATGTAGTCATCCTCTACTTTGTGATCTGACTTAGTCATCCTCCATTTTTGCACAATCATCTAATCTTTGGAAACTAACCATGTTGATAAGTAAGGAGTGAGTGTATATAGTAATTACCTTTGTTTTCTTCCCTCCTTTACTCCTTTGTTGTTGTTGTTGTTGTTGTTGTTAGGTGCTGTCGAGTCTGCTCCAACTCATAGCAACCCTATGTACAACAGAATGAAACAGTGTCTGGTCCTGTGGCAGCCTCACAATCCTTACTATGTCTACTGAGCCCATCGTTGCAGCCACTATATTAGTCCATCTCATTGAGGGCCTTTCCCTTATTTGTTGACACTCCACTTTACAAAGCATGATATCCCCCTCCAGGGAATTGTCCCTTCTGACAACATGACTAAAGTAGGTGAGATTAAGCCGTTCTTGCTTCCAAGGAGTGTTCTGGCTGTGCTTTTCCCATGACAGATTTGTTAGTTCTTCTGGCAGTCTATGGTACCTTCAATATTCTTTGCCAACACCACAGCTCAAAATTCCATTAAAAGGAAGACTAGGAAGACTGGGTGATCTACTGTAGAGACACCACCTCAGAAACCCAAGGAGGGGTTGCTATGAGTCAGAATCAACTCAATGGCCATGATTTTTTTTTTTTAATTATAAAACTGCATTTATTCCATTACTTATTATAAACTATAAGATGTAAATGGGCCTAATATGTTTTTGGTGGTACACATGATAGTTTTATCATGTTAGGTGCAAGTATGACTTTACAATCGTCTTTATTTAGAGATTATGTATGGTTTAAGGAAATATATACAGGTATCAAGTTGACAGAGGGTGGACAGTGATGGTTAAGGTTATGTGCCAACATGGCTGGACCATAGTTCTCAATAGTTTGGTATATATTATGTAACCATCTTCTACTTTGAGATCTAATGTGAACACCTAATCATTGAAAGGGGAGTTTCTTTGGAGATGTGGCCTGCATCCAATATATATGGATATTCTGGCAAAGTTTGCCCTCTCAATCCTACAACTGACCCATCATCCTATGGTTCTTGAGATGTGAGTCAGCAACTTGCCACCTGACCTGTAGTTTTGGGGATTCACCAGCTTCCACAGCCATGTGAACCAGCAGCCTCCCATCTGACCTGCTAATTTTGGATTTGTCATCCTCTGTAATCAGATGAATCAGGAGAAGCTTCCAGCCTGATGCTTAACTCATGGATTTGGACTTGTCACTCTCTGTAGCTGCCCGAGCCCTTTCCTTGAAATAAATCAATCTCTCTCTCTCTCTCTCTCTCTCTCTCTCTCAACGAACAACTCACTGCCATAAAGTTGATTCTGACTCATAGTAACCCCCATTGGGTTTCCAAGGCTGCAAATCTTTACAGAAGTTGGTTGCCTCATCTGCCTCCCATGGAACAGCTGGTGAGTTTGAACCTCCAACCTTCTTGTTAGCAGCCAACTGCCTTACCCACTATACCACCAGAGCTCCTTTTTTTTTTCTCTCTCTCTCCATATGTATATATACTTCACTAGTTTCGCTCTTCTAGAGACAATTCTCACTTAAATCTTTTTAATTAGATTTGTTAATAATTATTATGAAATGTAACTTGTCTGTGCTGATTGCTAGTATCAGAGGATTCATTATGGTTCTCTGAGGGCAAACTTTCCTTTTCATGCATCAGACTAGATCTTCTTTCTTTGCCATTTTTTTCCGTTCTGATTCACTTTTTCTACCATAACATTTTTGTTTTCATTCTCTCTCTGAAAAGGTATACTGAAGTCTCTAAAGCTTTCAAATATGTATCAACAAAACATGTGTCTTGAGAAATAGTTAGATGAAAAAGGAAGTTTGATATCTTTATAATGATAATTTAATGGCTGTGCTACTTGATGTAAGGAAATTCCTCAAAGTAAAATAGTCAGAATGAGATTACAATGTGTGCAGTCATTAAGAATACCTGGTCAGCCACCATATATTAAAATGTGTTCTGAATTAAATTTAAAGCATTAACTTAAACAATTCTCTATAAAATAAATAGTATCTTGACCTAGGTTTTGATTATTATCTTTCATTCAATCCCAAAGAAGACCTTCAAATTCACTTGCCTGAGGCATTCATGAGCTTCAGGTTTTTCTGTGCTCATGAAAGAAAGATAAGAGTCACTCTTGAGAAGTGAGAAATCCTAGGAGGCTGGCTATCTCTTTGTATCCTTTAACCAAGTCACACCTTTGTAAATCCTTAATTTATTGCTTTCAATTTATTTGACTCTTTAACCATAATGCCTGATTCTAAACTGACTGTACCAAATTAATAGTATTACAATTAAAGTATATGAGATAATATAATTTAAGTATATCCCATCAGGTAATTTTATTTTGGAAGTAATTATTTCTAACTACTAAATTACCATTGCTTGCTATTTTTAGCAAGTATGATTAATGACTAAAAACCTGAAAGAGAATAAATCACATATGTCTGTTAAGAGATAAAGGTGGAACAGTAGACTAGGTTTGCTGGGTGTTATGGATTGAATTGCTCCAAAAAAATATGTATTGAAATCCCGCTCCTTGCACTTATGGATGTGATTCATGTTTGGAAATAAGGGTTTTCGTTTTGTTATGGTGATGTGGTTATACCAGGGTAGGGTGGTCCTAAACATAATCACTTCTGAGTTATAAAAAGAGTAGAATAGACACAGACACTGTGTAGAGGGGGAAGATGCCATGTGAATACAGACACATGTGACAGAAGTATCTACAAGCCCAGTAAAACTGAGTATTCCTAGTAGCTACTAAAAGCTTAAATAGACAAAGCAAGACCTTCCCAATAGAGCCATTCTTGAATTCAGACCTCTAACATCCTCAACTATGATATAATACATTTTAGTTCTTTAAGGCCACCCACTTGTGGTATTTTTGTTATGGCAGCCTGTAGTAACTAAAAGGAGCTCTGGTAGCACAGTGCCCAAGGTCTTTGACTGTTAAACAGAAGACTGGCAATTCAAACCCACCAGCAGCTCCACAGAAGGAAGACTGGGCAATCTACTTCTATAAAGATTTACTGCCTTGGAAACCCAAAGGGGGTTGCTATGAGTCAGAATCAACTTGACGGCAGTGTGTTTGGTTTGGTAGGTAACTAAGATGCCAGCGTTGGATTAGTGGCTTAAAGAACATGCAGACAGCACTGATAGAAAAAGTGAAGGGCCTCCCTCAGGTACGAACTCAACACAAGAAGGTTACAGTGGAGCTTCAGCTTGCCTTGATTTTACTGTATCTACATTACTCCCACAATACTCCAAGAAAATACTAAGTACACATTAATATTTGTTTTATGAATGCTATTGAACATAGTGACAATAATTTACTGTATTAGATGTTGACAAAATTATCCATTTCCAATGTCAGAAGAAAGCCTATATGCGGATTTCATTTTTTAAAATGACATAGAATGTTAATGTTTTCTCTTTCAATGATTTTCATCCCATTCCTGACTTTAACTATACTATTTTTCTAAAAGGAGCTCTGGTAGCATAGTGCCTAAGTCACTTGACTGCTAACCAGAAGGCTGGCAGTTCAAACCACCAGCCACTCCATGGAAGGAAGGTTGGGCAATCTACTTCTGTAGTGTTACCGCCTTGGAAACCCAAGGAGGGGTCACTGTGAGTCAGGTCCAACTCGATGGCACATAAAAACAACAACAACAAAGTAAAATAAGCCTACAAGACTGAAAATACGGAATCAGAGACACAAATATGTAAATAAGGACAACTACAAAGCAATAGAAGAAAATAAGTGGTAAAGTGACAGAACTTCCAAATGGAGAGGAAGTCAAGGCAATATCAAAATAAAACAGATTGTTTTAAACTTGGGAAGATAATAATAAATTACACTGTAACATCAAAGAAAATTAATAAATTTCTCACCAAGCTAAAACGGAGAAAATGATGAAAATTTCCTAAACACTAAAACAGCAATGAAGGAAAGGGTAAGAAAGTCAGCAAAATAAACTCAGCACAGAAAAATATATGGAACAAAGAAACCACCAACACTATATTAAAAAAAACACAGCAAAGTGACAACTACAAATTCATAATATCAATTATTACACTGAATGCAAATGGGTTAAAAATACCAGTCAAGAGACCCAAAGTAGCAGAGTGGTTAAGAAAACAAGACCCATCGATATGCTATCTATAAGAGACACATCTTAGACACAAATACAAAAATAAGCTAAAAATCAAAGATTAGGGGGAAAAAAACCTATCCAAAAAAGGCAACCACAAAAGAGCAGAAATGGCAACATTATTTTCTGATAAAATAGATTTTAAGGCAAAATTCAGCAAAAGAGACAAGGAAGGACATTATATGATTAAAGTGTCAATCTAGCAAGAAGTCATAACCGAAATAAATATGCACCAATGAAAGAGCCCAAAAATACATAAATCACACATTAACAGAATTGAAAAGTAAAATAGATAACTCAGTAATAATAGCAGGAGACTTTAATACACCACTTTCAGTGAAGAGGGAGTCTGGTGGCATAGTGCCTAAGGCATTTGACAGCTAACCAGAAGGCTGACAGTTCAA
>NW_006921707.1:8880462-8892446 GCF_000298275.1 Orycteropus afer afer | reverse complement strand
CACTCCACAAAAAGCATAATATACATGCTTTTCAGTGCACATTGAACATTTTCCAGAATATGACATAAAGCAAGCCTCAATACATTTAAAAACATCAAAGCAATACAAAGTATCTTCTCATATCACACTCTTATCTGGGAAATGTTAGGCAGGAAGATAGAACAGGAGGCATGACCTATGGGCAGGTTAGAAGGGAGGAGAAAAGTGAGAGATCAGAATATTTAAGAACGTTAATAAGCTAACACCTGTAAATCTCTCATAACCGCCTGGGAGATTCAGTCAATTAAAGTTAAGCAGGACAACCATAGACCTCAGAATGCTTAAGAAGGATAATAAGCTAACTGGAAGGAAGATTGGGCAATCTACTTCCATAGAGATACAGCCTCAGAAACTGAAGGAAGGGTCACTATGAGTTGGTGACGACTGGATGGCACATAACTACAACAAACAAGCTAACATCTGCAACTGACTGCCCGTAAGACTTGGCCAATTAATCAGGGTCCTGTCACTCAAGAGGCCCAGCCATGCCTTAAGAATGCCCCTTTCAGGAAGTATAAAAACCAATAAGTTAGACAGTTGGACATCTTTCATTCCACAGGAAAGTCCCATCTCCACTCTTTTGGAGACACCCATTGCTTTTAATAGCCCTTCCCTCTCATGGGGAGAGGTCCATTTCTCCTATGGAAACATACTTTAGCTTTCAATAAAGACTTGTATGCTTGTGTAATTGACACCTAGTTAGCTTGTGTGATTGACTCCTCATTAAATTAGTTTGTCAAGCTGCTGTGGAACACCACTGCTTGCTCGGGGATCACCTGGGGCTGTTTGCTCATGGATTGCTCACTTGTGAAGATTCTTCTCAAGAGTAAGACAACGCCAGGGAAAAGGGGGGCTTCTTCCCCTGGATAACAACAATGCTATAAAATTAGATATCAACAACAGGAAGATCAATGAAAAAACATCAAATCATAGAAATTGAATAACACTCTATTTTAAAGCTATTGGGTAGTAGAAGAAGTAAAAATCAAATTTAAAAAATATCCCTTGAATCAAATGAGAAGGAAAACACAACATACCAAAATCTTTGAGACTCAGCAAAAGTGGTGCTCAGAGGACAATTTATAGTAATTGTAAGGCACACATCATAAAAGAAAAAAAGAAATCAGCACTTTAACCCAGTATCTCTAACAATTAGAAAATAACAAAACAACAACAACAAAAATCCTACATCACCAGAGGAAAGGAAATAATAAAAATTCCAGCAAAAATAAATGGAATAAAAGTAGAAAAACAGTAGAAAAAAAACAAAACTAGAAGTTGGTTCTTTGAAAGGATTAATTAAATTGACAAACCACCTGCAAATTTAACAAAGGAAAAGAACAAAAGGTACAAATAACATGAATAACAACTGAAGTAGGTTATGTCACAACAGAACCAACTGAAATAAAAAAGATAATAACAATGCTTTAAAGAATTATACTCCAACAAATATGAACACTTAGGAGAAATGGACAAATTTCTAGAAATATTGCTATATTTCTTGAAATACTAGCACAATCTGAGGTAGAAAATTTTAAAGACTTATTACAAAAGAAGAAATTGAACAAGTCATAAAATAACTCCCCCCAAAAAACAAAACAAACTCACTGTCATTGAGTAGATTTGACTCATAGCAACACCTCCTTGAGTTTCCGAGGAGGCAGCTCTATGGATTGTCCAATCTTCCTTCCAAGGAGTGGATGGTGGGTTTGAACCATCAGTCTTCTGGTTAGCAGTCAAATGCCTAGAGCTCCTAATATAACTTCCAGCAAAAAAAAAAAAAAAAAGTCCTCACCCAGATGGCTTCAAAGGCATAGTTTACCAAACATTCAAAGAAATGACACCAATTCTACTTGAACTATTCCAGAGTATAGGAAGGATGAAATACTCCAGAACTCATTCTATGAAGCAAGCATAACACTGATAACAATTCCAGGCAAAGACATTACTAAAAGAGAAAATTATAGACTAATATCCCTTATGAACGTAAGACACAGCAATTCTCAACAAAATCCTAGCCAATAGAATTCTATAATATATCAAAAAATAATACATCATGATCAAGAGGGATTTATACCAGGTATTTAAGAATGTTACAACATTAGAAAAACAATCAAAGTAAACCGCTACATAAATAAAACAAATGAAAAGTAACATATGATCATGTCAAGGGATGCAGAAAAGGCATCTGACAAAATCCAACATCCACACTTCCACACTTGTCAAAACACTCAGCAAAATAGGAAGAGAAAGGAAATTGCTTGGCATAATTAAGGTTATTGTTGTTGTTGTTATGTGCCATTGAGTCAGCCCAGACTCATAGTGACCCCTCCTTGGGTTGCCGAGGCAGTATCACTACGGAAGTAGATTGCCCAACCTTCCTTCTGAGGAGTGGATGGTGGGTGTGAACCGCCAGCCTTCTGGTTAGCACTCAAGTGCCTTAGGCACTAATGAACAACATTATTCTCAGTGGAGAGAGACTGAAAATATTCCCTTTGCAAACAAGAACTAGAAAAAGATGTTACTTATTACTGCTCCTACTCAATATTGTATTGGAAGTCCTAGCCAGAGCAGTAAGGCAAGAAAGGGAAATAAAAGGCATCCAAATTGGCAAAGAAAAGGGAAGACTATCTTTATTTGCAAATGATAATCCTATACATAGAAAATCCCAGAGACTCAACAAGAAAACTACTGGAACTAATAGAAGGATTCAGTAAAGTCACAGGGTACAAGATCAGCTTACAAAAATAAGTCAAGTTCCTCTATACTAACAAAGTTTATAATATTCAAAATCCTGCCTTCTTGACTAGGTTATTTCTAAATTGAATATTTAAGTTTCATTCATTTTCTTTTTTCTCTAAATTTCTTTATGGTATTTGTTTTGTTTTACCTCTGTGCTGCTCTAACAGAAAATACCACAAACCAGATGGCTTGAACAAACAGGAGTTTGTTCTCTTACCATTTTGGAGGCTAGAAGTCTGAGTTCAAAGTGCCAGGCTCTAGGGGCTAGATGAAAGCCCCTCAGTCTTGGCTTTCAGCTCTGTCTCCTGCTCCTGGCTCACTGAAGCTAGAGGTTTTTCTTCATGCAGTCAGCTACTGGCTGCTGAGGCTGACAAATCCAAGGTCAACAAGTAACAAGGCACAGTCTGGAAATAACCAAACAATGTGACAGGCTGCTAATTCAAGTCCAGAAAAAGTCCCAAGATCAGCAGGGCATGGCAGCTTACTGAATGAAGACTTGGCTACAGGCAGGGTCCAAGCATACCACAAGCTGGAGACCTTTCTCAAAGCTGCTTTTTATACACTGGAAGCAGACCACATACCTAAAGCAGCTACTCAGGTGCTCCAGTAGATTCCAACATGGAATAGATTGCCAATCTCACCATGGGGAATAACTACATCCAGCTGCCCAGCCACTCAACCAGGCCCAGCCAAGTTGACAACAACTTTAACTACCACAGTATTTAAATTCTAAAATGAATCATATGGACACACTTTATGGTAGTAAATAAATGGTCATGATAGAGATAATAATCCTCATAAGATGGTTCTTCCTAAGTGGGGCACTCTAACCAAAGACCTACACCTCAATTTTGAAGGTCCAGAAACCTGACTTTGCAATATAACCAGTGATGATCAATCTTAGACACATTAGCCCAAAATAACCACCCTTACATATGCTGATACTTAAACCAGATGCCAGTGCATTAACTTACAGGGAGAATAAGATTTTCAGGATAACCTCAATAAAAATTCATGTCAACTAATCAGGGTATACTTTCCATTCATTTAGGAATCTCTTCGTGGATAAGGAAATTTTGAGGTTGGTTGATGAGCATAGAATCAGACGAAAGAGTTAATTAAAAGTAGTATAGTGCCTAAGGCATTTGACTGCTAACCGGAAGGCTGGCAGTCCAAATCCACCAGCCACACCTTGGAAGGAAGACTGGACAATCTACTTCCGTAGTAATACCACCTCAGAAACCCAAGGAGGGGTCACTATGAGTTGGATCCGACTTGACGGCAGTACATTTGTTTGCATTTAAACCAGAGTTTACAGAATGCCTTTATAGGTAACAAATTTCACCCATAAGGCACTGTTGACATTTTTCTTTCTTTCTTTCTTTCTTTTTCAGATAATGCTTTTATTTGAACCTTCTTGAAGAGTATTCCATAATTCTCCCATGTATGACTGTTCCTAATAGTATAAAATCAACATCTATTTCAATTATCATTCTAAATATATTAAATTGATGAATCTGTTATCAGAGGACTTTCACTGTCTAATCGGAGCTCAACAATTTATATTGTTAGATTAGTTGGGGGATGAGCTCATCTTTTACAACTCTCCGCCCATATATTCAAGGCTTCAAATCTATCAGGAAAGCCATGTTTTTCTGCTATTCTATTTCTCTCAGTACCTCTGGCACATCTATACACAGTTTTTAAGTTTCAAAATCACATTTCAAGTATTGTTCTCTGTGGAAAGTCTTTAACAACACCCAAACTTCCACCCAATCATGGGGAGCTGGGTGGTCCCTCCTCTAGGAACCCAATATGATGTTTGTTTCTTTGTTTGTTTTTTAAATACATATCATGTGATACTGTGACATCAGCCACAATGGTTTATGCTGTGCCAGGTTCTATTGGACTAATGGGTTACTTTAACTGGCCAGAGGGAGTTAATACTGTAGTGTAAGTGCCTGGGAGGCCTGAAGTCAGCACAGTGGATTAAGAGTTAGGTGTGAGTGATGAGTTTGAGACCTTATACAGGAAATGAGTCAGGAGCAAAGAGGATTAAGAACAGAATGAGAGCAAGGAGGGAGACAGGCTATGGTGGATGACAAGAACATCAAGCCACTAAAGAGACAAGAATATCAAGCCATTTCTTCTGGTTCTAAGGGTGATGGATCACAGAGCTGAAAAGCAAAGCAACAGTTGTTTTTCCTTTTGCATAGCTGTCTTCATCTCTAGGGTGTGAGTTCATTGAGAACATGACTTAGCCTTTATATTCCCACACTAGCAGACTACCTGGCACATTATTGAAATACTATATAGATGGGTTAGGAGCTCTTGTGGTGTAGTGCTGAAGGCATTTAACTGCTAAACAAAGGGTGACAATTCAAACTCACCAGCTACTCCTTGGAAAGAAGATGGGGAAGTCTACTTCCATAGTGATACTGCCTCAGAAACCCAAGGAGAGGTGGTTATGAGTCGAAATAGACTCGACGGCAGTGAGTTTGGATTTTTGGTTTATAGATGGGTTGGTGGATGCGTGGATGGATGGATGGATGGATGAACTTTCAAACTCAATACTTTGGATTGCTACTCCACACTTTTTTTCCTGTTATGTACTATTAAACTTTTCTGTGTATTTAATAAGTCATTTCCCTCTGAGACTGTCCTAGGAGTTATAGTGAAATTTTACCAAATGTGATGTTTGTCATCTTGTTTATGAAAGCCTTGAGAAATGTTGTTGTTGTTGTTGTTGTTGTTATCTGTAGTCAAGTCGGCCCCGACTCAGACTCATAATGACCCCTCCTTGGGTTTCCAAGGTGATATCACTACAGAAGTAGATTACCCAACCTCCCTTCTGAGGAGTGGCTGGTGGGTTTGAATCACCAGCCTTCTGGTTAGCAGTAAAGTGCCTTAGGCATTATGCTACTAGAGTTCCTTGAGAAATATTACAGTTTTCTAAATTTTTATGAGTTTAGAATTCCCATTACATATAGCTTTTTTGCCTTGGCAAATGAGAAATTTCATTTTTGAACTACATTGAAAAAAATAGTAACATGCCTATTTGTTGTTGTTATTGTTTTTATGTGCCGTCAAGTCGGCCCCGACTCATAGCGACCCCTCCTTGAGTTTCTGAGGCAGTATCACTACAGAAATAGATTGCCCAACCTTCCTTTTAAGGAGTCGCTAGTGGGTTTGAACCACCAGCCTTCTGGTTAGCAGTCAAGTGCCTTAGGCTACCAGAGCTCCTTACGTGCCTATTAGTACCTTAGAACAATGTTTGTATACATATATGTAGCTGCATAGAAATATCTGTGCATATATTAACTACTATTTGCATACATAATTAGGTGTAAAGACATTTGGACAACTATGTGGCATAGTGCCTAATGCATTTAACTGCTAACCAGAAGCTGGCAGTTCAAACCCACCAGCCACTCCTCAGAAGGAAGATTGGTCAATCTACTTCCATAGAGATATCACCTCGGAAACCCAAGAAAAGGTCACTATGAGTCGGAGCCTACTCAATGGCAGTGAGTTGTTTCTGTGTGTAAAAAATATTGTCACTATAGCTTTATCCATAGTATGAAAGCACAAAATGATAAGTAAAATTAACAATTAAGTATTGTAGTACGTTCAAGCTCAAACAGTATATTTCAAATGAGAAGATTTATTAGTCTGAGAAAACATAGAATTGCTCCAAAATAGAACCAGAAGTATGAAGACGTTATAAAAATAATGGAGAAATGTATTTAATACCAGCTCTGGTAGCACAGTGCCTAAGGCATTTGACTGGTAACCAGAAGGTTGGTGGTTCAAAGCCATCAGTCACTCCATGGAAGCAAGACTGTGCAATCTACTTCCATAAAACTTTACCACCAGGGAAATACAATGGGGGTCACTATGAGTATGAATCAACTCAGTGGAAGTGGGTTTTTTGGTTTGGATTTAGTACCAATTGATGTCTATAAGATAAAGTATAAAGGGAAAAGGGATCTTTGTGCATTTTGGATTAAAAAGTGATGGGTATGTGCACACTGAGAAGAAAACTAACTAAAACCAAAGTTATAACCAGGGAAATACAGAGAAGGTACCAAAGAAGGTAGCTTAGTTTTTCAAATTAGGTCCTGAATACTCTCCAGGGCTGTTTGGAAATTGATAGTTTTAAGGAAACCATTTCCCACTCTCAACTTTCAAATGTGCTCTTTCCTCACATTTACCTGACTGAGTTCTATGCCTTCAGTCTGCTGCTCCTCCTTTTCTAGTCCCCTTTCACTTTCCAAAAGAAAGGCATACATCTCCCAAAACAAAGGGACAATCTGAGATGCAGAGATCCTGAGAGAGAGATGTGACAGTGTGAAAGGCTGAAGTGGAAGGGTGATGGGACCCCTCACTAAAATCTAACGGACTTTAACAGACTGGCAGGCATGATTAAAGTACACATTAATCATGGTGACTAACTTCCTGTTTTTCCTTCTCTTTTGACTGCTAACCAGAAGACTGGCAGTTCAAACTCACCAGCCACTGCTTGGAAGGAAGATGGGGCAATCTACTTCCATAGTGATATCTCCTAGGAAACCCAGGGAGGGGTCAGTGTGATTTGGATCCAACTTGATGGCAGTGGGTTTTTTGTTTTTTTTTTGCTTTCTTTTAAGTATACAGAATAGCCAACCTCTTTACGGATACTGAGTTCTTTAGATTTGTTATTTTCAATTACATAGTCTTCCAGACATAACCCTCTCCCATGACTGGTTGCAGCTGAGAACCATAGCCTATGAAGCTGGATGACCCTGGGAAGAGGGACGCTGAGTCCAGAGTAACCAGGGCAGAGAAGACCAAAGACATTCCTAGCAGTTCAAGGGATCTTCAACCCCCTTCCCATTTCCCTACATAATTATGTTTACCCCTTCGCTCAAGGACACAAACATTTTAGAGAAGTGATTCTGTCTCCTTCAGTATCGATACTCAATAAACCTTTTGCTTTCCTTCTTCTATGTGTTTTGATCATTGGCTTTTCCAAAAGGGGGTAAGGAAATTGTTTTCCTACAACAACAGCAGTCAAGAGAGGTTTGGTAAGAAATACTAAAGAGGGAAGCTTCTGGTTTCATCTCTTGTTGTTTATATGTGCCATCGAGTCAGACCCGACTCATTGTGACCCCTCCTTGGGTTTCTGAGGTGGTATCAACTAGGGAAGTAGATTGCCCAACCTTCTTTCTGAGGACTGGCTGGTGGGTTTGACCCACCAGCCTTCTAGTTAGCAGTCAGGTGCCTTAGGCACTCACTACTCTTTCTATCTGTATCAGAATTAAAATTTAGTTATCATAGGGACACATACTAACACATGTATTTGAACTGAACAAGAAAAACAAACTTTTCATTTTTTTCTGACAGAGTATGCATTTGATTTGGTTGATTTGTCCAACTGTGCACTGGCTTACCATTTGGACATTTTCTATAAATTCAATGAATGAAATCCACAACCCCAAGATTTTGATAAAAATATCTTTTAACAAACAAATATAATGCACCAGGAATCTCAGCTTTTATATGATTAAACATAAATTTAAATTAAATAAATTTATCAGCTTAAAATGTCAAAGGAGCTATATAGGTATTCAAAAATTCTTTCAGAGGGTACGCAACTGAAAAAGTTTGAAGATTATTGGCCAATATTAATAAAACTCCTCCCTATATTATAAACAACAATAAAGAAAAAAACCACCAAACTCACCACCATGGAGTTGGATTCAACTCGTAGCAACCCCTCCTTGGGTTTCCAAGGCAGAATCTCTACAGAAGTAGATTGCCCAGTCTTCCTTCCAAGGAGTGCCTGATGGATTTGAACCACCAGCCTTCTGGTTAGTAGTCAAATAGCTAGGTACTACACCACCAGAGCCTCCTATATTATACTTACATGCTAATCCAAGGAGGTACAGGTACTAATCTAAATCAGGCAGGGTAGTGAGTATCACTGTGGGAAAACCTGGGCAGGTATTTTTTTAAAAAAATAAGAAAGAAAAGAAAAACATCAAACCTGTTGCTATGGAGTGAATTCTGACTCATAGTGACCCTAGAGGACAGGATGGAACTACCCCATAGGGTTTCCAAGGATGCATTTTTTACAGAAATAGACATCCTTTCCCCCTTGGAGCCAGTTGCCAGTGGGTTTGAACCTCTAACCTTTCATTTAGCAGCTTAACCCTTAACCATTTTGCCACCAGGGCTCCTTAATGAGGAAGTAGGTGATTTTATTGCTATTAAACATATGGTTCTAGAGCAAGCAGGTACATTCCAGATACAGCTCTCACAGCCACTGGTTGTGAAGTTAAGGTGCTGGTTTGGAAACAAATGGGAACAGGAGGTCTTATAATAAATGGGAACAGGAGGTTTTATAAGGATGTCAAACAAGGAAATTTAGCTTCTTGAATGTTTTACTTGTGACCCACCAGCCCTTCCTCAGAAGGAAGATTGGGCAATCTACTTCTGTAGACATACTGCCTCGGAAACCCATGGAGGGACCGCTATGAGTCGAATCAACTCAATGTCATTGAATCAGTCATAGAGTAATATCATAACGTCTATTTGAAGTGAAAACAAAAGAGGTTTGCTAAGGGATAGGGCAATTCATGAATTGCCATAGCACAGAGCAACCAGGCAGTTACAGTGTGCTCCACCAGTTACAGGGTTAAAACATTAAAAATTGGGAACTAACAGTAAAAGCAATTCTGCTTGACTGGTTAAGTAAGTTGTTATGATTGGCTGTTTTCAGTAAATCATGAAGGACATGCCCAGGCAAGTTCATAATAGTTTACTTTCAACCACATTTGTCCTGAGGGCAAGCTATCCCTCTCTTGCTTACCCATCAATAATCATAGAGTCACCTTCTCAGAAACAGAATCAGAGCCTAGGAAAAAATGGAATCAGTCAGACCTTGTGTAAGACATTTTAGTTATGCCAAACACACCAGATTTTGGAGTATACTTACACACTTGAGAAGAGAGAAAAAAATCTCTTCATCGTTTAGAATATTATGTGAGTGTCATTGTTGTTGCTGTTGTTATGTGCCATCAAGTCGGACCCGACTCATAGCGACCCCTCCTTGGGTTTCCGAGACAGTATCACTACGGAAGTAGATTGCCCCATCTTCCTTCCAAGGAGTGGCTGGTGGGTTTGAACCACCAGCCTTCTGGTTAGCAGTCAAGTGCCTTAGCCGCTACCAGAGCTCCTTATGTGAGTGTTAGATAACCTAATTAGTAATTTAGTAATGTCAGTTATTCATTTTCAAATTGAAGTACATATGGCGTAGTGAGTAAGGCATTTAATTGCTAACCAGAAGGCTGGTGGTTCAAACCCACCAGCCACTGCTCAGAAGGAAGGTTGGGCAATCTACTTGCATAGTGATACCACCTCGGAAGCGCAAGGAGAGGTCACTATGAGTTGCATCGCACTCAACCACAGTGAGTTGTATATAAACTGTGGTATTTTATTATACTTATGTACTTGTACAGTTATTTACAACAAACATTAACTTGTCAAAGTTTTTAATCCATGAAGGCTCATGGTTTTAATCTCATTCAAACTAGATATTCAAAAATTATTTGCTGATTCTATTTGATTGAATCTTAAAAGCAGTTTTTCTAGGTTCTTTTAACTGCAAAACAATTATGACAATTACAAGAGTGTTATACATATTAGTAAAATCTATAGAAAGGCTTTCAACTCTAAATACAGTATAAAAATTATTACTTGCAAGACTCAATAAGCAAATGGATTTTTGGTTTTACCTTAGAATACCTAGTGCAGTGCACTGTTTATTTTAGATCAATAAATATTGAGTAGACTTTTCCACCTCATTTATTATACAAATGCAAAAAAATATTTAAACTTCAAAAATACAATATTTTCAACCAGATCAAAAATGTATCATCATTTGACAGCATATAAATAAAATAGTTCCATTTTTTAAACTAATTATATCAAATATATATGAAACAACAGAGAAAGAAATAAGTTGTTGTTTATGCTATGTTGTTCTGGTTACCTAGTGCCACTCTGACAAGAATATACCACAAATGGGATGGCTTGAACAAACAGTAATTTATTCTTACAATTTTTTTTAAGTCCAAGTTCAAAGTGCCAGGCTCTAGGGGCTGTGTGAAAAGCTGCTCAACCTTGGGCTTCAGCTCTGCCTCTTGCTCCTGGCCCATTGAAGCTAGAGGCATCTCTTCACTCAGGCAGCTACTGGCTGCTGAGGCTAACAAGCCCAAGATGGACAAGTGAAAAGGCACAGTTCTGACATTACCAAACCACATGGCAGGCCATTCATTCAAGTTCATTGTAAGTCCCAAGGTCAGCAGAGCATGGCAGGGTGCTGAACAACAACACGGCTATAGGCAGAGTCCAAGCGTGCCATAAGCTGGAGACCATTTCCAAAGCTGCTGCTTATATACGGGAAGCAGACCACATCGCTAAAGCAGCTACTCAGCTGCTTGTGGTAGATCCTACCAGGGAGTTGACTACGTGTCACATCATGGGGAATAACTACCACCAGCTGTCCAGCTACTCAACCAGGCCCAACAGAGTTGACACACAAACATAACCACCACATATGTAATGCAATTTTTTAGTTGAATCTTAGACTTTCAACTATTACTTCCAAAAAAATATAATGTTCTAAAATATCCAGTGTGAATAATTGATAGTTCCTGTAATTAACACCTACTAATTTGTTTTGTGGAGCTCTGGTGGCATAGTGCCTAAGGCATTTGACTGCTAACCAGAAGGCTGGTGGTTCAAACCCACCAGCCACTCCTCAGAAGGAAGATTGGTGAATCTATTTCCGTAGAGATGCCGCCTCAGAAACCCAAGCAGTGTCACTATGAGTTGGAATTGACTTGATGGCAGTGAGTTTGTGTTTTTTTTGTTTTTTTTTAATTTGTTTTGTTTTTTAACAAATTTTATTGCACTTCTATCATCTAATACTTTTCTGATTATTGTGTAAATTGTATTCTTGGTTGTAGGTAACACAAATCAAATCTGACTAACTTTAGCAAAACGAATTTACAAAAGAGGTCACAAAATCATTGTGAAGTTGGAGAAACAGATATCAAAAGTTCTTTAAGAACTATTATAAGAGTAAATGGTTTGCGCTCCACTGCTAACCTAAACGTTGACAGTTCAAACCCACCCAGTCGTGCAGTGGAAAGGGG
>NW_006921707.1:8877748-8879892 GCF_000298275.1 Orycteropus afer afer | reverse complement strand
AACCTTCCTTCCAAGGAGTGGCTGGTGGGTTTGAACTGCCAGCCTTCTGGTTAGCAGTCAAGTGCCTTAGGCACTATGCTACCAGAGCTCCTTACTTTACCAAGCATGATATCCTTTTCCAGGAAATGGTCCCTTCTGACAACATGACCAAAGTAGGTCAGACAAAGTCTGGCCATTCTCTTTTCTAAGGAGTATTCAACTATACTTCTTCCAGGGCAGATTTGTTCATTCTTCTGGCAGTCCATGATATTTTCAGTATTCTTCCCCAACATCACAATTCAAAGACATCAACTCTTCTTTGGTCTTCATTATTCATTGTCCAGCTTTCACATGCATATGAGGCAACTGAAAATACCATGGCTTGGATTAGGTTCACCTTAGTCTTCAAAGTGATATCTTTGCTTCTTAATACTTTAAAGAGGACTTTTGCAAAAGATTCGCCCAATGGAATACATTGTTTGATTTCTTGACTCCTGCTTCCATGGGTGTTGATTGTGGATCCAAGTAAAATGAAAACTCTGACAACTTCAATCTCTTTTCTATTTACCATAATGTTGCTCACTGGTCCAGTTGTGAGGATTTTTCTTCATGTTAAGGTGTAATTCATACTAAAGACTGTTGTCTTTCATCTTCATAAGAAAGGGCTTCATGTCATCTTCACTTTCAGCAAGCAAAGTTGTGTCATCTGTGTATTGCAGGTTGTTAATGACCTCCAATTCTGATGCTGCATTCTTCTTCAGAGTCCAGATTCTCAGATTATTTGCTCAGCATAGTGTGAATAAGTATGGTGAAAGGATACAACCCTGACAAATACCCTTCCTGCTTTTAATATTCAGTATTCCCTTGTTCTGTTCAAACAACAGCCTCTTGGTCTATGTACGGGCTCCTCAGGAGCATAATAAAGTGTTCAGAAATTCCTGTTCTTTGCAATGTTATCCATAATTTTTTATGGTCCACACAGTTGAATGCCTTTATTTAGTCTGGTGGCACAGTGCCTGAGGCATTTGACTGCTAACCAGAAGGCTGGAGGTTCAAATCTACCAGTCACTCCTTGGAAGGAAGACTGGGCAATCTACTTCCGTAGAGATACTACCTCAAAAACCCAAGAAGGGGTCACTATGAGTCAGGACTGACTCAACAGTAGTGAGTTTGGTTTTTCATTTTAAACATCTTTTACTTTGCTTTCAGCCAAGATCCATTTGACATGAGCAATGATATCCCTTGTTCCATGCTATCTTCTGAATCCAGCTTGAATTTCTGGAAGTTCCCTGTCAATATAATTCTGCAACTATTGCTGAATTATCTTCAGCCATATTTTACTTATGTTGATATTAATAATATTTTTCAACAATTTCCACATTCTGTTGGATCACTTCTTTTTGGAATGGGTACAAATATCGATCTCTCCCAGGCAGCTGACCAGGTAGCTGTCTTAGAAATATCTTGGCATGAAGAAGTAAGCACCTCCAGCATTGCATCTGTTTGTTGAAACACCTCAATGGGTATTCCATGAATTCCTGAATCCTTGTTTTTCACCAATTCCTTCAGCGCAGCTTGGACTTCTTCCTTCACTACGGTTGGTTCTTGATCCTATGCTACCCCTGAAATAATAGAACATAGATCAATTCTTCTTGGTACAGTGTCTGTGTATTCCTTCTATGTTCTTTTAATGTTCCTGCATCATTCAACATTTTACCCATAAAGTACTTCAATAATGCAACTTGAGTCTTGATTTTTCTCTTCAGTTCTTTCACCTTGAGAAATGCTGAGCCTGTCCTTCTCTTATGGTTTACTAACTCAGGTCTTTGAACATGTCATTAGGATATTTACTTTATCTTCTCAAGCTGCCCTTTGAAATCTTCTGTTCAGCTCTTTTATTTCATCATTTCTTCCATTTGCTTTAGCTACTGTCTGTTCAAGAGCAAGATTGAGTCTATTCTAACATCCATTTTAGTCTTTTCTTCCTTTCTTGTCTTTTTAATTACCTTTTGCTTTCTTCATGTATGATGTTTTCATGTCATCTGACAACTCATCTGGTTTTCAGTCATTCATGTTCAATGCATCAAATCTATTCTTCAGATGATCTCTAAATTCAGGTGTAATATACTCAAGGTCATATTTTGGCTTTTGTGGACTTTTTTTTT
>NW_006921707.1:8875934-8877281 GCF_000298275.1 Orycteropus afer afer | reverse complement strand
ATTTTGAGTTTTGTTCCACATTGTTCTCCCTCTCCATCTCCTACATAGGATCTCCTACATAGATCCTCTTCCAAGTGAATGACAGTGATATCTGGGCACCATCTAGTTCTTCTGGTCTCATAGTCATATAGGCTGCAGATCGCATGCTGTACCAGTCACTAGAACTAATTGTTTCCTGAATTTTCATTTTCTTCATTCTTCTTTGCTCTGGATGAGGAGAGACCCATTGTTGCATCTAGATGGTAGCTTGCAAGCTTCTAAGATCCCAGTCACTACTCCCAAAAGTAGGAGGTGGAACAATGTTTTGTATAGTATGTTATGCCAATTGAGCTTGATGTCCCCTGTGACTATGGTCCTGAGCCCACAGGTTCAAATACTCAGTCCCTCTGAGTAGCTGGCTGTGACCAAGCAGTGACTACAACTTTGCCCATTGTCAGCTCTAATATAAAACTGAGAATTCAGATCACACATATAAACTTATAGGACCATTGCTCGCCAACCCTATACATGTCCTTGTATACTCCCTGCTTCATAGACATACCTAATCTTTCAGCCTGTCCACCCATCTATCCACCATGATCTTGCAACTCTCTTAAATTCTTCACCATTTAGAAGTTCTGTAACTACATAGTCTTTTCCCTCTTTTTGTTTGTAGTTGCCCTCACTTGCCAATTGATGTCTCTGGTTCCCTGTTTATGATCTTATAAGCTCATTTTACTTTGGATATGTCCATAGCAGTGGTTTCTGGGTTATGTCATCTTGTGGATTAATGGTCGGTTGTTACTTACTATTTTTGGTTCTCTGTTCAAAGGACTCCCTTTAACATCTCTTGTAAGGTTGGTCTGGTTTTAACAAATTCCCTTAGTTTCTGCTTATCTGGAAATCTCCCAACTTCACCATCATATTTGAGGGACAATTTTGCCAGGTATGTAATTCTTGGTTAAAAATTGTTCTTTTTCAAGGTTTTATATATATCATCCCATTGCCTTATCACTTGCATGGTTTCTGCTGAGAAATCAAAGCTTATTCTTACTGGCTGTCCTTTGTAAGTAACTTTTTGTTTTTCCCATGCTACTTTCGGGATTCTATCTTTGTCTTTGGTTTTGATGAGTTTGTTGATGATATGTCCTGGTGATTTTCTTTTTGGGTCTATCCTGTATGGGGTTTGTTGGACTCCCTGAATGGATATATTCTCATCTTTCATCATATCAGGGAAGTTCTCCTCCAGCAAATCTTGGACAATTTTCTCAGTGGCTTTATTTTTCACTTCCTGTTCTGAAATTCCAATGCCACATAAGTTATTCCTTTTGATGGTATCCCACATGAACCTTAGGCTTTCTTCATTTT
>NW_006921707.1:8838036-8858256 GCF_000298275.1 Orycteropus afer afer | reverse complement strand
GACCATAGTCACAGGGGACATCAAGCTCAATTGGCATAACATACTACACAAAACATTGTTCCACCTCCTACTTTGTCGAGCAGCAACTGGGATATTAAAAGCCTGCAAGCTGCCATCTAAATGCAACAATGGGTCTCTCCTCGTCCAGTGCAAAGAATGAAGAAAACCAAAAATTCATGGAAACAATTAGTCCTAGTGACTGGTACACCATCTGATCTGCAACCTATATGACTATGAGACCAGAAGAACTATATGTTGTCTGGCTACCACTGTCAACCACTTGGAAGGGGATCTATGTAGGAGATCCTGGACAGAGAGGGAGAACAATGTGGATCAAAACTCAAAATCATTTGAAGAAAAAACAGTGGGGGAACAGGTTTGCTGGTCTGATAAAGCCTGGTGGAACCACTGAGACTATGGCCCCTAGTTACCCTTCAGGTCTGGGATTGAACCCACACTTGTGACTTCCAGCCAAACAAAAGACAGGCTTATGAGTTGAACATTTACCTGAGGTAATACACTCGTTGGAGAGAACAATCATGGGAGAAAGAAGGGCTTAAATATAAGCACAGGGAGACAGCTCCAGGGGCAGGAATGCATGGAGGGATGGACACAGGGAAGAGGTAACTATCCAGAGGAAGCGGGAGGGGAGCTGTGGCATTGTGGTAAATTGTGGTCAATATCATGAGACAAAGTGTATGTGAACTGCTGTATGGAAAGGGAATTTGCTCTATAAATTTTCACCCAAATTACAATAAAAAATAAAAAAATAACATCTTCAATTTTTTTTCATCTTTGTGTTAGTATTTGGTGTATTAATTTCCTTATAGGCATATGAATGTTATCCTTTCACTGACAGCATTGTACTTCAGGATAGATCTTGAAATGTTCTTCTTGACAATGAAATTGACACTATTCTTCAATTTGTCATTCCCGGCATAGTAGACCATATGATTATCAGATTCAAAACAGCCAATACTAGTCAATTTCAGTTTGCTAATGTCTAGGACATCAATCTTTATCAGATACATTTCATTTTTTACAACTTCCAATTTTCCTAGATTCATACTTTCAACATTCCATGCTCTGATTATTAATGAATGTTTGCAGCTGTTTCTTCCCATTTTGAGTCACACCCCATCAGCAAATGAAGGTCCTGATAGCTTTACTCTTTGCCATTAACTTTGACTCACTTTGAGGAGGCAGCTCTTCCCCAGTTGTATTCTGAGTGCCTTCCAACCTGAAGGGCTGTTCTTCTGACACTCTATCAGACAATGTTTCAAGGCCTTTCATAAAGTTTTCCAGTAATATATCAGACAACACTTCACAGCTATTCATAAGATTTTCAGTGACCAGTTTTTTCAGAAGTGAATAGCCCTGTCTTTCTTCCCAGTGTGTCTTAGTCTGGAAGCTCCACTGAAACCTGTCCACCACAGGTGACCCAACTGGTATGTGAAATACCTGTGGCATAGCCTCTAGCTTCACAGCAATATGCCACTCACCACTGTACGACAAACTGATAAACGAATGGTTGTTGTTGTTGTTATTTGTCGTCGAGTCGGCCCCGACTCATAGCGACCCCCCCTTGGGTTTCCGAGGCAGTATCACTATGGAAGTAGGAATGCCCAACCTTCCTTCTGAGGAGTGGCTGGTGGATTTGAACCGCCAGCCTTCTGGTTAGCAGTCAAGTGCCTTAGTCACTATGCTACCAGAGCTCCTAAACGAATGGTAGTAGTCAGTAATAATGTTCAAAATATTATAACCACTCTTCTCACTTTTAAGTGAGGAAAGAGGAAGAAGCAATGAGAAGAATGACATAAGAAAATCAGTTAAAGGAACTGCTATCTACCCTGTCATACATTCAATTATTCCAAAAGGTATTTTTGAGCACATACTGTATACCAATGCCTGTACTAGGTCAGGGAATTCAGAGGTGAAAAAGACACTGTCTCTTCCTCCAAAGAGCTCACAACTTTAAGAGCAGGTCAAGTATATAAACCAACATTGAGAGGAGATGCTGATATAATGAAGGTAGATCTAAGAGGAAGGAATAATCTAAGACTAATTCTGTTTAGTGAGAGGTCAGGAGTGTTCTGAAGTCCTCAAAGTTTTCAGAAGGGCTTGGGTTTCTAGGAAAAAGTTGTGCTTAAAGCTGGCATCCTTAGATTATAGGAATCAATCAGCTTCATTTTTTTTGCTTAAGTTAGTTTGAGTCAAGTTTTTGTGTGTGTGTGTGTGCTTTGTGTGCAAATTTACAGAGCAGAATTTGTTTTACATCCAACAGTTCATGTACATTTGATTTCACTCCCCAATTATCATCTGCAACCATAACGCACTCTCCTCCTCTCCCTTCCCAGTAACACCCTCATTCCTGTGCCCTTCTTAGTTATGCAATCCTGTCTGTCCAGCTTTTCCTCCACATGAATGTTGCCCCTCTGGTGCCCGTGGTCCATTGCTCCAAGGGGTGTATCTCCATAAAAAAGGTGGGTGCATTGCCCTGGGTTGGGTGTTCTGCATGTAAATCTTACTACCATTGGGCTGAGAGCCAGCCCTTGGGAGTGAGTTTTACCCCAGGACTATAGTCTTGGGTGTCCCACTTGATTCCATCCAACCAGTAATTCTGGTCTTTATTGTGTTTTTGAATTCTGTTCCATGTATTTACTCCTACTCTATCCAAGACCTACAGTTTTTATCCCTTCCTGAGGGGTTGGCATTGGTAGCTGGCCAATGCCATCTGTTCTTCTGGTCTTGGCACCACCTGTTCTTCTGGTCTTGAGGCCCATTCATATCTTAGAGCTGAATGTTTCCAAATGCCCTTGCTTTTCTACACTCTTCTTTGCTTCAGACAATAGGAAACCATTAGCTATATCTTAGATGGCTGCTTAAAAGCTTTTAAGACCCCAATCACTACCCACAAAAGTAGGTTGTGGAACAAGATTGTTATGTATTATGTTGTGCCAATTGAGCCTGGTGTCCCCCAGTAATATGGTCCTGAGTTGGCAGATCTGGTGGTTCTCTCTCTCAAGGTATTTGGCTGTCTCTGAGAGATTACTGCAAGTCTGCCTTCTGTTGCTTTTGTAATGATTTTGGTTATTTTGTATCACTAGTATCTGTGCAAGATTATCCTCAGCTGAATCTATCATTGGTCTAGCGTATAATCCCGTTTACTGACCCCCATATGATCTTCTCAGTTGTCTATGTATATATCTGTAGCCTGGCGTTTGGTGTTAGTGAAGATGTAGTATTGTGCATATACTGGTATTAGCCTCTGTCGTCTGTATCTTATGTATACAATTTAGTGTCCTCCCTTTCCCCAATGTTATCATGCTGGTCACAGATTCTTTCCATACCATCCCTCATCTTACCCAACTCAGCATGTGGTCCCCAACTAGTCTGAAATTATCCCCTCTCCTTCCCTCCCATCCTGGGTAACCTACAAAGTGAGTTCCCTTCCCTAAGCAAACCCTTCCTTGACTTTTTACAGTAATGAGCTCATACAATACTTGTCCTTCACTCAGCATAATGTCCTTCCAGATTCATCCACATTGTGAGATGACTTGTGTATTCTTCATTGTTCTTTAATGTATCATAGTATTCCATTGTGTGAATATACATAACTTGGTTATCCATTCATCTGTTGATGGACATTTAGGTTATTTCCATCTCTTTGCTACAGTGAATTGTGCTGTGATGGATTTGGATGTGCATGTGTCTGTGTCCTGTCTCTCACCTCTTTAGGATATAGTCCTAGTAATGGAATTGCTGGTTCAAATGTTAAAGAAACGCCATACCATTTTCCACAATGGTTGTACCATTTTACAATCCCATCAGCAGTGTACGAAAGTTCCAATATCTCTGCAACCTTGTCAGCATTTGTTATTTTCTGTCCTGTTGAATTTTGCTATTATTGATAAGGTGAGATGATATCTCATCGTTGTTTTGATTTGCACCTCTCTAATGGCTGATGACTGTGAGCAATTCCTCATGTGTTTGTTGGAATTCTAGGCAATCTTATGCTAAGCAGAAGGAGAAAGAGAACTAGTCAAAAAAGTGACAGCAAGAAAACAGCAAGCAGGAGGAATAAGCCCAGCAAGGCAAGGTAAGAGAACCTCACATGAGAAAGAAAGGTTCATGGAATTCACAAATCTGTAAGACAGAAAAAGCAGCAGGGACTGGAACAAAATTCACACAGGTTACAGTGGAGTCACATTAAGGTGATGAAACTGGGAAATGAGCTCATGAGAATATAATTGGCCTTATTGATGGGGGAAAGGGAAGGGAGCAGGTAGCTACAGTAATCAATAATGTAAATTGACCTGGTTGAAAAAAATTAGTAATTTCTTATGGCAAATTAGATGTGGAAATGAAAGTGTGGTTATTGTTGTTATGTTTATACTCCAAATAGAATTGATTTATGGTTAATTGAATGACTTATTCAAGCATTATTGCTGGCTCATTCTCATACAGTGTGTGACAGTAAGCTTGGAATAAAAGCCTCCATTTCCAGCACATCCACATGTGAGAAGTAATAAGCAACAAGTCTCACTCGCTTGCACATTTTGGATATGTGCGAATAAACAAGGAGTCTCATTTCCTTACACTTGCATGTGAGAGACAGGCTGACACGATCCGCTGAGATGAACAGGATGGCATTTAGTAGGTATAAATTCAAAATCTTGAACTTCGGGTAAAAATTCAAACCAAATAAGGGCAGTATTCAGGGAGATTCCATGAAACTTAGTTTTTAGCTGACCACAACTTAAAATTGAATTATCTTTCCAGACAAGGGTTTGGTAAAGGGTTGGTATTGGGCAGAAAATAGATGGTTCTAACTGCAATAGAGTCTGAGGAGGAAGGACATGAATGACTTACCCGACTGGACAAAGTGACAACAGGTCATGGAGGCCATGGATGACAAATTCACTGCCATTGAGTCGATTCCGACTCGTAGTGACCCCCTTTGGGTTTCCGAGGCAGTAAATCTTTTCGGAAGTAGATTGCCTAGTCTTCCTTCCGCAGAATGGCTGGTGGATTTGAATCGCCAACTTCTGGTTACCAGTCAAACGCCTTAGGCACTACACCACCAGATCTCCTTACAAGTTTAGTATTTTTTCATCGTCCTATGAACAGAAGGGAGCTCTGGTAGCATAGTGGCTAAGACACTTGCCTGCTAACCAGAAGGCTGGCGGTTCAAACCCACCAGCCACTCCTCGGAAGGAAGGTTGGGCAATCCTACTTCCATAGTGATACTGCCTCGGAAACCCAAGGAGGGGTCGCTATGAGTCGGGGTCGACTCGAGGGCACATAACAACAACAACATGAACAGAAAGGAACTGTTCCAAAATACTAAAAATGCAATGCCATAAGGAAATTAATTATTCAAGGCGGCAAATTCGAAGCCCTCGGGTTAAGCAAACTAACATCTGACAGCGTTCTGTCTTAAAAACAGTCGTAGGGAAAAGCTTTGGCACAGGGGGCCTGAGCCCGCCTCCAGTTAGCCACGCCCCTTCATCGGGCCCTACCCCTTACCCTCAGATCAGGGACCTTCCCCAATCAGAGCCCTGTTTGGCCTAAACTCACCTTTGCCCCGCCCCTTGTTTCCCTGGAGACATTCTCGGCGTCTCTTCTCTACGCCTTGTTAGTGCCAGGCCTTTAACAACCGCGGAGGGGGCAGCGCTGTGCCCAGCATCTGACCACAGCGGGGAAAACTTTTTTTTGCCAGAAGGGACCGAAGTTGTTCCCCAGAGTCAATCCACTGAGGTTCGTGGCAGCGGGGACGAGACCTGGGGGTAGGGTTTTCACAGCGTTTAGGAGAGATGGGCTATTCTTCTAGGCAGACGTTCCCCTCTCCTGGCCCCTTATAGCCCTTGCTCTTACCTGCCCACAGAATCCTGCTTAATGATCTGAGCCCCTTGCCTTTACCAAATGAAAGAAATAATCTTAGGAAGAGGGAAAAGCGCTTTTCTCGTCCCCCATTTCACTTGACCCTCTGAAACCCGTGGAAAAATAAAGAGACACTGATAGAGTAGTGCCTAAGGGATTTGACTGCTAACCAGAAGGTTGGTGGTTCAAACCCACCAGCCACTCCTCAGAAGGAAGACTGGGCAATCTACTTCTGAAGGCTGGCGGTTCAAACCCAACAGCCACTCCTCGGAAGGAAGGTTGGGCATTCCTACTTCCGTAGTGATACTGCCTCGGGTCACTATGAGTCGGGGCCGACTCGATGGCAAATAACAACAACAACAACAACAACCACCTCAGAAACCCAAGGAGGGGTTTATAGTGATACCACCTCAGAAACCCAAGGAGGGGTTACAGCAACTCGAGCGAGGGCAGTGAGTTTTTGGAATAAGTAGAAGGAGATAGGAGCAGAAAGGGAACTGAGATACTCTCCATTTTGGTGAAGATAACCTTGGCTGACTCCATCTTCCATAAATTCGAGAAGTTGTCCCCAAATGTCACATTTATATTGAAATATATAAACACATATGCATGTGTCAGATGCATTGGCATTTCATTAATGAATAGTTTCTCTCTCAGAGTCTACACTTTAAGGTTTTTTTTAAAAAAGAAAAAGTTCATCCAAACACATAGTAGGTACTTGATAAGTATTTGTAGGAATCAATTGAAGATGATTAGCAATTGAACCTTCTCAGAGTTCTAGCCCAACAACAGAAGCATCAGTGCTAATCTTATTCTATGAGATGAGGTTATTTTGTTGACTGATTTTGAACTTTTTCTTCTCTCTTTGGGTAGTATTCATTGCTTCTCTGATTTTCAGACTGAAGTCTGTAAAATTGGAGAGACTTTTAGCAGTAATTTTCAATCCACCTTCAAACTCTTTTCCAGCTTTATCTTTTTTTTTTTTTTTTTTTTTTAGTCAGCAATAAATATCAGTGGATAGAAAGTATATGATTTCTATTTTATTTTATTTAGTAACCAATCTAATTACCCACCACAGGGTGCTAGAAGTAGCCAAAAATTATGATGCAAGTGATAGATATTATTTAACAACTGTTCTAAGTTTCTTCATGTGATTTTTTCACTTTTTTTAGGAGTAGCAATTATTTATTGTGTAGTTTTATTTAATCTTTCACAGTGTAAGAGTTTGTGATACTATGAAAAGTTTTAATTCTTATCATTTTGTGTGGTGATATACAGTCCTATTTATTTTGAAGTTTCTTGATGACATAATACATTTGATTGCTATGGTTTATTGGCTTTATTTCTCACACCTCAGCTTAAAGAAATTAGTGCTGTTTGTCCCAAAGTGCTTGAACCCTGGAGAGAGTGGTCTGTTTCAGATGTCAGTCACTGTTCAAATAGCACCTGTCTGCACAGTTGTAGTCCATCTTTCCTTTGTGTTTCTTGTTGAGTGTATCTCTGGGGATGTTGGGCAGAAGGGGTCCTCGTTGAATAGTTTTACTTGGGGACCAGAAATTTAAACTCACACATTTACCCTGACCTAGCACTCTCAGACCTTTCATCTTGTATTTCTTCATTCTTATTTGTCTTTGCATGTGAGGGGCCAAACTTAGAGACTGTAGCCATGATTTGCATGAGCCAACCAGCAGATCAAAGAATCCACCAGATCTCTTCTGAATGCCGACTATGGAATGGCTTCAGGCAGTCTTTTGATCTTTGCCTCAGCACCTGTGGTGCCACATGTAGCATCTCCCACTCAATGGCACTGGAGGAGCTGCCTCTGGATCCTCTCGACAAACTGTAGCAGCTCTTAGGGCTAAGCCTGTTTTGGTACTAGCCAGAAAGGTATCCATTCTCCTTCTCCCTTATTCACCTGAACCTGAGCAGTTCCTCTTCGTGCAGTCACACCTAACTTGGATGTTCTCCTCAGTGGTGTTTAACCAGAAGAACTCTGAGGAAGTTCATTTGTTAAGGATGATATATGTCGTTTTTGCTACAGGCTTATGTCAGTCACCCCATAACATTAGTCCCATTCCTCGTAATTGAGTCTAGGATAAAGCTCATCTAGGAACTGGGAGCACCGTGTGGCCAACACCAGAAAAAAATGGCACAATTCATATTAATGAGAACCAAAAACTTCCTTCACTATATGTGTATAATTTTAAGTTGAAGGACCCTAAACATTACTTACATTTTTATGTTTCCACTTGGTTTCTCCTTGGCTGCTTCTACAAGTTAGAATACAGCTGCTTCCTACTTTTAAAAAAAATCAGCATAAATAGGTAAGAAATTAATTTATTTGATCCCTTTAAATATTAGGTGCATTTCAAATATTACTGTCATGAATTTCAGTTCACATATTATCTATTTATTAAAACAGAATACCTTTATGTTGACCATGTATCGATTGTATCGAACAAAACACCCGTTCCCAGCAGGAAAAAAAAAAGGTATAATGTGGGTTTAGAGCAAGGAGATAGCTTGCTCAAATTCCACCCTGACTCTTAGCTTAAACTTTCTGACATAGATTGGTTGAGGGCTATTTTTTCCCCACATTCAGTTCATGAATTTTTGCTCACTTTATCATTCAGCTCTGGCTGCCCCCTCATTCGGAGTTTGTGCCTTGAGGCTTGCCAGCAGGACTTGCAATGCTTACATTAAACTAAATTTAGGAGTAAAGGTGTTCCTGCTGCTAATGTTCTTAGATCAGAGGAGAGCAAAATGAAGAAACTGGCAGCTGAAACTTTAATGGTAGGAAATGACTGAGAATTTGAAGGAAAAAAATTGTAGTTGATCTGTCTGACAAAGAAGACATTTTTGTCTCTATATGTATTTGTAATCAATTTCATTAGATACTTACGGTTTCTAGCCAAAGTTATCTACCCCAAGTAAACTGGGTACTTTTATATAAATTTTATACAGTATACAAGTAGGGCAACATTTGCAGAACATATATGTACCTTAAGAAGTCCCTAGGTGGCACAAATGGTTAAACATTCACTATTTGCTGAAAGGTTGGCAGTTCAAAGACACCCAGAGGCACCTCAGAAGACTGGTCTAATGATCTGCTTCCAAAAGGTCACAGCCTTGAAAACTATGGAGCGGTTCTACTCTGTACACATGGGGTTGCTATGAGTCAGAACTGACTCAACTACAACTGTAAACAAATGCATACACACCTTGATGGGAGAGACAGATTGAATCAATCTCCTTCTCTGGGTCTTTGAGTATTTGGAGAAACTGCAAGTCCTATTTGCTCATTTTGAAGGTTCTTGGTGAACCCTACCAAGGCCTCTGCAATTATGCAGAGGTCACTCAGGCCCCAATGTCCATTCCACATTGCCTTGTAAGCAACATGGGGCTCTCAGAAGAGACTTCTAATTCATAGAGGATGAGAAACACAGACTGAATCCAGTGAAATGGTTGTTTTTTCTCTTAAAATTCACAGGGTCAAAGAGGTCCAGATTAAAAACTGAGATGGCCCATATTTTCTTTGTAACATCTGAAGACTATAGAACCCAGAGTCTTCACAGGTTCTCTGAATTGGGTTAATGGGAGATGTGTTTAGGGAACCTTGGTTACCCTTCCAACCTGTTTGTGGAACTAATCTTGTATTGGTCATAAGACCTTACCATATTTTATACAATTTTGCCATTAAAGCTCTGGTTAACCAAGCAACTCGGCTAGTTAATATAGCATCTGACTGGAAAAATAGTTTCTGTTTTTTAAATTTAAAAATTAAGTCAATTTTTTATAAAGTTATTGAACATAATACAAAATTTTTCTGTTTTCTCTAGGGAAGAGTGCTAACAATGACTGTTTAGACTGCCTGCTTTTAAGGTGTTATCATATAAAAATAAGTGGACATTATATTTCATAGATATTACCATGTCATAAGAATTTGGATAATATTAGCGTTCTATTAAAATAACACATTTGACATATCTCAAGATGAAAGAACTGAAGAAAAAATTCAAGTCTTGAGTTGCAATATCAAAGGATTCTACAGGCAAAATATTGAATGATGCAGAAGACCTCAAAAGAAGATGAAAGAAATACATATTTTCACTGTACCAAAAAGAATTGGTTGATGTTCAGATATTTCTGGAGGTACCATATGACCAAGGACTGATGACATTGAAGGAAGAGGTCCAAACTGACTGAAGGAATTGGTGAAAAACATGACTCCAGGAACTGACAGAATACTCACTGAGATGTTTCAACAAATGAATGCAATGTGAGAAGCACATCATTTATGCCAAGAAATTTAGAAGACGATTACTTGGCCAAATGACTGGAAAAGATCCATATTTGTGCCCATTCCAAAGAAATGTGATCCACAGAATGCAGGCACAATATCATTAACATCACACACAAGTAAATTTTTTTCTGAAGATAATTCAAAAACAGTCACAGCAGTGCATTGAGGGGGAGCTGTCAGAAATTCAAGCCAGATTCAGAAGAGGATGTGGAATGAAGCATATCATTGCTGATGTCATATGTATCTTGACTGAAAGCCACAATACCAAAAAGATATTTACCTGAGTTTTATTGACTATATAAAGGGATTTTATTGTGTGAATCATAAGAAAGTATGGATAACATTGGGAAGAATGGGAATTCCAGAGCACTTAATTGTGTTCATGAAGAACCTGTACATAGACCAAGAGGCAGTCATTCAAACTGAAACAAAGGGATACTGCATGGATAAAAATCAGGAAAGGTGTGCATCAGGTTTGTATCTTTTCTCCATATTTAACTCAATCTGTATGCTTAGCAAATAACCCAAGAAGCTGGACTATATGAAGAAGAATGTGGCAGTAGGATTGGAGGAAGACTCATTAAAAACCTGTGATACGCAGATGACACAACCTTGCTTGCTGAAAGTAATGAAGACTTCAAAACACTTCCTGATGAAGATAAAAGACTGCAGCCTTTGGTAGGGATTACACCTCAACATACCTACAAAACCAAGCCTACTGTCATTGAGTCACTTTTAACTCATAGTGACTCCCATTGGGTTTCTAAGGTTGTAAATCCTTACAGATATAGATTGCCTCATTCTTCCTCCCATGGAGCAGCTGGTAGGTTTGAACCACTGACCTGGTTAGCAGCCAAATGCCTTATCCCCTACACCACCAGAGTTCTTATAACTCAACAAAAAGAAAACCAAAATCCTTACAGTTAGACCAATAAGAGATATCATGATAAATGGGAAAACTATTGAAGTTTTCAGGGATTTCATTTTACTTGGAGCCACAATCATTGCAATGGAAGAAGCAGTCAAGAAATCAAATGACATATTGCATTGGGCAAGTCTGCTGCAAATGACCTCTTTAAAGTGCTGAAGAGCAAAGATACCATTTTAAAGACTAAGGTGCACCTGACCCAAGTCATTGTCTTTTCAGTAGCCTTGTATGCAGGTGAGAGCTGGGCAATGAATAAAGAAATCCGCAAAATAACTGATGCATTTGAATTGTGTTATTGGTGAAGAACATTGAATGTACCATGGACTGCTAGAAGAACAAACAGATCTGTCTTGGAGAAAGTACAGCCAGAATGCTCCTTGGAAGTGAGAATGTCCAGACTTGGGCTCTCATACTTTGGTCATGTTGTTACAAGGGACCAGTCCCTGGAGAGGGATATCATGCTTGATATAGCAAAAAGGAGGAAGACCATCAATGAGATGGATTAACATAGTAGCTACATGTTATTAGGAGAGACCAGTCCTTTGAGAAGGATATCTTGCTTGGTAAAGTTAAAGGATTAGTGAAAAACTGGAAGATCCTCAATGAGATGGATTGACACAGTGGCTGCAATGATGGCTCACACATAACAATTATTTTGAGAATAGTGCAGGACTGGGCAGTGTTTCATTCTATTGTACATAAGGTCACTATGAGTCAGATCCAACTTGATGGCACCTAACAAAATAACAACATTAAAAGGAGCCCTGGAACAGGGTCAAGCAGCTCAGCTGCTAACCAGAGGGTCAGTGTTTCAAACCAACCACTGGCTTTAGGAGAAAGATGTGATTATCTACTCCCATGAAGATTACAGTCTTGGAAACAACAGGGGGCTTTTCTACTCCATCCTATCAGGTTCCTATGAGTCAGAATAGACTTATAAGCACACAACAACAGCATTATAAGTGCGGTGTAGTAAATTACCTAGTGTGGCTTTTCTAGCCCAAAGTCTTTGTAAACTCTGGTGGAAATTGCTGTGAGCAACTGAGAAGCTCCTGATAGTAAAAATTATCCACCTGGGGTATTTCTGTTGGTCACAACACAAAGCAATGTTCCAAGAGGTTCCTGCTCTCAGGAGCTTAGAATTCTGATGTTATGATTGGTTAGTTTGGCCACTCTGCCAGGCTCAAAAGGAGGCCTCCTAGAGGCAGAAGAGGTCTCTTTCTGACTGCTGGTTGAGGAAGACGTGCTGCTGAAAGAGACATGTGCTGCTGGGAAAGAGATGCAAGAGACACGCATTGCTGAGTGAGACACCGAGGGACACTCACTGTTGGGAGAGAGACTGTGAGAAACTGTTAGGAGAGACTGTAGGCTGGGAGAGAGACGGAGCATTTTTCCTGAACTTGAATTGTAGCCTGGTGCTTCCCTAATAAACTCCATAATCTGTGAGTTCTGTGTGGCCACTGTAGTGAATTATCGAACCCAGGAGAGAGGTGGTGGGTGCTTTGGGAGGAATGGTTGGTGAAAGGGCTAGAGGGAGGCAGCATGTCTGGCCTTGCAGTAATAGGCCTTGGGCTATTTATGGTGATTCTGTCTTCCTCTTGTGGGGTTAGGGAAGGTCAGAACATGTGACCTCCTTGTCTTTTTTGCAATATCTAAAAGAATCCCTCAATGATGCAAGAATTTAATGTGCTTGACTGTTAACTGAATGTTTGGTGGATTGAGTCAACCTAGAAGCACCTCAAAGAAAATCTTTATGGTCTACTTCTAAAAAATTAGCTACTGAAAACTCTAAGGAGCACAGTTCTACTCTCATAGACATGAGATTTCCAGGAGTTGGAATCGACTCCATGACAATTGGTTTTATAATACCCAAGATAAAACTTATCTGCATCAGAATTTTGTCTTTCAGCCTATCTTCCTCTGCCTCTGCAGAGCAGCTGGGGGATTTGAACTGCTGATCTTCTGGTTAGCAGCCAGATGCTTTATCCACTACATCACCAGAGCTCCTAATTATATAAAACATTATAAGGGAGCTCTGGTAGCATAGTGTCTAGGGCATTTCACTGCTAACCAGAAGACTGGTTGTTCAAACTGACCGGCCACTCAGAAGGAAGTTTGGGCAATCTACAAAAGAATATTTTTCATTCAAAAATCCAAAACTGACCAGTATTACTGGTTAGGTAGAGACTGGTAAAACCTCTAAGACTATGGCCCTGTGGTTACCATTTGGCCTGGAACTGGATTCATTCCTGTTGGTTAGTTGAACACCTACCCCAGGGAGAGATCAGAAGGGCAGCATTTGCATAAGGGGAAAGCTAGAATGCATAGGTAAGAAGGACACAGGAAGGGGTAACCACAAGGCAGAGGAAAGAGGAGAGCTAGTCCATTGTGGGGATTGTAATTGGTGCCATGAAACAAAATATGTATGAACTGTTGAGTGTAAAATGAATTTGCTTTGTAAATTTGCCCAAAAATCACAATAAAATATTAAAAAAGAATACTTTTCATAAACATAAGACTGCCCATTTCTACAGTGAATTTCAAGATTTTCCTTCAAATCTTTCCTCCCCTCACCTCTCTTCTCTTCTCTTTTGCTCAGCTTTGTAGCACTAGGGGATATAGTGTCATGTTCTATCTTGTGTCAGACTATCTCTCTCCACCTCAGTCTCTACTTAAACCACCATTATCTCTCATCCAGATTTCACAGTAGCCTCCCAGGTGGCTTCTGAGTGGTCTGTCCTTCTTCCTCCTACACTCTAATCTCAAAAGAGAAACCAGAATGACCTTTTTGAGCAAAACCCACCATTTTTATAGTAACCTGCAAAGCTCTACACCACTGAATTTCTCTTTAATTTCCTCGACCTCATCTACTTCTGCACTTATTACTTTTGCTCTGGTGAGCAACTGGGTAGTTTACAGTTCTCTGCTTTATTTATATTTTGCTTATGTGTTGTCTGTTTTTCCCACATCCATTCCTCAAATATAAATTCCATTAATTCAAAGAATTTTGTCTTTTTATTCACTGCTCTATCTCTAGCACCTAGAAAAATGCCTGATACCACGTAGTAGCACAATAAATACTTGTTGAATATATTGAAGGCCCAGATTGATTGTGATTTATCTTAGGTTACACAAGTAGTAAGTGCTGAAGGGAAGGGATTTGAAACCTGAAAGAAGCCTTCCAGCTGCTGGTGAGGCTAAGACAGAGGTCAAAGGTGGTGGGAATAGTGGCTGTGAAATTGGAAAGACTTAGTCTTATGGGTGCCTCTCCATTTAGCAGTACAAATATGAGTTCTTTTGCATCTAAGAACCCTAGCAACGTGGGACACTTTTTCTATTTAAAGTCCATAGAAATTATATGCACACTTCTTTGGAATAACATTTAGATAACTTGACTTTGTAGGTACACTTATATTATTTCTTGCTTAGTTTCTCCCTCTGTTGCAGACTCTGTTTTTCCAAAGAAGGCCACAACAGTATCTTCCTTCCTACATTGTCCTCTTACAATGTGACTTTGACATCAGTAAGTAGGCAGGCCTGTTACTAAAGCAGAAGTGGCACTGTGTAACTTTTGAGGCTAGGCCCTAAAAAAGGGTACAACTTCCAACTAGCTTTTCTTTGAGATAGTTGCCTTCCCACAAAACAAGTCTGAAGCTGCCATGGTTGGAGGAAACCCAGGTCATGTAAGGTCATATGTATGTGTTTCCAGACAGCTTCAGCTGAAGCCCCAGCTAAGAGTCAGAATCAGACACCACATGTATGAATGAAGATGCCTCAGATGATTCCTGCCCCCCACCACTGAGTTACCCCCAGCTTTTGGTTCTTTTCTGTAACTTCTGAGTCTTCCCAGCAGAAGTCTAGATCATTGTGGAACAGTGAAAAGTCATTCCCATTCCCAGTCCTAATTCTTGATCCATATTGATGGTGAGAGATAAAGTGATCCTTATTTTAAACAATTTTTTTTTAAAAGCCACTGCATTTTGAAGTACTTTGTTACACTATTGTAGCTGTGTACTCTCTCAGGGCAGTTGTCTCCTTGAGAACTGTTCTTTGAGTCTATGACTTCTAAGGGAAAGTATTTGTGAGTGATAAAATTTTTAGAGAAAAGCAAAGCATGAACAATTTTAAATTCTTGGTTGTAACAAGAAAGCAAAGCACAAACATTTGAAATTGAGAGGTATTCCAACATTCTTGACTCTTTAATTGCAGCGATGCTCCTTAACAAAATTCTTACTAAAGCTGCTGATGGTCTGAATCTTGAATTCATTTATCAGGTTTTCTCTTTATCCACTTCGTGGTGAAGACACATAAGTAATAAATTGGCCAAAAAGCAAACTGTGGAAGAAATAATCAGAGAAGTCACCTGCAGAATCCACTCACTGCATATCCTTCCTGAATAACAGAGTTATAGTATAGTTCTATATGTAGAGGATCCTTAGCTCATTTGATAAGTTGTGAATCTTAATAATGTCTTAAAGGATTCTTTCAAAGGTTTAGGTTTATTTTTTAAAAATGTTGTTTCTCATTTTTTGTAGTCCAAAATGACTACCCTGCCCGCACTGCCTCTGATACGCCCAAAGCTTGCATCCATAGCCCGACAGAAGCTGCCATGCTCCACTAAAACCCTTGCAAGGTATGTAACCCTTGTTTTTTCTTTCTTTCCTTACAGAATGAATTTCCTGAAGAAAGAAATGTGAATATCATGTCACAGAAAATAAAATCATGTTTAAGGAAAAGACAAAAAGTATATTGTTATAATTCAGTACTCCAATTTGCTGTTTCAAAAGGATTGATGAGGCTCATTCAAATGCTAAGGTTGTCGTTAGGTGCCCTCCAGTCCTCTCTGACTCATTGTGACCCTACACAGAGCAGAACAAAACACTGCCTGGCCCTCAAGAGCTCCATGATCCCTGCTATACTTGACCCCATCTTCACAGCCACTGTGTCAATCCATCTCGTTGAAGGCCTTCCTTCTTTCATTGACCCTCCACCTTACCAAGCATGACATCCTTCTCCAGTGAATGGTCCCTTCTGACAACATGACCAAAGTAGGAGAGACGAAGTCTGGCCATTCTCGCTTCCAAGGAGTATTCCAGCTGCACTTCCTCCAGGACAGATTTGTTAGTTATTTTAGCAGTCCATGGTATTTTCAACATTCTTCACCGGCACCACATCTCAAAAGCATCGATTCTTCTTTGGTCTTCCTTATTCATTGCCCAGCTCTCACATGCATATGAGGCAATTGAAAATATCACAACTTGTGTCAGGCGCACCTTAGTCCTCAAGGAAACATCTTTGCTTCTTGGCACTTGAAAGAGGTCCTTTGCATCAGACTTGCCCAGTGCTGTATGTCATCTGATGTCCTGACTGCTGCTTCCACTGGCGTCGATTATAGAACCAAGCACTGTGAAGTCTTTGACAACTTCCGTCTTTTTTCCATTTATCGTGATGCTGCTTACAGGTCCAGTTCTGAGAATTTTTGTTTTCTTTATATTAAGATGTAATCCATTCTTCAGACTGTATTCTTTATCTTCAGCAGTTAAGTGTTCAAGTCATCCTCACTTTCAGCAAGCAAAGTTGTGTCGTCAGCATATCGCAGATTGTTAATGATTCTTCCTCCAATCCTGATGCCACATTCTTCTTCATATAGTCTAGCTTCTCAGATTATTTGCCCAGCATATCGATTGGATAAGTATGGTGAAAGGATACAACCCTGACACACTCCCTTCTTGCTTTTAAATGATGCAGTGTCCCCTTGTTCTATTTGAACAACTGCCTGGTCTATGTACAGATTCCTCATGAGTACAATTAAATGTTCTGGAACTCCCATTCTTCTCAGTGTTATCCACAATTTGTTATGATCCACACAATGAAATGTTTTTGCATAGTCAATAAAACACAAGTAAACATCTTTCTGGTATCTTTGCCTTGAGCCAAGATCCATCTGACTTCAGCAATAATGTCCCTTGTTCCACATCCTCTTCTGAATCCAGCTTGCATTTCTAGAAGTTCTCTGTCAATATACTGCTGCAACCGTTTTTGAATTATCTTCAGTAAGATTTTACTCTCATGCAATCTTAATTATATTGTTCGATAATTTCCACATTCTGTAGGATCACCTTTCTTTGGAATAGGTACAAAAATGGATCTCTTCCAGTCAGTTGGCCAGGTAGCTATCTTCCAAATATCTTGGCATAGTTAAGTGAGTGCCTCCAGTGGGGCATCCATTTGTTGAAACATCTCAATGTGTATTCCATCACTTCCTGGACCCTTGTTCTATGCCAGTTCCTTCAGTGCAGCTTCGACTTCTTCCTTCAATACCATTGGTTCTTGATCATATGCCACTTACTGAAATGGATGAACATCAACCAGTTCTTTTTGGTACTGTGACTCTATGTATTCCTTCCATCTTCTTTTGATGCTTCCTAATGATTCAATATTTTGCACGTAGAATCTTTCATATTGCAATTTGAGGCTTAATTTTTTTTCCTCAGTTCTTTCAGCTTGAGAAATGCCAAGCATGTTCTTCCCTTTTGGTCTTCTAACTCCAGGTCTTTGCACATTTCATTATAGTAATTGGCTTTGTCTACTTGAGCTGCTCTTTGAAATCTTCTGTTCAGCTCTTTTATCTTATCATTTCTTCCATTTGCTTTAGCTACTGTCCATTCAAGGGCAAGTTTCAGAGTCTCTTCTGCCATCCATTTTGGTCTTTTTCAAATTTTTAGTGACCTCTTGCTTTCTTCATGGATAATGTTCTTGATGTCATCCCACAATTCTTCTTGTTTTCAGTCATTAGTGTTCAATGCATCAAATCTATTCTTTAGATGGTCCCTAAATTCAGGAGGGATATATTCAAAATCATATTTTGGCTCTTGTGGACTTGTTTTAACTGTCTGCAACTTCACCTTAAAATTGCATATGAGCAGTTGATGGTCTGTTCCACAATCAGCTCCTGGTCTTGTTTTGGCTGAAGATGTTGAGCTTTGCCATTGCCTCTTGCCACAGATGTAGTCAATCTTACTCCTGTGTACTCCATTTGGTGAAGTCCTCATGTATAGCCACCATTTGTGTTGTTGAATAAAGGTATTTGCAATATATGTCATTGGTCTTGCAAGATTCTGTCATGCAATCTCCAGCATTATTTCTGTCACCAAGGCCATATTTTCCAATTATTGGTGATTCTTCTTTGTTTCCAACTTCTGTATTCCAGTCACCAGTGAGAATTAACACACCTTGAATGCATGTTCAGTCAATTTCCAACTGCAGAAGTTAATAAAAATCTTCAATTTCCTCATCTTTGGCTTTGGTGGTTGATGCATAAATTTGAATAATAGTCATATTAACTGGTCTTCCTTGTGGGTGTATGGATATTATCCTATCATTGACAGGACTGTACTTCAGGAAAGATCTTGAAACATCCTTTGTGATGATGAATGCCACACCATTCCTCTTCAAATTGTCATTCCCGGCATAGTAGATTGTATGGTCATCTGATTTAAAATGTCCAAAAGTGGTCCATTTCAGCTCACCAGTGCCTAGGATATCAATCTTTATGCATTCCATTTCATTTTCAACAACTTCCAATTTTCCTAGATTCATGCTTTGTACATTGCATGTTTTGATTTTCAAAGGATGTTTGCAGCTGTTTCTCCTCAATTTGAGTTGTGACATGTCAGCAAATGGATTCCCAGAAGCTTTGCATTATCCATATCAGTAAGGTCGGTTCTACACTAATGATGCAGCTCTTTCCTAGTTGTATTTTGAAAGCCTTCTGACCTGAGGGCTTGTACTCCTGCACTGTATCTGATAGTGTTTCCCAACTATTCATACATTTGCTCAGTAATGTATCAGATAGTGTTTCTCTGCTATTCATAAGGTTTTCCCTGGCCAATTCTTTGAGAAGTGGATGGCATCTTCCTTCTTCCTAGTCTGTCTCAGTCTGTAAACTGCAATGAAACCTGTGTGCCATGTGCAACCCTGCTGGCACTTGAAACACCAGTGGCACAGCTTCACAGCAACATGCTGGCCAAAATAGTACAACAAAATGACAGTCAAGTTTGTCTCCCTTAACTGTTTGAAATCTCTCCTCCCTCCCCTTACCTGGATGCCTGGCACTGCTCTGCTCTGTTGTCCCCTCTGACTTCACTTTCCCCCACTTTTCCTGCCTAGTAGGAGTGCAGCCTGGGTCCCTTCCCTTACCTGGATCCCAGGCTGCTGCTCTGCTCTGTTGTCCCCTCTGGATTCACTTGTCTTGCTTTCCTGCTTGGTGGGGTGGGGCCTGGGTCCTTCCCCTTACCTGGATCCCTGGCTGCTGCTCTCCAAATACTAATAACATATATCAAAACAATGCTCATTCCAACATTTCATTCCTATTCTAATTACAGTGTACCATGGTTCCCATAGAGCTTTTGTTTAAATAATTTGTGTCTGTAGGTTGGATCATTTTCCTTAATGCATTCTTTTCAATTCCTATAAGGCACAATGATCAAAGTATTACAAGATTATTCGGTTCTGAAAAGGACCATATCTCATTTTCAACATTTCTGGGGAAAGTCAAAGCCCCCTAAAAGAACTGTATGAGTAAACTAACATAAAACATCTTTTAAAGTAGAAAATCAAGATTTTCTTTTTGGTGGCTGTGAAATCTTTCAAAAGGTGTGTAATTTTTATATACATCCATATATACACACACACATGCATACACATACACACACAAAAAAAAATTATATATAAACCAAAAACCAAACTCACTGCCATAGAGCCAGATCTGACTCATAGTGACCCTTCCTTGGGTTTCTGAGGTGGTATCACTATGGGAGTAGATTGCCCAACCTTCCTTCCAAAGAGAAGCTGGTGGGTTTGGACCACCAGCCTTCTGGTTAACAGTCAAATTCCTTAGGCAGTATGCCACCAAAGCTTTTACACACACACACATGTATATGCATATAATGTATATATACACACACATATATATGTGTATATATATTAAAAAACCAAACAAACCCAACTCACTGCCAGTGAGTCTGTTCTACCTCCATTGAGTTTCCAAGGTAGTAAATCTTTATGGAAGTAGATTGTCCCATCTTCTTTCCACGGAATGGCTGGT
>NW_006921707.1:8817265-8836081 GCF_000298275.1 Orycteropus afer afer | reverse complement strand
TCTTCTTTTCTTGTCTTTTTAGTGATCTCTTCCTTTCTTCATGGATAATGTTCTTGATATCCTCCTACAGTTCTTCTGGTTTTTGGTTGTTGGTGTTCAATGCATCAAATCTATTCTTTAGAAGATCCCTAAATTTAGGAGAGATATATTCAAGATCATGTTTTTGGCTCTCTTGGACTTGTTTTAATTGTCTTTAACTTCAAGTTGAACTTGCATATGAGCAGTCGATGGTCTGTTTCACAATCAGCTCCTGGCCTGGTTTTGGCTGAAGATACTGAGATTCTCCACCGCCTCTTGCCACAGATGTAGTCAATGTGATTCCTGTGTGTTCCATCTGGTGATGTCCATGTGTTGAGCCACCATTTGTGTTGTTGAAAGAAGGTGTTGCAATGAACAAGTCATTGGTCTTGCAAAATTTTACCATGCGAGTTCCAGCATTATTTCTGTCGCCAAGGCCAAATTTTCCAACCACCAGTAACACTTCTCTGTTTCCAACTTCTGCATTCTGGTCACCAGTGATAATTAACACATCCTGATTGCATGTTTTGTCAGTTTCAAACTGCAGAAGTTGATAAAATTCCTCAATTTCCTCATCTTTGGCTTTGGTGGTTCATGCATAAATTTGAATAATAGTCATATTAACGGACTTCCTCATAGGTGTGTGGATATTATCCTATCACTGACAGCATTGTACTTCAGGACAGATCTTAAAACATCCTTTGTGATGATGAATGTCATGCTATTCCTCTTCACACTGTCATTCCCAGTATAGTAGATCACATTGTTGTCTGATTCAAAATGGCCAAAACCAGTCCATTTCAGCTCACTAATGCCAAGGATATCAATCTTTATGCATTACACTTCATTTTTGACAACTTCCAATTTCCCTAGATTCATACTTGTTCCATGTTCCGATGATTATTGGATGTCTGCAGCTGTTCCTCTTCAATTTGAGTGGTGCCACATCAGGAAATGGAGCTCTTGAAACCTTTACCTTATCCATAGGACTAAGGCTGGGTTTACTCAGATGATGCAGCTCCTTCCCAGTCCTATTTTGAGAGTCTTCTAACCTAACCGGACTATTCATAAAGTTGCATGGTAATGTATCAAACAGTGTTTCTTTGCTATTCATAAGGTTTTCCCTGGCCAATTCTTTGAGAAATGGACTGCTTCTTCCTTCTTCCTAGTCTGTCTCGATGTGTAAGCTGGGCTGATACCTGTGCACCATGTGCATCCCTCTGGGTTTGAAACACTCGTGGCTCAGCCTCAAAACTCACGTTAACACGTCACCATGGTAAAACACACCAACAGACAAGTTTGTCTCCCTGTTGCAAACCTCTTATACCACCCTTACCTGGGTCCCTGTGGCTGACTCCTCCTCTGTCCGGATTCCTGGGCCTTTTAATCCCCTTTCTCCCTCTCTCCCATCCTGCTGCTTTGGGCATGCCTGGGTTCTCTCTCCTCACCTGGACCCCTATGGCTATCTGCTCCTCTATCTAGGTTCCTGGCTTTTTATCCCCTTTCTCCCACTCTCCCACCCTGCTGTTTTGGGCATGCCTGAGTTCCCTCTCCTCACCTGGATCCCTGTGGCTGACTGCTCCTCTGTCTGGGTTCCTGGCACATATATATATATATGTATATTTATTTTCCATTTTACCTATAATAAAAAGGAGCTCTGGTGGTATAGTGTCTAAGGCATTTGACTGCTAACCAGAAAGCTGGCAGTTCAAATCCACCAGCCACTCACTCCTCTAAAGGAAGATTGGGTAATCTACTTCTGTAGAGATACTGCCTCAGAAACACAGAGAGGAGTTGCTATGAGTCACATTTGACTCAATGACAGTGAGGTTTTTTTTTTAATATTCTCATGGATATGAGATATTAAAAAGTGTGCTTATTTTTAAAGGTGCAAGGGGGTATCAAATATGAATATGCTACAAGTATAATAAATTTCTCAGTAAAGTCTTTTTAAAGGCATTTTTCAGTTTGAACTTTTAATAACTGAGTTTTATTTATTAATTTTTTATTAATTTTTGGAACAAATGAATATTATACATAGATAGCAAATAAGTATTCTTTGTCCAAGATCCTGTTTCAATCAAAATAAAACTTCTGTACTTGGAAAATTAAACCTTGAAACAAGGTAAGCAAATGGAAGACCTTATAAGCTTCGAGGATAAAACTCTGTGTATATAACAGTACAGATTACTTGAATGTGTTGGTTTTTTATTAGTTTACACACTGGGTTTAATACTCATACCTATATTTTTTCATTCAGGAAAATTAGAATTTTGAAAGTATCAGTCAACTATCTAACACTCCAACTATTGTAAAACATTTATTATATAGGTACTGTATCTTGGCTATTTCTATTATCCTAGTGGCATTTTATATATTTGGTAGATTTCCACCTTGATAATGCTGCACTTTATTATTTCTTTCCATTTCATTTAGGGCTCAGTTGATCAAAGAAAAAGATGACATAGATCATTATCTGGAGGTGAATTTCAAAGGATTGTCAAAAGAAGAGGTTGCTGCGTAAGTATAACCTTTTAAAGGTACTTTAATATAAAGTTTGTTTCTTTTGTCTTGATTCTTTATTGAAATTTCAATTTTCCTGTGGAGTAGACTTTCTCTGGAATGAGGCATTTAAAAATTAAAACTCATATAAAATAGTGATAAGTCATATCTATTGATCTTACACATATCAAAGTCTTTAATTTTATGGCTTTCAAAATTCTCATATTTACCAAGATATCATACTATCACATTTGCAATATTTTACTTAAGTCTGTGCCATTAATTGCTTATTAACCTCCACTTTAAGGTATGTTGCCTCCATCAGGGAGAAAACCTTTAAGAGAAAGATTCATACCACTATCATTTTTCCTAGTCATTAAAAAAAAAAAAAAAAAAAAAAAAACCTCTTATGTATCTTTTTCCCCTCACGGAACACACAAAAAGAATCCATCATTCACAGTTGATTGCCTAATTTAAAGATAATTCTTAATTGTCTAGATTTACTTATTTAAACAAACAATGCAAACTTCGCTATTTTTTTACTGGCTAAGAGCCTGATTTATGTAATGAATAAAAACAGTATAAAAATCCATGTCAATTAGTGAGAAATAAACAGACACCTAGGATTTACTTTTATTTTTCTTTTTAAATCATTTCAACCATTTTAAGGTGTTCATTTCAGTAACGTTATTTACATTCCCTATGTTGTAATTAGGAGCTCTGATGGCTCTGTGGTTAAGGCATTTGGCTGCTAACCAAAAGGTTGATGGTTCGAACCCACCAGCCACTCCCAGGAGAAAGATAAGGCATTCTGCTTCTATAAAGATTAAACCCTTGGAAACCCTATGGAGCAGTTCTGCTCTGTCTTATAGGTTAACTATGAGTCAGAATCAACTCACTGTTCATGGGTTTATCTTGTGGGTTTCACATTTCTTACTTACGGGCTTAGGGACTTTGATATCATCAGATCTTCAGAAGTAAGCATTGAAAACCAGAAATCTTACAAATGCATATGTGTTTTATTGCATTCATTAAATGATTCCATTAAAATATTTCATGCAACAAAATCTTTAAAAAGATTCTGTCTGTGCACATTGTCTAATGTCATGGGGATCCACTGCTCTTGATGATATTTTTGATATGGATTTCATATGTTCCAAAATTTTAATCTCTTCATATATTTCAAGGAGCTCTGATGGCATAATGCCTAAGGAATTTGGCTGCTAACCAGAAAGCTGGTGGTTCAAACCCATCAGCCACTCCATGGAAGGAAGACTAAGCAATCTACTTCCATAAAGATTACCTCCTCAGAAACCCAAAGGGGGTCACTATGAGTTGGAATTGACTAGATGGCAGTGAGTTTTTTTTTTTTTTTAATTCATGTATTTTATTCAATATTATCTTTGTAAAATTATGCAAAACATGGTAAAAAAGCAAACAGTTCATTCTATAAATAGTTGCTTTATTTTGAGTGACAAATTCTTACAGTAATTGTAATAATGTAGTTCCTCAGAGCTCTATAAGCTGTATTGTGTCTGGAATTTTGGTTAAATGCCATTATGATAACTTACTATGGAAACTTGTTGGATAAAATTAATGGTTAATATTGTATGAAGGTATTGTTGCTCTTAAGAGAAAAATATATATGAACAATATTTACATTCTGATTTAAATATAACAACATCCAAATGCTTTAATTGGCTTAAGAAGTAGAAATTAAGCTTATGCTACACATAACTTAGCAAAGTAGAAATATGTATACTGAAAACATGCTGACACCTAAGTTTTTGGTCTGAATGAAGAAAAACGTTATCGAATGCAATTAAAAATAAGTTGTCATGGTGTAGTGACATTTATTTTTTTCACTAAGGATATTACCAAATTGATTTCAAAGGCATTATTATGCTACAGAAAACAGTAGTATATGATAATTCTCAATCTGTATTATTGCATTCTCCTTTAAGCTCTGCACTTGAATACTTTCTTAGACTGAAGCCCTTTCTCTAGGATAGTAGATGTAAAACATTAGTATGAAGATAGCTTGTACTCAGCTTCTATTAAGCTTTTGATTGATATGCCTTCTAGACCTCACCCATGACAAACTAATTGGATAGCATATAAAGGAGAAAATTGATGAATGATTTTAGTATCTCCCAGCAATGCCCAGCAGGTGCCTTGAAGAATATACATATTCTGTTAGCCAAGGAAATTGGTACATAAAACTTTTTATTAGCATTCAATTCTAAAAAGATAAATTGGTCAACAAGCATTCATTAAGTACCCGCTTTATATCTTATACTAGTTTTTTCACAGTGGGTGAGAGAATGATATTTTATTGTAAAATACTTGGCCCCATCCTGGAACCTTAACATCTATTTGAGACAATAAGACCCATGAGCAGGAAGCAAACATGAAATGAATAAGTGTCAATTGTACTGTGAGGTATAGCCTGGAGGTCTACAGGAAGTCAGGGAACAGTAGGATAGTAGGAAGATAGATATGGAATTTAGCTCCCTTTCTGATAGCATTATAAAATAATCAAACTGGTAAATCACAGATCTTCAGTGTACAAAGAAGTGATTGAGAGAATCTGAAGAATCAAATTTTCTATCAGGCAAAAGCATTATCTAAGATGTATCCTGAAATCTCTCTGTCCACTGCCTTATACTTCTTCTCTAAGGTGGTAATAAATATATTTATATATACACAAACATTTTTCAAACTCATCATTGCACTACAGAAAACAGTTTGTTGTTGTTGTTGTTGTTTGCCGTTGAGTCGGACCCGACTCATAGTGACCCCTCCTTGGGTTTCTGAGGCAGTACCATTACGGAAGTAGATTGCCCCATCTTACTTAACAGTAGTGTATGATAATTCTCAGTTTTTACTATTGCATTCTCCTTAAACCTTCTTGCACTTTAATATTTAGTACTATACAATTGATGTACACTAGCTCTGATATTCCTTAGTATGTAGTGCTCTTTGTCAAAATAATTCCTCATCATCTACCTCAAAATATACCAACCTACATACATGAACATTCACAGTCTGTGACTTTCCTACTGTTGCAGTGGTTGGAGAGTTCCTGTTCTTGTGTAAGGATAATGCCTCTACTTGTGTTCTCAAAACAGTTCCCTCTTATCTCCTCAAAGACTTTCTCCTGCAAATTTTCCTCGTACATCATCTATTCTCCTTTTCCAATAGGTCAATCTCACTTGCACTCATATCTACTAGTATTTCCTTTGATTTTATATTCTCCTCCAAGTTCTACACTATTTTTTTCCTATGCTTCATAGCAAACAGGATCACTGTCTCAATACTGTCACATCCTTGCTTTCCTCAATTGACTCTAAGTAGGTTTCCATCCCCACCACTCATTAAAATCGTTCTGCTTAGGGTCACCAATAACCTCCATTTTCACCACATTTAATGGTCATGTTTGTGTCCTCATTTTGCTTGATGTCTCAATAGCATTTTGACTATCTCCTTAAACCCTTAAACATGGTGTATCTGTAGGGTCCACAAATGCCACATTCTATGGTTTTCCTCAAAATTTTTAATGCATAGTAGATGCTTTAGTCACTTTTATTGGCTGACTTTCTCTTTGTCTGGCTCTCTCTTTTTAACTTTTCAGTAGTGAAGTGCCCTAGGTCTGAGTCCTGGGCCCTCTACTCTAACTACCTGAATCCTGTCTTACAGCCTTAAAAATTAGCAATAAGCCAAAGACTGCCAACTTTGTAACTCATTATCAGCCACTTCTCAGAAGGAAGGTTGGGGAGTCTACTTCCATAGTGATACTGCCTTGAAAACCCAAGGAGGGGTTGCTAGGAGTCAGATACGACTCGACGGCAGTGAGTTAGTGAGTTTTATGCTACCCAAAATAATTTTCGTTCCTTACTGTTGCTTTCTCCTTAAGCCTTCCTGCACTTGAATGCTTTCTTAGGCCTAAAGGCACTTAGACCCAGCTGTAACCTCTCCACTGAGCTCCAAACTTTTACATAAAAGTTCCTCCCTCACATGTCTACTTGGGTATATAATAGACACTCCAAGGTTAATATGGCCCAAAATGGAATTTTTGATTCACCCCTATTCCAAAAAATCCCCATATTTCTCTTGCAATACATAACAGTAAGGCACCCACCAGGCCTGGAACAGAAGTCACCCCCATGGGTCAACTTTCAGCCAAACAATAGACAGCCCTGTAAGGTGAACAGTACACCAGGGGAGGTACCCACTCCCTATAATCAACCATACTAGATCAAAAGTTTAGCATTTGCCCAGGGATACAGCTCAGAAGGAGGAAGGGGCAGAAAGGAAAGACGAATGGAAATGGTAAACACAGGGAGGAAGTTGGAAGAGTGCTGTTACATTGTAAGGATTACAATCAAGGTCTTGAATCAAAATGCATATGAATTGTTGAATGGAAAACCAATTTGTTCTGTAAACTTTCACCTAAATCACAACAAAGTTTTTTTTTTTTCCAAAAAAAAGTTTTATGTACAAAGGTGTGAATATAAAATTTAAAGGAATAATTAAGCAGGATAAGTTAGTTATTGGAATGGTCAAATCCAATAGATGAGGGCTTATTTTACTTTGGAATGGTTGTTATTTGCTATTGAGTTGGTCCCTAACTTATGGTGACCCCATGCACAATGAAACAATAAAATCCATAGGGTTTTCATATATTGATTTTTCAGAATTAGAACACTAGGCCTTTTTTCATAGCCTGTCTTAGTCTGGAAGCTGAATATTTAGTATTATATTGAAACCTGTCAGCATGATACCCAACATACAAGCTTCCACTAACAGATGGGTGTTGGTGGCACTTGAGGTTCACTGGGAATCAAACTGGGTCTTCCACATGGAAAGTGAGAATCTACCACTGAACTACCAATGCCCTAGAATAGTTGAAAGGCAAAGGGCTTCTAGAGTTTGTATAATCTACATTTACAGAATGAAATTTCAATGTGCTTTTGTAAGGATCTCTGGTGGTATAGTGGATAAGGCATTTGGCTGCTAACCAGAAGGTCAGTGGTTCAAACTCACCAGCCACTCCACATACAGAAGATGGGGCAATCTACTTCTGAAAAGATTTACAGCCTCAGAAACTCAATGAGAGTCACTATGAGTCAGCATCTACTCAATGGCAGTCAGTTTGGGATTTTTTTGTTTAGTTTTGTATTTTTAGGTTACTGCTTTTTAAGTCCATAGATTATTTTTGTGTCTATAGGTAGTTTTTCTTTTTTGCAAATGTATTATATTCACTTCTATATTTTACACTGATGATTTGACTTTATTTGATAAGTCTTCAAATGATTCACTAATTATATTTAAGTGATCTTTAACCACTAAAGAAGGTCATGTTAAAATTATTTCTGTACTTTTGCTTTTATAATCTGTATACTATCAGAATATATTACTGTTTTTGAAAAGGACTTAAAATATTGCTTATTACCATATCATAATTGCTTTGAATAGCTAAGGAATAAAAGTGTCATTTATAGATTCAAATAAAAATTTCTAGAGGCCAGCTTTACAGCTGTAGCTATGTATATGAGGATACAAATAAACAAAATCATCTAGGGACATAGAATGCAAATCTGTTCAATACTATTTTCTGCTTTAGATATCAAGTTCTATTATGTGGAAAAATAGATTGGCTCAAAATTACATGCATGTTTAAGATATTGCATTCTTTTGGAATGTCTTACTTTCAGCCTCATCAATTGGTGATTATTGGCTGTCACTTTGTCAGTAAGCACAATGGTAGTTAGAATATTCAGTTACAATCGCAAATTTGGGTTGTAAAGAAACAAAGAACCATCTAATTTCATGTCTTTTAAAGCCTTTTACTCCTGTCTCATTATGAATTGCATTATATTTTTTCACTTAAATAAAGTGGCATTTTGCCAATTTGCATCCTCTGGAATATATTTCCAAATTGTCTCTCAATGTTGCTTTTACGAACTACTGATATATTTGTTATGAGTAAATCTAGCACCTGGATTTGCCCAATGGCCAGCCACTCCAAATATATGTAAGAAGGTAAAGATGTTTATTCAAGATACAATATTTCATAATAACTCTATGAAAATATAAGCCCTTTCAGGTGTGTTCTTCCTCTGCTTCATTTCTTTTGTTTATTTTTTGGATAGTTTTAGTGAATTAGTTTTGTTGTCTCTTGAAAATGTCTTCTTTTTTGTAAAGGCATGTATTAAATTGAAAGAATAAATTAAATTCTCTATGGAGGTTTTCAAATTAAATTCTGAAGAAGCTAGTTGTCAAGTAATGTGTTCAAGAACTAACCTTGATGATGGAATAGACAGACAAGCTCCACAGACCTTCTTCAATGAGGAAAAGAGAACCAATTGACAGAGATACAGAAGATAATCCTGGAGCCTGGAGCTTTGAAAGGAAGGATACAGAAGTAGATTAGGCACCAACTAGTGGAAAAACCTAAATGAAAACAGTGAGTACGAAGACAGTCAAAGCAGTGGACTTTCAGCTACTCTGATGGGACCAACAACCTGAATATTTCCAAGTGGTGTTGGGACCTGAGAATTGACCTAAAGATTGCCCTTGGTCACCAAGAGCTGCAAGGATGACTGCGCTGGTGACCTATGATTAAGAAGGGAAACAGCAAGGAGGGAGACAACCTGAGCTGTGAACTTTTGGCTATCCAAAGGGTGCAGCCATTTTGAATGTTTATAAGCAGTGGCCATTTTGGATATTTAAAGTGACCAAGGGTGCAGCCATTTTTAATCTTTGTAAGTGGAGGCCATTTTTTTATTTTAAAGTGACAGCATTCTCATTCAGATTCCAGGGACTTAAGAATAGTCTTTGTTTGCCAAGGATGGCAGGGACATATGGGAGGCTGACAATGGGAAAGGAGACAGGTGGTGAGTGTATAAGTGTTGCCAGCTAGCAAACAGAGGAGCACAGTACAGTACCCTGCTTATGTAGATAACATACAAACAAAACAAAGAAAATGAAAATCATGGGCAAGTCACTGCAATATACAATCACCAATTAAATATAAACACAAAAATGTCACAATGCCTTGGAGATGACAGAGCATCACAGTCTACAAAAAGAAGCAAGATAAAGCAGGAGAGACAAGGGACCACAATACAGACCCAAAACACATCCTTGAGGAAGATGCAACATTGGAACTCCCTGATAAGGAATTCAGAAGAATTATATTTAGGTACTTTCAACAAATGGAGAGACAGATCAAGGGAAACACTGACAAAATTGAGGAAAACACAGGGGAAACCCTAGAACAATTTTGAAAGACAATCCAAGAACAAAATGATGAAATAAATGAAAAATTAGAAATGATACAAAATCTACACACAGAAATCTGGAAGATTAATACTAAATTTTCAGAAAAAGATAATACATTGAACAGGCAAAGGAGTAGAATTCAATCAATGGAAGACAGAATTAGTGAGATTGAAGGCAAATACCTCAATACTTCTTTGGAAAGGGAACAATCAGAAAAAAGATCAAAAACAAATGAAGAAAGCCTAAGGTTCATGTGGTATACCATCAAAAGGAATGACCTACATGTAATCAGAATACCAGAACGGGAAGAGACAAATAAAATCACAGAAAATTGTTGAAGATTTGTTGGAAGAGAATTTTCCTGATATGATGAAAGATGAGAATATATGCATTCAAGAAGTCCAACAAAGCCCAGACAAGATAGACCCCAAAAGAAAATCACTAAGACATATCATCATCAAACTCACCAAAACCAAAAACAAGGAAAGAATCCTGAAAGTAGCATAGGAAAAATGAAAATTACCTACAAGGGGCAGCCAATAACAGTAAGCTCAAATTTCTCAGCAGAAACCATGCAGGTAAGAAGACAATGGGATGGTATATATAAAACCTTGAAAGAGAAAAATTTTCAACCAAGAATTATGTACCCAGCAAAATTGTCCCTCAAAAATAATGGTGGAATTAGGACATTTCTAGATAAGCAGAAATTAAGGATATTTGTTAAAATTAGACTAGCCTTACAAGAGATTCTAAAGGTAGTCCTTTGGACAGAGAAGCAACAACCACAAACAACAACTGATCATTAACACACATGATAACATAACCCAGAAACCAACCCAGCTATGTAAATATCCAAAATAAATAAGCCTACAAGATTGTAAATAGGGAACCAGAGACATCAATTGACAAATGAAGACAACGATAAACCAAAAAAAGGGAAAAAAATTGTAGTTACAGAGCTTCTAGATGGTAGGGAAGTCAATACAACTATGAGGTAGAGCAGACTGTTCTAAACTTGGGAAGAAAACTATAAATCACAGGATAACCTCAAAGAAAAATGATAAACCTTCACATCGAAATCAAAAAGAGGACCAGCACAAATATTTAGCAAATACTAAAACAATAGCCACAAAGGAAGTGGTAGCACAATTCATAAACAAAACAAGCTCAACACAGAAAATTATATGGAACAAAGAAATCAACACCACAAAAAAGCACATAAGAAAATGACAGCAACAAATTCATACTTGTTAATAATTACATATCTGGCAAGAGATGTATCTCTAAGATTTATTAAAAAAAAAAAAAACTCCAATGCCTCAACACCAAAGGAATTAACAATCCAATTGAAAAATGGGCAGAAGACATGAATAGACACTTCACCAAGGAGGATATTCAAGTGGCCAGCAAACACATGAGGAGATGCTCATGATCATTGGCCATCAGAGAAATGCAAATCAAAACAACAATGAGATACCATCTCACCCCAGCACTGATGGCAAGGTTTAATGAGATAGAAAATAACAATTCTGGTGGGGATGTGGACAGATTGAGACTCTCATACACTGCTGGTGGGACTTTGAAATGATACAACCACTGTGGAAAGCAGTACAGCAATTCCTTAGAAAGCTGGAATTGGAGATACCATTTGACCCAGCAATCCCATTACTAGGTATATACCCTAGAGAGATGAGAGCCAGGACAGGAACAGATATATGCACACCCATGTTCTTTGTAGCACTCTCTATAATGGCAAAAAGATGGAAATATCCTACGTGCCCATCAATGGAAGAGTCGATGACCAAACTATGGTACATACACACAATGGAATGCTGTGCAGCACTAAAGAATAACGTAGAGTCTCCAAAACACCACAGAACATGCATGAACTTGGAGGACATTATGCTGAGTGAAATAAGTCAATCACAGAAGGACAAATATAGTATTAGTTCATTGTTGTAAAAAGTCAAAGAAAGGTTTATATATGGAAGGAAGCTTTCTTTGTTGGTTGCCAGAGGTGGGAGGGGAGAGGAGGAAGCACTACAAAAAAAAAAAAAAAAAACTACATTGACCCATGTCACTTTAGTTATGTGTCTTTCAGCATACATAAATTGTATTTCAATAAAATGCATTAAAAAAAAAAAAAAACTAGCCTTGGTATTATAAAGAGATGAATGAGATATGTAAGAGAAGAAGGCAAGGAACCCAAACTGAAAAACCAAACCTTTTGCCTTCAAATCAATTCTGACTCATAGTGACCAGATAGGACAGAGTAGAACTGCCCTGTAAAGTTACCAAAGCTGTAATCTTTACGGAAACAAACTACCAAATATTTCTCCTGCGGAGCAGCTGATGAGTTTGAACCTTTAGGATAGCAGCTGAGCACTTAACCACTGTGACACCAGAGTGCCCTGCTACCCCTTTTTCTTGTAGGTAACAAATTGATTTTTAAGATCATCTTGATTCAAGAAAATGAGATAGGGTTTTTTGACCCAAACTGGAGAGAAAATTCCTTTCATCCTGCAAAATATAAAGAAATAAGTGAAGTGACTGCCAAGAATGCTGGTGGGGACAGAGGAGGGGTACCACTCCCCTTTTTAAAAATTCAGCTTTCTGTTCCACAGCAGATCTCTAGTGTGTGAAACCAGGGAAGGAAAGACTTTGTAGCCATGATTTTTAAAAGTATATTGATGCTAATCAAGTTAAAAATTGGGGGATTTAAGAAATAAGGTTGGAAAGAATTTTGTTTAAAAAATCCAGTGGAAAGGAAAAGTACAGATTTTCACCAAAACCAAATATAAGGAAAAGAGTTCAAATGTCAATAAAGCACAGAAATGCTCATTTCTTAAGCATTTATGTCTCTGTGTCTTTTCAAAGTTTGATTTAAAATCTTTTAATATATGTTGTTTAAGCATACCCACTCTTATGTTGTTGTTTTTAGGTGCTTTTGAGTCAGCTCTGACTCATAACCACCCATGTAAAGCAGAATGAACCACTGCCTGTTCCTGTGGCATCCTCACAACTGTTGCCATGTTTGAGCCCTTTATTGTAGCCACTGTGTCGCTCCATCTTGTTGAGAGTTTTCCTCTTTTTCCCTGACCCTGTACTTTACCAAAGGAGCTCTGGTGGTGTACTGCCTAAGTCATTTGACTGCTAAACAGAAGATTGACAGTTTAAACACTCTAGCCACTCCACAGAAGGGAAACTGGGCAACCTACTTCTGTAAAGATTTACCACCTCAGAAACCCAAAGCAGGTCACTGTGAGTTGGAATCGACTCAATGGCAGTGAGTTTGTTTTTTGGTTTTTTTTTTTTTTTGGTATTTTGCCAGGTATGATGTCCTTCTCTAAGGACTGGTATCTCCTGGGAACATGTCCAAAGTGAGACAAAGTCTCACCTTCCCACTTCTAAGGAGCTTTCTAGCTATTCTTCTTCCAAGACAGATTTCTTCATTCTTCTGGCAGTCCATGGTATACTCAGTATTTTTTGCCAACACCTTAATTCAAAGGCATCAGTTATTCTTCAGTCTTCCTTACCCATTGTCCAGCTTTTGCATGCATACAAGGTGATTGAAAATACTGTGACTTGAGTCATGCACACCTTCATCTTCAAAATGATATTTTTGCTATTTCACACATTAAAGAGACCTTTGGCAGCAGATTTGCCCACTGCAGTACTGTGTTTGATTCCTTGACTGCTGCTTTCTTGGGCATTGATTATACATCCAGGTAAAATTAAATCCTTGACAATGTCAGTCTTTTCTCCATGTACCATGATGTTTCTTATTGGCTCAGTTGTGAAGATTTTTGTTTTCTTTATGTGAAGAAGTAATCCATACTGAAGGCTATCATCTTTAATCTTCACCAGTAAGTGCTTCAAATCTTCTTTACTTTCAGCAAGCAAGGTGATGTCATCCGCATATCGCAGGTTGTAAATAAGTCTCTGGGGCAATCTACTTCCATAGTGATACTGCCTCGGAAATCCAAGGAGGGGTCGCTCTGAGTCGGTTCCAACTAGACAGCACATAACGACAACAATCCTGATGCCATGTTCTTCATATAGGCCAGTTTCTTGCATTATTAGCTCATTATACAGATTAAGTATCCTGAAAAGATGCAATCATGACACACACCCTTACTAATTTTAAACCATGTGGTATCTCCTTGTTTTGTTTGAATGACTACCTCTTGGTCTATGTACAGATTCCTCATGAGCACAATTAACTGTTCTAGAATTCCCGTTCTTTACAACATTATCCATAATTTGTCATGATCCATACAGTCAAATGCCATTCTCATGTTGTTGTTGTTAGGTACTATCAAGTCGGCTCCTACTCATAGCCACCTTATGTGCAATGTAACAAAACACTGTCCAGGCCTGTGCTAGCTTCATAATCCTTGCTATTCCTGAGCCCATCGTTGCAGCCACTGTGTCAATCCATCTCATTGAGGGTCTTCTCCTTTTCACTGACACTATACTATTACCAATCATAATATCCTTGTCCGGGGTCTGGTTCCTTCTGACAACATGACCAAATTAAGAGAGGCAAAATCCGGCCATTCTCACTTCCAAGGACCATTCCGGCTACACTTCTTCCAGGACAGATTTGTTAGTTCTTCTGGCAGTCCATGGTACTTGCAATATTCTTCACCAACACTACAATCCAAAAGCATCAAATCTTCTTCATCTTCCTTCTTCATTGTCTGGCTTTCGCATGCATATAAAGCAATTGAAAACACCATGGCCTTGGGTTTGGCACACCTTAGTCTTCAAAGAGACATCTTTGCTATGTCCAGTGCAGTATGTCATCTGACTTCCTGACCGCTGCTTCCACTGGTGTTCATTGTGGAACCAAGCAACATAAAATCTTTGACAATTTCAATCTTTTCTCTATCTATTATGATGCTGCTTATTGGTCCAGTTTTGAAGATTTTTGTTTCCTTTAGTTGAGGTGTAATTCCTATTGCAGATTGTAGTGTTTAATCTTCATCAGTATGTACTTCAAGTCATCTTCACTTTCAGCAAGCAATTTGTGTCACCTGCATTTCGCAGATTATTAATGAATCTTCCTCCAATCCTGATGCTGCATTCTTCTTCACATAGTGCAGTTTATCAGATTATTTGCTCAGCATACAGAGTGAATGATTATGGTGAAAGGACACAACCCTGATTCACTCCCTTCCTGACTTTAAACCATGCAGTATCCCCTTGTTTTGTTTGAATGACAGCCTCCTGGTCTATGTACAGATTCTTCATGAGCACAATTAAGTGTTCTGGAATTCCCATTCTTCTCAATGTTATCCATAATTTGTTATGATCCACACAGTTGAATGCTTTTTGATAACAATAAAACACAAGTAAACATCATTGGTATATTTTGCTTCCAGCCAAGATGAATCTGACATCAGCATTGATATCCTTCATTCCATGTCCTCTTCTGAACCCAGGTTGCATTTCCAGAAGTTTCCTGCAACCATTTTTGAATTATCTTTAACAAGATTTTACTTGTGTGTGATATTAATGATATTGTTTGATAATTTCCACATTCTGTTGGATCACGTTTTTATGGAATGGGTACAAATATGGATCTCTTCCAGTCAGTTGGCCAAGTAGCTATCTTCCAAATTTCTTGGCATAGATGAGTAATTATCTCCAGCACAGCATCTGTGTGTTGAAACATCTTAATGGGTATTCCGTCAGTTCCTGGAGCCTGTTTTTCATTCAATTCCTTCAGTGCAGCTTCGACTTCTTCCTTCAGTGCCATTGGTTCTTGATCATATGCCATCTCCTGAAATGGATGAACATCAACCAGTTCTTTTGGTGTAGTGACTTTGTATATTTCTTCCATCTTCCTTTGATGTTTCCTGAATTATTCAATATTTTGCCCATAGAATCTTTCAGTATTGCAACTCGAGGCATGAATATTTTCTTCAGTTCTTTCAGCTTGAGAAATGCCAAGCATGTTCTTCTCTTTTGGTTTTCTTACTCCAGATCTTTGCACATTTCATTATAGTAATTGACTTTGTCTTCTTGAACTGCTTTTGAAATCTTTTGTTCCCCTTTTTTATCTTGTCATTTCTTCCATTTGCTTTAGCTACTCTCCTTTCAAAAGCAAGTTTCAGAGTCTCTTCTGACATCCATTTTGCCCTTTTCTTCCTTTCTTTTTAATGACTTTTTGCTTTCTTCCTATATGGTGTTCTTGATGTCATCCCACAGTTCCCCTGGTTTTCAGTCATTGTTGTTCAATGCATCAAATCTATTCTTTAGATGGTCTCTAAATTCAGATGAGATATAGTCAAGGTCATATTTTGGCTCTCATTGACTTATTTTAATTGTCTTCAACTTCAACTTGAAGTTGCATATGAGCAGTTGATGGTCTGTTCCACAATCATCTCCTGACCTTGTTTTCATTGAAGATAATGAGCTTCTCCATCACCTGTTTCCACCAAGGTAGTCGATCTGATTCCTGTGTATTCCATCTGCAAAATCCATATGTATAGCTACTGTTTATGTTGTTGAAAAAAGATATTTGGCATGAGTAAGTCATTAGCCTTGTAAAGTTCTATCATGTGATCTCTGGGCGTATTTTCTAACTTCTGATGAGTCTTCTTTGTTTCCAACTTTCTCATTCCAATCAACAGTCAGAGTTAACACATTTTAATTGCATGTTTGGTCAATTTTGGACTGCAGAAGTTGGTAAAAATCTTCAATTACCTCACCTTGGGCTTTGGTGGTTGGTACATAAATTTAAATAATATTAGAATTTACTTGTCTTCCTTGTAGTTGTATGGGTATTATCCTATCACTGACAGCATTGTACTTCAAGGACAGATCTTGAAACTTTCTTTGCAATGATGAATGCCATGCCATTCCTCTTCAATTTGTCATTCCCAGGATAGTAGATCATATGGTTGATTCAAAACAGCCAAAAGCAGTCCATTTCAGCTAACTAATGCCTAGGACATCAATCTTTATGTGTTCCATTTCCTTATTGACAACTTCCAGTTTTCTTAGATTCATACTTTGTACATTTCATGTTCAGATTATTAATGGATGTTTGCAGCTGTTTCTTCTCATTTTGAGTCATACTTCATACCAAAAGCTGTATTCCATCCACATCATTAAGATTGACTCTACTTTGATGAGGCAGCTCTTCCCCAGTTCTATTTTGAGTGCCTTCCAATCTGAGGGGCTCATCTTCTGGCACTATATCAGACAATATTTCAGGGCTATTCATAAAGTTTTCCAGTAATATATCAAACAGTGTTTCACTGCTATTCATAAGGTTTTCACTGGCCAATTATTTGAGAAGTGGATAGCCTTTTCCTTCTTCCAAGTCTGTCATAGTCTGCAAGGCCACTGAAACCTGTTCACCACGGGTGGCCCCACTGGTATTGAAATACCAGTGGCATAGTCTCCAGCCTTACAGCAACATGCAACCCATAACAGAACAACAAACAGACAGATGAATTGTGGACCATTTTCATACACTTCAAAAATATATATATGCAAGGGAAAAACATAGGAAATGGGAACATGACATTGCTGTTCTGGCTAATACGGGAGCTGATATTTTTCCTCAGTTGGAAACTTGGCTTTCCTGTGTCTTGGGCAGATTACTTGCTTTCTCTAGTCTTTGATTTCCATGTCTAGTTAAAGAGCATAATAATAGCAGGAGTTCCCCTGGGGGTTAAATGAGAACTTCTATGTAAAACACATAAAGACAACACTCACTTAAGACTAGCTTTTATTTTTAACTGTAATTGGTATTTTTTTTACTTTTAGAGTATGTATTAATTATATAAATAACCTAAACATTTTGCATCAACTTTATGTGTTGATTTAGCTAGTTATGTTAATTTATCACTTCTCTATCTATGCAAAGTTACATGTTTTTCCATGTCATAGCTAGTATTTTCATCATGTTCTAAGGGCAGAATTTTTAATAAGGAGTATGTTTCTAAGTAGAAATGGTAAACTGAGGGAAAAACAGTTTTCAAAATTTCAACTTAGAGTAAATGTGTCAGAATTTTATTTTGTGAGAGCAGAGAGTACAAATTTTATAGCCTACTACGCTGTTCCAAACACTTTAGAAGAAAATGTCTATAAATTGCTTAAATCTATCTTTACTAGGAAGTAAAAGGTTGCTCTAAAGGTAAAGCTGCAGTTTGATGAATATACAGAATAGAGCCAGATCATGTGGCTCTTGCTACAATGACTCATAAAACCAGAAGTGAACAATGTCGCACCTCATTTAAGAGCCATTTGGAAAATCCCTTTTCCAGTTGTGAGACCACAAAAGCTGAATCAGTCAAAACCAACAATCAATAGGATGAACAATGATCTGGCTATGTCAGCCTCAACCATGGGGCAAGATGGCTTTGTTTTGAGTTCTATCTTTGATACTGTATTCTGTCAGTATTTAAAAAGCAGGCACTGAAAAATACAAAGCTTTTTAGACCATTTTCCAATCATTCTCCACTATGAAAACAATCTGTAAAATACTTACATTGCCACAATTATAACGATATAAAAATCATCCCTGTGGTCTATAAACATACCTTGTTCTGTTTCTTTGTGGAACTGAAGATGTTATAATAATCAATGTCACCTTCTCAGGAAGAAAACCAAGTGGTCTTTTGCTTTTCCAGGGCTTTCACAGAGTATTAGTGCCTCTCTCAGGGCCTTTTCTGGTCTGCATAATTAGGTGAGGCTTACCTCTATGGTAGAAGGGTACAACGTTACCATTCTCTCCTGAATAATAATAATAATAATAAAATTTATCTATAGGAAATCAAAAGAGAACATAAAATTGTAGGAGACAAATTTCCTTTATTGTTCTTAATTAGATTATTTGGAAATATTTAAGTTTGTTTAACTTGAGATGGCTCTCTCAGACTATTTTACACACTTCATATTTTCTTCTTTTCCATGCATGCTGATAACGACATATAACTATAGGGGTGTGTGTGTGTGTGTAGTATAATACATATATATAGTATTATACTA
>NW_006921707.1:8811811-8816591 GCF_000298275.1 Orycteropus afer afer | reverse complement strand
AACAACAACAACAACAACAATTCAAATATCGGATTTCAATTAACCTGCATCAGTGTATCTATACAAACCTTGACATAAATGAGAAGAGCTGTAGAAAAATAGCTACCCAAAGCCTATGTGTTTCACTGATAGGAAGAGAGGGGAGCCATCCTTAGGCCAAGTCAATTGACTTAGAAAAGTACATAAATTTATGTTTTCTGATTTAACAAGATTGGCTATATTGTGGAAATCTTTCATTTCTTCTACTTTATGTACATTAAATCTGTGAAGAGGAAGCTAACATACTGAAATGACAGCTGATATTGTGTAAGACAAAAGAATGGTCCATCATTAAAATGCCATCTGGGGACATACCTTAAAAGGGCAAATAATGACTGGGTCCTGCAGGTACCCTTTTCACTGTGGTTACATTTTACTAGAACTAAATACTTGAGATTTAGAAACAAACTATTGCTTTGTTCACCTCACTCTGTTTCATATGGCAGGGAAATGAGTAATGCATTTTAGAAATGTTTTAATAATAGATATGATTTGATTTATTAGTTTTCTTTCATTCTATGTGTTTTTGCATTTAACAGTTTTGGTTGTTTAGAAAGTCTCTAATATGGATCCTCAAAATTAAACTAATTTACTTACTTATTAATCAGTAAATTAATTACTAGTGTCTTCTCAAAACCTCGATGAATGATGAGAAATAATCTTTCCAAATTTCCTTTATGCCTTTTGAATTTTAAACCATTTAGATCATTTTAAACACTCCATACTTTCTTCTTTTTCATTACAGTCATGTTAATCTTCAAGGAATCAGAAATTATTTGTTCCTAACAATAATTTCCAAGGAGTCTAAATTTTAGTCTAAGTATGATGGAACACTGTAGTGTTTACAGCAGGGAACTGATGTGATGGAACTTTATTTTAAAACGACCATTCAAGCTGCTGTGTGGATAATAGTCAGGTAGTAGCCCAAATGAGATAAACCAGTTGCCATGGACTTGATTCCAACTTATGGCAACCCATGGATATTAGAGTAGAACTGTGTTCCGGAGGGTTCTCAATGGCTCATTTTTTCAGAAGTAGATCACTGGGCCTTTCTTTACAGATACTCCTGGGTGGCTTTGAACTACTAACCTTTTGCTCAGCAGACAGGTATGTGAAGAAAAGTTATCTGATTTAGACTACATTTAAGTGGTAGAGATATCAGAGCTTACCAATGAAATGAATATGGAGAATGAGTGAAGGAAGAAATCAAAGATGACTCTGAATTGGCCTGAGCAACTGTTCTTATTCACTGCTGAGACCCTAGTACCTGTAACAGTGACAACCATATAGTGGCACTCAGTAAATATTTTCTAACTAAGGCCAACCACACCCAATGTATGATTTCCTTTCTAGGTTAAAATCTTTCCCACTTTTAATTTTATTCTATGCTCTGGTAGCATAGTGCCTAAGGTACTTGACTGCTAACCAGAAGGCTGGCAGTTCAAACCCACCAGCCACTCCTCAGAAAGAAGTTTGGGCAATCTACTTCTATAGTGATACTGCCTTGGAAACCCAAGGAGGGGTCATCACTATGAGTCAGGTCCGACTTGAAGGCACATAACAAATGCTAAAATAATAATAATGGCTAATACTTATACCAATGCACTGTATCAAAAAGACCTGGTCAATCTTCCTAAATTTCAGGAGGTGGCATATGAGCAAAAACCAATAGTATTGAAGGAAGAAGTTGAAAGTGCACTAAAGGAATTGGCAAAGAACAAGGCTCCAGGAACTGAGGTAATACCCATTGAGACATTTCAACAAATGGATGCCCCACAGGAGGCACTTATTCAGTTATGCCAAGAGATTTGGAAGACAGCTACCTGGCCAACTGACTGGAAGAGATCCGTTTTTGGACCCATTCCAAAGAAAGGTTATCCCACAGAATGTGGAAATTATCGAACAATATCACATGCAAGTAAAATCTTAGTGAGGGTAATTCAAAACCAGTTACAGCAATATATTGACAGAGAACTTACAGAAATGAAAGCTGGATTCAGAAGAGGACATGTAAGGAGGGATATAATTATATCATTGCTGATGTCAGATGGATCTTGGCTCGAAGAAAAGAATGCCAGAAAGATATTTAGCTGTGTTTTATTGACTATGCAAAAACATTTGATTGTGTGGATCATAACAAATTATGGATAACACTGAAAAGAATGGGAGTTCCAGAACATTTAATTGTACTCATGAGGAATCTGTACATAGACCAGGCAGCTGTTGTTTGAACAGAAAAAGGGAACACTGCATGATTTAAAATCAGGAAGGGAGTGTGTCAGGATTGTATCCTTTCACCATATTTATCCAATCTATATGCAGAGCAAATAATTTGAGAAACTTGACTATATGCTGGAAAACATGGCATCAGGATTGGAGGAAGAATCATTAACAACCTGAGATACATTGGTGACACAACTTTGCTTGCTGAAAGTGAGGGTGACTTGAAGCACTTACTGATGAAGGTTGAAGACTACTGTCTGCAGTATGGGTTACATCTTAATATAATGAAAACAAAAATCCTCACAACTGGACCTGTAAGCAGCATCACAATAAATGGAGAAAAGACTGAAGTTGTCAAAGACTTCACATTGCTTGGTTTTACAATTGATGCCAATGGAAGCAGCAGTCAGGACATCAGGCGATGTATAGCACTGGGCAAATCAGCTACAAAGGACCTCTTTCAAGTGCTGAAGAGCAAAGATGTCTCCTTGAGGACTTAGGTGAGCCTGACATAAGCCGTAGTATTTTCAATCGCCTCATATGCATGTGAGAGCTGGACAATGAATAAGGAATACTGAAGAAAAGTTGATGATTTTTTTGAGTTGTGGTGCTGGTACAGAATGCTGAAAGTGCCATGGACTGCTAACAGATCTAACAAATCTGTCCTGGAGGAAGTGCAGTAAGAATGCTCCTTGGAGGCGAGAATGTCCAGACTTCATCTCACCTACTTTGGTCATGTTGTCAGAAGGGACCATTCCCTGGAGAAGGATGTCATGCTTGGTAAGGTGAAGGGTCAACGAAAGAGGGGAAGGCCCTCAACGAGATGGATTGACACAGTGACTGCGGCGATGGGCTCAAATATACCAAGGATCATGGATCTGGCACAGGACCGGGCAGTGTTTTGTTCTGCTGTGCATAGAGCCACTGTGAGTCAGAGGCAACTTGACACCACCTAACAACAACAGTGTTTTAGACACTGTTCTAAGTGCCTCAAATTAACAATTCATTTAATGCTAGGAAAATCTTTGTTGGTTTGATTTTACACTGAGGAAATTGTTGCACAGAAAAATTAAGTAACTTGCCCAAAGTCACACAGCTAACAAGTAGAAAAGCTAGAATTTGAATTTACACAGTCTGAGTTCCTACCCCATCTTGGAACCCTTTATATCACTCAGCCTCTGAAGTTACTTAGTTCTTCATCAAGCCATGTTGTTTTCTAATTTCTCAACTTTAGTGCATTGGTCTTCCTTTGGTCTGTCATTTCATGGCTAATTCTTACTTATTATTAAATGATCTATTTATACTAGGTAGCCTTATTATTATCCCTTAATACCTAGGACTCCTCCCATCATGGCCCTTAAAATATGTCATTGTCATTGCTAGTTAAATCATTTCCCAAAAAGATTATAAGCTTCAAGAAGACTGGGACTGTGGCCACCTGGCTCTCAATGTGCACCACTGGACTCATGCAGTACCTGACTCACAAGTACATGTAGATCAATGAATAATGCCCTCGATCTTTTACTTTTCCATAGCCTTGTGTATGTCTTTTGCCCCTTTCTTCCCCCATGCCTTGGTACTCACTAAGCTTTAGTTCTTTTCCAGCTTTAGCTTAAAAGTTTCTTGCTCTGTGAGACCTCCTTTGATACATCTTCACCCTCATAGAGTTCAGAGCTCCCGCTTGAACTCTCATAATAGTCATTGACAATCATACGCATATGCAATGCCTAAGGCATTTGAGTGCTCAACAGAAGGTTGGCAGTTCACACCCTCCAGTCACTGTATGGAAGGAAGATGGGGCAATCTACTTTTGTGAAAATTTACCGCCTTGGAAACCCAGTGGGGGTTGCTATGAGTCAGAATTGACTTGACAGCAGTGAGTTTGGGTTTTGTTTTTTTTTTTTTTTTTTTAGTTGTTTGTTTTGTTAATGTTTTACAAATTATACACTGTGACTTACTAGTAGGTAGTAGTCATGCCCCATCAGTTTGGAGATCATAAGCAACATTTTAAAAAATGAAAGAGAATGTAGTTAACTAGAATAAAAAAGAATACATTGCTGAGTAAGGCTTTATATTATGAGGCTGTCAGGTGTAAAGAAATAGAGCATAGATTCAAAACCAGACCACAAGGACTCAAATATCAGCTTTGCAGTTACTAATAAAGTAACTGGGAGCTCTGGTAGCGTAATACCTAAGGCACTTGACTGCTAACCAGAAGGCTGGCGGTTCAAACCCACCAGCCACTCCTCAGAAGGAAGACTGGGCATTCTACTTCCATAGTGATACTGCCTCAGAAACCCAAGGACGGGTCGTTACGAGTCAGGTCCAACTCGACCGCACATAACAACATAACAACAACAAAGTAACTAGTTGACTTTGGTGATATTACTTAACTTCTGTGCCTCAGTTTCCTTGTGTGAAATATAGGGATAATAATTATGCAACCTCTCTCACAGGATAGTTATGAAGATTAATTGAGTTAATATTTATAAAGAAATTAGCTCTGGTAGCATAGTGC
>NW_006921707.1:8786955-8801698 GCF_000298275.1 Orycteropus afer afer | reverse complement strand
GTTCAGCTCTTTTATCTTGTCATTTCTTCCATTTGCTTTATCTACTCTTTGCTCAAGGGCAAGTTTCAGAGTCTCTTCTGACATTCATTTTGGTCTTTTCTTCCATTCTTATCTTTTTAATGACCTCTTGCTTTCTTCATGGATGATGCTCTTGATGTCATCCCACAATCCTTCTGGTTTTTTGTCATTGATGTTCAATGCATCAAATCTATTCTTTAGATGGTGTCTAAATTCAGGAGTGATACATTCCAGGTCATATTTCAGCTCTCTTGGACTTGTTTTAATTGTCTTCAACTTCAAATTGACTTGCATATGAGCAGTTGATGGTCTGATCCACAGTCAGCTCTTGGCCTGGTTTTGGCTGAAGACCAAAACCTCCCCTTTTTCCATCTCCTCTTGCCACAGATGTAATCAGTCTGATTTCTATGTATCCATCTGGTGAAGGCCACATGTATTGCTGACGTTGGTGATGTTGAAAAAAGATAGTTGCAATGAATAAGTCATTGCTCTTGCAAAATTCTATCATGTGATCTCCAGCGTTATTTCTGTCACCAAGGCCAAATTTTTCAACTACCAGGGATTCTTCTTTGTTTCCAACTTTTGCATTCCAATCACCAGTGATAAGTAATACATTTTGATTGCATGTTCAGTCAATTTCAGACTGCAGAATTTGTAAAAATCTTCAATTTCCTCATCTTTGTCTGGTAGTTGGTGCGTAAATTTGAATAATAGTAGTATTAACAGGTCTTCCCTGTACGCATATGGATATTATCTTATCACTGACAACATTGTACTTCAGGACAGATTTTGAAACATCCTTTGTGATGATGAATGCTATGCCATTCGTCTTCAATTTGTCATTCCCAGCCTAGTAGATCATATTGTTGTCTGATCCAAAATGGCCAAAACCAGTCCATTTCAGCTCACTAATGCCTAGGATATCACTTTTATGCATTCCATTTCATTTTTGACAACTTCCAGTTTTCCTAGATTCATGCTTCAAACATTCCATGTTCCGATTATTAATGGATCTTTGCAGTTGTTTCTCCTCAATTTGAGTTGTGCCATGTCAATACATGGAGGTCCTGAAAGACTTCCTTTATCCATATCATTAAGATTGGTTCTACTCTGATGAGGCAGCTCTCTCCCAGTCCTAATTTGAGTGCCTTCTGGCCCAAGGGGCTCATCTTCCTGTACTGTGTTGGACAATATTTCTGAACTATTCATAAAGTTGCCCAGTAATGTATCAGACAGTGTTTCTCTTGCTATTCATAAGATTTTTTCCCTGGCCAAATTTTGAGAAGTGGATGGCCTCTCCCTTCTTCCCAGTCTGCCTTAGTCTGTAAGCTACATTGAAACCTGTGCACCATGTGCAACTCTGCTGGCATCTGAAACACCAGTGGCAGAGCCTCAAGCCTCACAGCAATGTACAAGCCTCACAGGATGACAAACTAACAGACAAGCTTATCTCCCTTAGCTGTTCAAAACCTCTGCACCCTCCCCTTACCTAATTTCTATCTGGAACCTGCCACTTTGTGGTTCCTGCCCACTCCCTCCCTTTCCTGGCTCTAGGGGGTTTGGGGCCTAGTCTTCCTTCCCGCCCCTTTCACCTGGATATCCTGCAGCTCCAGAGGTCCCTGGCCTCTGCTGCTCCCTCCGTTCCCTGGCTCTAGGGGCTTGGGGCCTAGCCTTGCCTCCCTCCCCTTTTTACCAGGATATCCTGCCAGTCCGCAGATCCCCAGCCTCTTCTGCTCCCTTCCTTTCCTGGCTCTAGGGGGCTTGGGGCCTAGCCTTGCCTCCCACCCCTTTTACCTCTTACTTGATGCCCATAAAACCTCTTACTTGATGCTAAATTCTAAAACACATTATCACATAAAACCTTATATAAGAAAAATTGAGAAAAAGAATAGAACCTTATATGCCTAAAGAACAATTACATGGTTATTGAGACAGATTGCCAGAGATATATCACTTGTTTGGCTTTCATTTAAAGCATGATAACTCAAACCCAATCTGACTGCTGTCAAGTCTGTTCCTACTCATAGGACTCTATACAACAGAGCAGTTCTAGCCCTATAGGGTTTCTTTTCTTTTTTTAATAAACTTTTTATTGTGATATGGGTGAAATTTTACAAAGAAGATTCGTTTCCATTTAACAGTTCATACGTGTTTTTGTTTTGTGACATTGATTGCAGTACCCACAATGTATCAGCTCTCTTCCCATTTCCTTCCGATGATTACCTTATCCCTGTGTCCTTCCTTCCTATACATTCCTGCCTTCTAAGCTTTCTCCCTGAGCAAATGCTACCCTCCTGATCTCCCGTGGTTGATTGCTCTAAGGAGTACCCCTTCTTGGTGTAATTGTTCACCTTGTAGCCCTGTCTGTTTTTTGGCTGAAAGTAAAGCCTTGGGAGTGGGTTCACTTCCAGGCCTGAAGGGTGGCTTTTAATCAGTTTCAGGGTTCTTACTAGTCTCTATCAGACTAGTAAGCCTGTTCTCTTTGTATGTTTTTGAGTTTTGTTCCACATCCCCACCACCACCACCACCACTCTATCCAGAATCTCCAATTTTGAACCTTTTGCAGTGCTTGGAAGTGGTAGCCAGGCACTATCTAGTTCTTCTGGCCTCAAGGTCCTGCAGGCTGAGGTTCCCATGGTCCACTAGTCTCTTGTACTAATTATTTCCATTTGTCTTTGATTTTCTTCACTCTTCTTTGCTCTGGATGAAGAGAGATCAAAAGTTGCATATTTGATGGTTCCTCAAAAGCTTTTAAGACCCCAGTCACTATTCAATAAAGTAGGATATAGAACAATGTTTTTATATACCATGGTGGGCCAATTGAGCTTGATGTCCCCCATGACCATGATCCTAAGGCTGTAGGCCCAGTGCTTGGCTAGTGCTAGGTTGTGGCTAAGAAGATATTAGAACTTTGCCCCCTGTTAGCTCTATTACAATTTTTTTCTTTTTTTAATTATGATTTGCATGAAAGTTTATAGAGCAAATTGATTTTTTCTTTCAACAATCCATATACATCCTGTTTTGTGACATTTACTAAAACACTCATAACTATATCAGCAGTCTTCCCATTTCCTCCCAATGACCACCCTTTTCTTTCATTATTCCTTCCCATTCCCTCCCAGCTACCTTTCTAGCTCTATCCTTGGGCAAATGCTGTCTTCTTGATTTCATAAACTTAATTGTTGTAATAAGTGTGTACCCTCCCAATATTAGTGTTCACCTTGTAGGTCTGTCTGTCGTTTGGCTGCCAGGTGAGTCATGGGTGTTAAGTTCAATTCCTAGTTTGAAGGATATCTAAGGGCCATATCTTGGGGATCCTAGCAGTCTTCATCAGACAAATAAGCCTGGTCTTTTTTTATGATTTTGACATTTGTTACACATTCTCTTCCACTCCATCTTGGGCCTCTTATTGCAATCATTTTTGGAGAGGTCAGCAGTGGTAACTGGGAACTCTCTGGTTCTTCTTGTCTCAGGGTCATGAAGGCTGGGGTTCACATGCTCCATTAGTCCTTTGGACTAATTTTTTCCTGCATTTTTCTAGACAGTTTTACAGCACATAAAATATATATGTAGAAATAACATCTGTCAAACCTATTTATGGCCATGAGTATATTCCCATTCACCTAACTATACATGATCATCTTGCCTGTGTCTCTATGTATCCACTCATACATTAATGTTTGTTATTACTGATGACTCATATTGTACATATAATAGTATTTAACTTTGTTGTCTGTACCTCTTGTGCAAATCTCCGTGTCTTCCTTACTGATATTGTGCTGGTCACACACTTTTGTTATATTGCCTTTCCCTTCACTCAAATCAATACGTATCTCTTACCTAGCTAGCAATTTTCTGTCCTCTTCCTTCCCAATGCTGGTAACCAACAAAAGTTTCCTTCTGTCTGTAAACCTTTCCTTTCCTTTTTTATAATAACAGACTCAAACAATATTTGTCCTTTTGTGATTGACATATTTTACCCAGCATAATGTGCTTCAAGTTCACCTACATTATGAGGTGATTCATGGATACTTCATTATTCTTTAATGTTGCATAATTTTCCATTGTGTGTATGTATCCATTCATCTGTTGACCGTCACTTAAGACAATTTTCATCTCTTTGCTATTGTGAAGAGTGCTGCAATGAACATATGTCTGCAGGTAACTATTTGTGTTCCAATTCTCAGTTATTTAGGATATATGCCTACTAGTGGGATTGCTGTATCGAATGGTATTTCTATTTTCAATTTTTTAAGGAAGTGTCATATTATTTTCCACAGTGGTTGCACCATTTTACAGTTCCACCAGAAATATATGAGAGTTCCAATCTCTCCACACCCTTGTCAGCATTAATTTCCTGCCTTGTTAAACTTTTCTATTTTTGTTAGGGTATAATACCTCATTGTTGTTTTGTTTGCATCTCTCTAATGGCTAATGATCTTGAGCATTTCTTCATATGTTTATTGGCCACCTGAATATCTTCTTTGGTGAAGTGTCTTCATGTCCTTTGCCCATTTTCTCATTGGATTGTTTGTCTTTTTGATGTTTAGGTGTTGAAGTTTTCTATAAATCTTAGATATAAGTCCATTTTCAGGTATGTCATTGCCAATTTTTTTTTCCAATGTGTAGGTTATCTTTTTATTCTTGTGGCGAAGTCTTTTGATGCACATAAGAATTTAATTTTCAGAAGGGCCCTGTCATCTAGTTTATCTTCTGCTGTATATACATTTTTTATTATGTTTGCTAGTCTATTTATGCCATAAACTAGATCCCCTAAGTTTGTTCACATTTTTTTTTTTTTTGTAATGATCTTTATAGCTTTAGGTTTTACATTTAAGTTCTTGATCAATCTTTAGTTAGTTTTTGCATATGGTGTGAGTTATGGATCTTGTTTCATTTTTCTGCAAATGTATAACCAGTTTTTCCAGCACCATTTGTTAAAGAAACTATCTGTTCCTCATTTAATGTGTTTCAGCCCTTTGTCAAAGATCAGCTGTTCATGCATGGAACAATCTATTTCTGGATTCTCAATTCTCCCCCACTGGTCTGTGTGTCTGTCATTGTACCAATACCAGGCTGTTTTGACTACCATGACTGCATAGTAGGTTTTGAGATTAGGAAGTGTGAGACCTCCAATTGTGTTCTTCTTTCATAGTGCTTTGATTATCTGGTATCTCTCCATATAATATTAGTGAATGGTTTGTCCATGTCCTTAAAGAATGTTGATGGAATCTGTATTGGAGTTGCATTGAATCCATAGATTTCTTTGAGTAGTATTGACATTTTCACACTGTTCAATCTTCCTGTACATGAGCATATGTTCTTCCATTTATGTAGATCTCTCACAGTTTCTTGTATTAGTGTTTTGTAGTTTTCTTTGTATAGGTCTTTTGGGTCCACAGTAGGATTTATTCCTAAGTCTTTTATCTTTTCAGTAGCTATTGTAAATGGCATTGCTTTCTTCACTTCCTTTTCAGAGATCTCTTTGTTGATGAAGAGGAATCCAGTTGATTTTTGTGTGTTGATCTTGTATCCTGCCACTTTGCTTAATCTATCAATTAGTTCCAATAGTTTTCTTGCTGACTCTTTTGGGCTTTCTATGTATAGGATCATATCATCTGCAAATACAGATAGTTTTACTTCTTTGCCAGTTTCCAAACCAAACCAAACTCACTGCTGTTGAGTCAGTCCTGCCACATAGCGATCCCTCGTTGTGTTTCCAAGGCATTATGTCTCTGGAAGTAGATTGCTCTGCCTTCCTTCTGAGGAGTGGCTAGTGGGTTTGAACCACCAGCCTTCTGGTTAGCAGTCAAATGCCGTAGGCACTATGTCACCAATTTGGATGCCTTTTATTTCTCTTTCTTGCTTTATTGCCCTGGCTGTGACTTCCAATACAATGTTGAATAGAAGTGACGATAGAGGGCATCCTTGTCTGGTTCCCATTCACAAAGGGAATGTTTTCAGTCTCAAGAATAATGCTGGCCTTTGGTTTTGTGTATATGCTCTTAATTATATTGAGAATTTCCCTTCTATTCCTATTTTGCTGAGAGTTTTTATTAAGTTTGGATGTTAGATTTTATCAAATGCCTTTTCTACATTGATTGATATGATCATGTGATTCTTTTTCTTTGTTTTATTCATGGAATGGATTACATTGATTGTTTTTCTAATGTTGAACCATCCTTGCATATCTGGTATGAATACCACTTGGTCATGATGTATTATTTTTTTGGAATGTCATTGCAATCTATTGGCTAGGATTTTGTTGAAGATTTTTGCATCTATTCATGAGGGATATTGGTCTATAGATTTTCTTTCTATTGGTATCTTTGCCTGGTTTGGTTTCAAAGTTATGCTTGCTTCATAAAATGAATTTGGAAGGATTCAATCCTTTTCTATGTTCTGGAATAATTTGAGTAGAATTGGTGTCAGTTCTTCTCTGAATGATTATTAGAATTCTCCAGTGAAACCATCTGGGCCAGGAGTTTTTTTGTTGGTAATTTTTTTTATGACCTGTTCAATTTCTTCTTTTGTTATGGATCTGTTCAGATTTTCTGTCTCAGCCTGTGTTAGTTTAAGTAAGTAGTGTGTTTCTAGAAATCTGTCCATTTTGTCTATGTTTTCAAATTTATTGGATACAGTTCTTTGTAGTAACTTGATATAATTCTTTTTATTTCTGTTGTGATATTTTCATTTTCATTTCTTATTCATGTTATTTGCATCTTCTCCTTCTTTTCCTTTGTTTCATTTATTTCTGCTCAAATCTTTAATATGTCTTTTCTTCTGATGACTGTAAGCTTTTTTTGCTGCTATTTTTTTTAATTTTTATTGTGATTTGGGTGAAAGTTTACACAGCAAATTCATTTTAGATACAACAGTTCATACACACTTTGTCTCATGACATTGACTGCAATTCCCCACAATGGAACAGCTCTCTTCCCACTTCCTCCTCATAGTTACCTCTTCCCTATGTCCTTCCCATGCACTCTCAGACCCTGAGCTGTCTCCTGTGCAAACACTGCCCTTCTATTCTCTCATGATTGATTGTTCCAAGGAGTATATCTTCCTGATATATCACCCCATATGCCTGTCTGTTGTTTGACTAGAAGCCACAGTAGTGAGTTCAATTCCAGACCTAAAGGGTGGCTAGAGATCATAGTCTCCGGGGTCCTACCAGGCCCTATCAGACTAGCAAACTTGGTCTTTTTTTTTTTTTTAATGATTTTGAGTTTTGTTCTGTATTGTTCTCCCACTCTATCCAGGATCTCCTGCACCAATCCCCTGCCAAGTGGTTGACAGTGGTAGCTGGGCACCACCTAGTTCTTCTGGTCTCATGGTCATATAGGCTGAGGATCACATGGTCTACCAGTCCCTTGGACTAATTGTTCCCACACATCTTTGATTTCCTATGTTCTTCTTTGCTCTAGACAAAGAGAGACCCATCATTGCATCTAGATGGCTGCTTGCAAGCTTTTAAGATCCCAGTTGCTATTCACCAAAGTAGGATGTAGAGCAATGTTTTTGTGTAGTATGGTATGCCGATTATTGCTACCCTTTTTCTAATTGTTGGAGATGTTGGGTTACGGGGCTTATTTTGGCCCTTCTTTGTTGTTGTTGTTGTTGTTGTTGTTATGTGCCGTCGAGTTGGACACGACTCATAGCAACCCCTCCTTGGGTTTCCGAGGCAGTATCACTACGGAAGTAGATTGCCCCATCTTCCTTCCGAGAAGTGGCTGATGGGTTTGAACCACCAGCCTTCTGGTTAGCAGTCAAGTGCCTTCGGCACTACGCTACCAGAGCTCCCCTTCTTTTTTAGTGTGTTCATCTATTGCTATACATTGCCCTCTCTCTGATCAGTGTTTTCACTGTGTCCCAAAGATTTTGGTATGTTGTATTTTCATTCTCATTTAATTCAAGGAATATTTTTAATTTCATTTTTTATTTCTTCTCTTACCCAGTCATTTTTGAGGAGCATGTTCTTCAGTTTCCATGCATTTTCTCTTTTTCCATTTGTCTTCCTAGTGTTGATTTCTATATAGCATTGTGATCTGAGGAGACGTTTTGCATTCATGTTTTAAAATTTGTTGATACTTTCTTTGTGGCCTAACATATGGTCTATCCTGGAAAAGTTCCATATGTGCTGGAAAAGAATATATATTTTTCTGTTGTTGGGTGGAGTGCTCTGAAGATGTCTATATGCTCAAATTGGTTGATCATATTGTTTAGTCCTTCTGCACCCTTGCTAAGTTTCTTTCCAGATGTTCTATCTCTTATTGAATGTGGCATATTAATTAATGGAATAGTAATAAAAATTTAAAAAATCTGAAAAATCCTACTATTACTATGGAGTCATCTATTTGTCTTTTCAATTGTATTAAAGTCTGAATTATGTATTTTGGGGCTCTTCCATTGGGTATGTAGATATTTATTATGCCCATGTCCTCTTGTTCAATTGATCCTTTAATCATTACATAATGTTCTTCCTTGTCTCTTATGGTTGTTTTTGTTTTAAAGTCTGTTTTATCAGAAATTAATATTGCCATTCCTTCCCTTTTTTGGTTGCCTTTTGCGTGATATATCTTTTTCCAACCTTTAATTTTAGTCTATTTTTGACTTTGTGTCTAAGGTGAGTCTGTTGTAGACAGCATATTGATGGGTCATATTTTCTTATCCAGTCTGCAACTCTTGTTTCCTGAATGGTACATTTAACCCATTGACATTCAGTGTAATTATCAACAAGTATGAATTTCTTGCTGTCATTTTGTTTTGTGTTTTTTCATGATGATGTTATTGATCTCTTTGTTCTATATTGTTTTCTGTGCTGAGCTCATTTTGTTTATGAATTGTGTTATCATCTCTTTCTTTGCTATTGTAGCATTTGCTAAATATTTGTGCTTATCCTCTTTTTTATTTTGGTGTGAGGGTTTATTATTTTCCTTTGAGGTTTATTATTTAGATACAACTGTGATTTATTATTTTCTTCCCATGTTTAAAACAGTCTGTTCTACCTCTCAGTTGTCTTGACTTCCTCACCAATTAGAAGTTTTGTAACTATACTATTTATTCCCTCTTCTTGGTTTGTAGTTGTCCTCATTTACCAATTGATGTCTCTGGTTCTCTGTTTACAGTCTTGTAAGCTTATTTTACTTTGGATACTTCTATTACTGGGTTGGTTACTGGGTTATGTCATTATGTGTGTTAATCATTGGTTGTTGTTTGCTGTTGTTTATTCTCTATCTGAAGGAGTCCCTTCAAGATGTTTTGTAGGTTGGTCTGGTTTTAACAAATTCCCTTGATTTCTGCTTCTCTGGAAATCTCCTAATTCCACTCTCATATTTGAGGGACAGTGTTGCTTGGTATATAATTCTTGGTTAGAGATTATTTTCTTTCAGGGTTTTATATATGTCATCCCATTGACTTCTTGCCTGCAGGGTTTCTGCCAAGAAATCAGAGCTTAGTCTTATTTGTTGCCCTTCATAGGTAACTTTTCATTTTTCCTATGCTGCTTTCAGGATTTTTCCTTTGTCTTTGGTTTTGGTGAGCTTGATAATGATATGTCTTAGAGATTTTCTTTTGGGGTCTATCCTGGTTCATTGAACATCTTGAATGGATATATTCTCATCTTTCATCATATTAGGAAAATTCTCTTCCTACCAATATTCAACAATTTTCCCTGTGGTTTTATTTGTCTTTTTCTGTTCTGGAATTTGAGTACATGTAGGTTATTCCTCTTGATGGTATCTCACATGTATCTCAGGCTTTCTATATTATGTTTTGATCATCTGATTGATCCCTTAACCATGTAGTGTTGAAGTATTTGTCTTCAATCTCCTTAATTCTGTCTTTCATTGATTTGATTCTACTCTTTTGCCCCTTCAATGTGTTATCTATTTTTGAAATCTTAGTATTAATCTTCTAGACTTCTATTTGTTGTTTTTGTATCATTTCTTATTTATTTTTGTCAATTTGTTCTTGTATTGTTTTCCAAAATTATTCTAAAGTTTTGTCTGTGTTTTCCTAAATTTTATCAGTGTTTTCCTTAATCATGTCACTCTTTTCATTGATTTGTCTCTCAATTTGTTGAAGGTACCCAAATATAATTCTTTTGAATTCCTTATCAGGGAGTTCCAATGCTGCTTCTTCCTCAGGGAAGTTTTCTGGGTTTTATCCTAGCCCTTAGTTTCTGTTACTTTATCTTGCTTCTTTGTGTGGACTGTGATTATCTATTTTCTCTGAGTTATTGTGGTGGTGTTATATTTCTATTTAATGTGTGAAAGAGAATGAGATTGAGATTGAGTGCATAGATTTCTGCTACCTGTTCAAAAAGAGCAGTTGAAGGTGAGTTGAGCTGGTATTGGCAACAATCTATCATTGGTCAGTTTGTGAAAAGCAAGTGGTAGCCTTCACTCAGTGGTGGAGATGCAGGAGTTGCAAGTATGGTTAGGTTGTTTTGGAGCAGTTGATGTCTTCCACTCAGTTAGACAAAAAAAATTCAAAAACTTCAAAATAAAATAAAAGCAAGAGAACAAAAAATTCAAACCACATAAACAAACAGGAATAATCACAAAAAGAAAGAAAAAAAAGAAATGCAATAAATTAGAGGAAAAGTTTTTAAAATATATTTTAAAAAGGATAAAATAAAAACAATGAAAAAAGAGAGGCCACAAGATCTGGAGAAGAAGGAATGAGAGAAAAGAGCAAGAGTAAAAGACTACTGAAGAAAAATATGGGAAAATTGCTAAAAGAAAAGCATAGGATGGGAATAACTGAAAGAAAGAAAAAATAGAGAAAGAGAAAAAAACAGGAAAGTGAAGAGAAAAAAGAAAAAGGAAAAAACAAGAACCAGGGATGGGAAAGTGGGGAAGAAAAGGAAGAAAAGTGTAAACTAAAAAGAATATTTTAAAAACAATCAATCAAAAACAAAACTGGGAGGCTGGGCAATGCACCCAGGTTCTGTCATGCCACAGACTGGGATGGAATTCCTGCTGATACAGAAGGTGGGTTGAGGCAGGGCAGAGCCACACCTTAATTCACCAAAAGTAATTGGGTTATAAGAGTAACAAGGAGAATATAGCATCTTTCCAGTCATCAGCCTCCAGTGCAGCCATCTGGCCTGTCCTCAGCAAGCGGAGCCGACTCCTATGTCACAGAGCATGTAAGAATGCCACTTCGATATATGCAAAATGGTCACACCAACTACTTGTGAATATTCAAAATGGCTGTGCCATCAGGACAACTGCAGGCAGTGCACAGATCTGTTTGTTTCCTTCGTTGCTGTTTTCCTTTCTGGTTGTCAGGCACCAATGCAACCCTTGCCCATGCAGTCTTTAATGAGCAGAGCCAATTCTTAGGTTGCTACCAGCATATATTCAAACTGGCTGTGCCCTCAGGACACAGTTCTGCAGTTCATTTTGTCTCCTTACTCATTCAGGTTCTTCTACTAGTTGGTATTTAGCCCACTTCTTTACCCTTGCCTTCAAAGCCCAGGGTTCCAAGATTGTCTTCTGTAGTGGTTTCAGTTGATTTCTCACTACTTTGTTGCAGAGAGTCTGTGTAGCTTGTCTGCCTATTCCACCATCTTGCTGGAACTCCTTATTCCAAATATATTTTTGTGCTGAGTTCATTTTGCTATGGAGTTTTCTTTCCCTTTTCTTCATTGTTGTTGATTTTGTGTTTACTAAGTCCTTAGGGTTTTCTTCTTTCTTATTTTGACTAAAAGGCTTATTGATTTTATTTGCAGTTACCCTATAGGAAATTGTTATCCTCCTAAGTTTGGCTGCAACGATGGGCTCACATATAGCAAGGATCATGGAGCTGGTGCGGGATAGGGGGGTGTTTCGTTCTGCTGTGCATGGGGTCACTGTGAGTCGGAAATGACTCAACAGCACCTCACAACAACAACACAAGTTTAGAATAGTCTGTTCTATGTTGATATTTTCTCTATTTGGTAGTTCTGTAATTACACCATTCATGCCCGCTTTTTGCTCTATAGTTCTTGTCATTTACAAATTGACACCTCTGTTTCTCTATTTTTCATTTTGTAAGCTGATTTTAGTTTTCAGAATTCTTTTCCTGGATTGGTTTTGGATGGTATTGTCATATGTCTTAATCTTTGTTTTCTTCCATTGTTGGCTTTCTGGCTGAAGGATTCCCTTTAGTACTTCTTGTAAGGTTGGTTTGGTTTTCACAAATTTCCTTAATTTTTGTTTGCCTGGGAATGTCCTAATTTCACCATTCATTGTATTTGAGGAACAGTTTCTCTGGATATATAATTCTTAGTTGGCAATTTTTTTTTTCTTTCCAGGTTTTGTATATATCATCTCATTGCTTTCTTGACTGCATGATTTCTGCTGAGAAATCAGAACTTAGGCTTATTGGTTGCCTTTTGTAGGTAACATTTCATTTTTTCCTGAGCTATTCTCATGATTCTTTCTTTGTCTTTGATTTTAGAAAGTTTGATTATGATATGACTTGGTAACTTCTTTTGCGGTCTATCCTGTATATGGGTCATAAAGCTTCTTGGAGAAGTAGCTTCTCATCTTTCATACTATTGGGAAAGTGTTCTACTAGCAAGTCTGCAACAATTTTCTGTGTGTGGGTTCCCCCCCCCCCTTCTAGTTCTGGAATTCTCATCACATGTGGATTATTTCTCTTGATATTCCATATAACTCTTACATTTTCTTCATCCATTTTTTCAATTTTTCCTGATACAAGGTGGTGTCAGAGGATTTGTCTCTATCTGACAAACGTGTTCTTCAGCCAGTTTGATTTCATTCTGACAAACGTGTTCTTCAGCCAGTTTGATTTCATTGTTTTGTCCTTCCAATGTGTTATTTTTCCCCGTAATTTTACTGTTATCTGGATCTTTACCTGTTGTTTTTTTTATTATTTCTAATTGCCTAATTATTTTGTCATTTTGCTCTTGTATTGTTTCTTAAATTCTTCTAGGGTACTTTCTATCTTTTCCTTGCTTTTGTTTATGGTCTCCTTCAGCTTTTGGAAGGGAGCTCTGGTAGCATAGTGGCTAAGACACTTGCCTGCTAACCAGACGACTGGCGGTTCAAACCCACCAGCCACTCCTCGGAAGGAAGGTTGGGCAATCCTACTTCCGTAGTGATACTGCCTCGGAAACCCAAGGAGGGGTCGCTATGAGTCAGGTATGACTCAACGGCACATAACAACAACAACAACATATATATATATCCTTATCAGGTAGTTCTATTACCTGTTCTTCCTCAGAAACTTTTCCTAGCTCTTTCTTTTGTCACTTTTTTTCCAGTCTCTTGTTCTGCTTCTTTGTTTGAATTGAAGTTATCTGTTGTCTCCAAGACATTTTGAAGTTGTTGTTTTTGTTTATTGGTTATGTTTTGGTTTGTTTCACCCAGGTTTTTTGTTTTGCTTTTTTTTCAGTATGTCCAAATGGGTGGATCAGACATGCTTCTTTTGTTGTTAGCCAGGCAGCACTGGGGTATTTCCCAGCTATCTCCAGGTTGGTGGAATAACTGGTGGGAATGTGGCTATAGGTCTCTATTTGTCATAGAGAGTAGTTATGGGAAGAATGAGCAGGTGTTATTCACCATCTGTCATTAATCCAGTGGTGCAGGAGCTGGTGGTAGTGTTTGCCTCTTGGGTGAGGTCATTGGTGCAGTAGATATGACTTCCTCCTTGAATTCCTCCAGATCTGTCTATACTGAGTCTTTATTGTCGTGTGGATTCCAAGAAGTTGTGTTCTCTTCATCTGCATGTGATGTCTCTGTGCCTTAAAATGTCCATGCCTCGACTGGTCCTTGCTTCTTTTCTCTCCCTACTCACTGACCTTGCTCTATCTCCCTTTCCAGTTAGTGCTCCATCTAATTATTTATCCTCTCATTTGATGGTCAGAGTTTCATGATCATTATTTATATCTGTTTCACTCAGTTTTTCTGGGTCTCTGTTGTAGAGGGATTGGGCAGAGTGTCAACAGAACACCATCTTGTCTCCACCACCACCCCTCTAGGGTTTCCAAGGCTGTAAATCTTTTAAGGAAGAAGACTGTCATATCTTTCTCTCATGGAGCAGCTGGTGAGTTTAAACTGCTGACCTTTCAGTTAGCATCTGAGTGCTTTAACCACTGTGCTACTTGTTCTCCTTTGAAGCATGGAAATAATAGGTAACACAGTGCTGTCGAGTTGGATCCAACTCATAGCAACCCCTCCTTGGGTTTCTGAGGCAGTATCACTACTGAAGTAGATTGCCCGACCTTCTTTCCAAGGAGTGGCTGGTGGGTTTGAACCACCAGCTTTCTGGTTAGCAGTCAAATGAGTCAGGAACTATGCCACCAGAGCTCCTAGTAATAGGTAAAGTACACAAAATTATTACTCTGTTTTAAATGACCCTTAAAACAACCCTGTGAAGAGATGTTATTACTTTGAAAGACCAGGGTGCAGAGAGTTTAAGTAATTTGACCAAAGCAACTGTTATAAAGAAATAGAAGAAATAGGTTGAAGAATGATTCTTAGAGATAAAGGAATGAATAATCTAGGAAGAAAATGAGTTAGATAAACATGGAGTAGTTGAGTTTCATGAATGATGGCATAACAAAGAGAAGATTTCTAGACTTCTTTTGAATTCCCATGACTAGCCATTCCTCAGAAGGAAGGTTGGGCAATCCTACTTCCATAGTGATACTGCCTCGGAAACCCAAGGAGGGGTCACTATGAGTCGGGTTTGACTTGACGGCACATAA
>NW_006921707.1:8767087-8785975 GCF_000298275.1 Orycteropus afer afer | reverse complement strand
AAACCCAAGGAGGGGTCGCTATGAGTCGGGGCCGACTCAATGGCAAATAACAACAACAACAACAACCAAAAGAGGGAAGGCCCTCAACAAGATGGATTGACAGTGGCTACAATGATGGGCTCAGGCATAGAGAGGATTGTGAGGTTGGCACAGGACCAGTCAATGTTTCATTCTTTTGTACATAGGCTCACTATGAGTGGGAGCCAACTCAATGGCAGCATCATTAAAGGTAGAAAGGTAATATATAGTAGATGTATTATATAAAATTGTTATTGTATGTTGTTATGTGCCATCGAGTCAGACCTAACTCATAGCGGCCCCTCTTGGTGTTCTGAGGCAGTATCACTACTGAAGTAGATTGCCCAACCTTCCTTCCAAGAATTATATAAAATAATAGTATAAAAATATTGATATATAACCAACAAAATTTCTAATAGATCACCAATCATCCCAAAAACTTTTTGTGAATAATCTTTTTCCCTTGAACTAAAATGGCACTTTCATTAAATCTTAATTCCTATCTATATGCATATATATACATATACATTCTGTTTCATTGATTTATTTGTTTTTTCTTGTGTCAGAGCCACACTCTTTTTCATTAGTATAAAGTATATTTTTGTATTTGGTAGAAAGAAAGTCCCCTCTTCATTCCAAATAATAATGTTATTTTTTGTATGTTAACTGTATCATATGAATTTTAGAATTATCTCATAAAAATCAGTAAAAGTATAAATGAGATTTTATTAGAATTGCATGGAATTTATATATTACTTTTAGGAGAATTGGTATTACATACATATTGAGTCTTTTAATACAATAAAAGAATATAAGTTTCCATTTAGTCAGGTCTTCTTTTTATTAAGAGTAAAGTTTTATAACTTTCTCTGTAAATCTTTTCCCCATAAATGTTATTAAATTTATCCCTAGGTATGTCATAGTTTTGTTACTATCATGGATGGTAACTTCACAACAATAATTGCTAATTGGTTACTATTGGTATATAAGAAAAGTTTTGTGTGTGGGGGTTAATCTTCTATCCAGTCACAATATTGAATTTTTAATTATTCTGTTGAGTTTTCTAAGTAAAGATATTTTCCAAAAATAATTATTTTGTTTTTTTCATTCTTATCTATCCTCTTATCTGTTACCTTTTTGTTTGTTTGTTTGTTTGTTTCCATTTCTTGTCACATTGACAAGAAACTCCAGTCAGTGTTAAATAATAGCAGTGGTAGCAAGCATAACTTCATGTTCTTGACTTCAGTGGGAATGATTTTGTATCACAAAGTGTGATACGTTTGCCATAGATTTTTACTGGATATATATTATCAAAACAAATAATTCATTTCTACTCTTCATTAGTCATGAATGAGTTTTTAATTTTATCTAATAATCTCATAATATCTACTGAGATTATCATGAATTTATTAGATTTTCTCATTTTGAACCATTCTTGCAATTCTGGGAATATAAATAAATAAATTAACCTATTGCCATTGAGTGGATTCCAACTCACAGCAACCCTATAGGACAGAAAAGAGCTGCCCCACCGGATTTAATCTTTAGGAGGGAGCTCTGGTGGCCTAGTGCCTCAGGCATTTGACCGCTAACCAGAAGGCTTGAGGTTCAAACCCACCAGCCACTTCTCAGAAGGATGGCTGGGCAATCTACTTCCATACTGATACTGCCTTGGAAACCCAAGGAGGGGTCGCTGTGAGTCAGATAACTCGATGGCAGTGAGTTTGGTTTTTTTGGTGGTGGTTGTTTTAATAATAACATTGAAAGTGCTATTTCAATTAAGCTAGCAAATAGTTATTCAAAAATTTTCCCTCTACTTTATCTGTAAGTTTCCGGGGGAAAATGTGTTAAAGTCAGGTTATTATTATTATTATGTTAATTTTATATATTTTTAAAGTGTTGTTAGGAGCTCTAGTAGCATAGTGCCTAAGGCACTTGACTGCTAACCAGAAAGCTAGTGGTTCAAACCCAATAGCCACTCCTCTGAAGGAAGGTTGGGCAATCTACTTCCCTAGTGATACTGCCTCAGAAACCCAAGGAGGGGTTGCTATGAGTCAGGTTTGACTTGATGGCACATAACAACAAAGCTGCTATTAAGTATATTGTTTACTAACTACTATATTTCTCAGTAAATTATTCTACTTATGAATCTGTGATATCCCTATGTCCATTTAATATTTTCTGCCTGGATTCTATTTTGCCTGATATTTATAATGTTACACAAGCTTCTTGTTGTTGGTATTTGCACTACTTTATGGAAATGCAAGAGAAACAAATGACATGTTCTCTGCCTCAAGGAAGTTATAATCCCTACTGTATATCTATTTTTTATTGTTTTTTTAACAGTTTGAATTCATGACTCTTTTATCATCTCACAACTACTTCTTTTTGTTCTGAACAATATTCTTATTGATGCATATATCTGATTTAATATATTCTATATCCTTAGTCATAACTAAGAATTTTTTAAATGTTTAAGATAATTGCAGTAAATTTAATATCATCTTCAGGAAAACAAGATATTTATACACATGTTGCCTGACAAAAGCATCAGAAGGATGAATTTTTCCTATGTTCTAGAAGTTTGATCATTTTACATATAGTCTGAGAAAACCTAGCTTCCGTGTTCATATGTGCAATATGCATTCTCTTTGTAATTAATTAAAGAAGACAGAACATGAAAGATTTCTTCACATGAGTTACAATTTGGTAGTTATCTTTTAAGCATTCAAATTTGAAGGGGGAAAATATATTCTTAATTTATTTTTTGATAATGAAATTAAAATTGACATGTGAAAAGATGAACAATTCTTACAATAGAAACTTAAAAACCTTAGTGAAGAAGTGAAGAAATAAGGTCACCTGCTTCCCTAAAATAGTCAAGAACTTGACATTCGTCGTCGTCAGTTAAATTTAATGCAGATTTCTCACCCAAGAAATAAAGAGCATGAAAGCTAAAATGAGCTTAAAAATTATTTGATCCATTTTATTATTATTATTATGTAAAAAAAGAGAACAGTGTAGTTAATGAAATACCAAAGAATAGTTTGCAAAATGGAAGCTTTATAAATATATATTTTTTCTCTTATGACAAAATATTACCATACTTGAAGAAATGTATTAATAAGAAAATCTGAATGTACATTTTTTATTTATCCTTATGCTAGCTTCCATTACATTGCTCAGAAGAGCAAAACTAATATTTTGTGTTCATTTTTAACTTACGTGATTTTTCCCTTTGTAATTTAAACTTCTGTTATATTTATCTTAGATTCTTGTCATGGTAATAGTCTGATGTGTACTAGTTTTTTTTTTTTTTTTTTGCTATTACTTTAATACTTCTTAAGTACCATAAGGGAATATAAGGAAATACAGGTTTGGAAAGTAAGGAGGGAGCAACATTAGAATGTATAGGACAAAGATATAGGTATAAAGAATTGATTGGTTTACTTTTCCCAAAGCAACCTCCTCATGCAGTTGTTTAATATGAAATATTTCTTTCTTTCTTTTTTTTTCTTGAAAAGGTTAAAAAAGTTCTAATCAACTTTTGTACATTATGTAGAACTTCATTTTCTAAACTCTGCAAAAGAAAGTTTCATATTTAATGGGAAATCATGAATTATTCCATTTATTATCTACTTCCTCCTTTCAAAGAGATGATCTGGATAAAAGGCGGGGTGAATAATTTCAAAAAAATACAATACATTTTTAATGGGAAGGTGCAAACTACGGATTCTCATGACTATTAGCAAGTGTAGAGGAAACAGAATTTCACTTGCAAAACTCATCAAACTCTTGCAAAGATAAAATGTATGACACACTATAGTAAAAAAGAACACAGTAGCTGGAGTTTTCTTTTCCATGCAACTTGTTGTTTTTACTAAGTTTCTCTTTGTATTCTATAGCTTTCTACTTAAAAATTGATATTTATTCAATTTATATGGAAAGCTAATTGTTTTTACTTATAAGGATGGATGGAGAGGAAAGTACAATAAAAAAGTAAATTATATGATTTGAGACACAATTTCTAAATAATAAAATTCAAATAAAAAGGAAGGCATTGCTAAATTATGTTTCAAAATAGAGTAAATATTATACTCTGTGGAGTTTTATGTTAATTAAAAAATTGTAAATAATAATTTGGACAAAAAGGTGTAGATGATAAGCTGGTATTATCGTATTTGCATATATTTCTAGCCCATTATTTGCAACCATATGGAATTTTAGCTCATTTTTTTGTGTTCTTCCTCTTTTTCTTACGTTTGTTTTCATTATATCAGAAGCAGAATATAACAGAATTATATTACTTCTTCAGATTTCTTTTTTTTCATTTGTAGCTCACTTCAAAAACTAAGATTATTTTCAAGCTTTAGTTTTAACCTTATGTGTAATTGGTTTTTCTATAGTTGAATGTGACAGTACAATTTGAAAGAAAAGTACAAGAATTCCTTGGATTGCCTCATTTCACCAAAGGTTTTTAGAGTCAAGTGTTGTGCTTCTGGCTTGAGAATACTGTCACTGAAAATCTTTCTTAAACAATGGCATTCATTCCTACCCTTCTGTGTCTAATCTTTGGCTTAAAGCCTTCTTTTGTTAAAAAAAAAAATTGTGTTTCTCTGAGGAGTTAACAAGTAATAAGACCTTTTATAAAAATGGTATGTGTAATTATGCTTGTATAAAGGAAATTATCTTCCACAGTTTTTTCACTAAAATTCTTAGAAAAACTTTCAAAAAAAGGTGTTTGAGACTATTTAATAAAGAGGATGATTGATGTTAAAATCCTGTGTGACAGCTATGTGGGTAAATATTTTGATAATACTTTATATTGGCTGAAGGATTGTTTATTCATTTCCAGTTGATGACAATAGCTGTATTTCAGATATTTAATTGAATGGTAATCACTTGAGTAAATAAACCATTTTAACAAGGTATGCACATAACAAATGACTTTATAATGAAGGGAAATATTGAAAGCTAATGAATGGGTCACAGGCCTGTAATGTCTACTAAATCACTACGGCTCTCCTGTTAGTTTCAGTAAAGTTTTTAATTCTCTTCTGATAACCAGTAGCAATTACCGTTGAAACTATTGTTTAATTTATTAGCATTTATTTATCTCACGGCTGGCTTTTATGCTGAACATCAGTTCTGACATAATTGAATGTGAGAAATAACCTTTGTTCCACTATACAATGATATACCATGTATCCTAAATTAAAATAATTCTTGTTTAAATAAATTCTTATGGTGCTATTGAGAGAATTCTCTACTATCAAATGTTTAATATTTTATTTGTTGAAAGGATTCTTTTAGTAATAGTCCTATTTACAAAATACCACAGAGTAAACTTTATTTCTTAGTTTATTTTTTAAAGAATAAAATATTGAACTCAGGTTACTTTTTTAAATGATAGCCTTTAATTTATAGTTACACTATTATAATGTTGAAAGTCTGACCATTTTCTACCATTCATTATTAACAGATGAGAATTTATAATTTTCCAAAATCATAAAACAAAACTTTCATATGTAACAGCTTCATCTGAAGATTCAAATGAGTAAACATCTAATTCTTCAGAAAATGAAATTAAAAATTCTATTCCCAAAACTTCTGAGAGGCATGTCGTTAATTTATTTTTAAGCAATCAAACCGGTTAAGTTTTCTAGTCACTTTAAATCTAAAGTGAACAAAAAGCCTGCTTGCTATATTAACACTTGTCTGATTTTCTGGTTACATTTTTATGTTGATTCATTTTTCATCATTAAATGTGATATTCTATTTATTTTGAAAAAAAAATCTAATACTATAAATGTGCACATGCATTATTGATATGTGACTCTTTGTAATGAAGATAAAATATTTCAGTCTTTCTTAAGAGGATTTTTATATAAAATTAAAGGGATATATAAGATTTAATGGGAACAATGTAAGTACAGCATAATACGTGCTTACAAAATTATTTTCTTTCTTTGTTTTACTTTTTCTTAAAGCAAGTATGAATTATGAATTATAAATTTCACCAAGAAAATGAAGATTGTTTATAATGGGTATAATAATAAAATTCTTACTACATGATTAATCATAGTTGCAATAATTTTAGTTAGAAAGTTTTTTCTTTATTGAAATATATGTTAAAACTATCCATAAGTCTTAAGGACTCTATTATGATTGGTATCTGCTTATTATTCTATAAGGAAAAATTCTTAATTTTTTTAAAAGAAATTAATAAGAATGTTCATTTTTTGACTAATTCCAATGACTAATTAAGATAAAGGACAGACTGTTTTGTTCCAAGTACAATAAATTCTATTCACTGAGGTATAACATATATATATATAGGTGAATTAGGTCATATAGAAAATAAGCAGTGATTATCAGATTACTTACGGTTGGTGAATGTATGGAAAGGCAAAATGAATTCATTTGCTTTTTATAGATATTTTATTCAGTTTAATAAGAATGCCTTGCTAACTATGTGTGTGTTTATGTTTAAAACAAATTTCTAATTTTTCCAAACATGAAAATGGAATGGTTTGAAAGTTGTTAACCTGTGATATGCTACCTCCCCTATTTACATTTTTAACAGTTGAGTGTTTGTTAACTGATCTCACAGATGGCTACGTGTTTTGCTGTTACCAGATGGATGAAATAGAATACCATGCATAAGTTTATATTTGTCTTCTTTGAGTGTAACTTTATTTGCATATCATTTAAGATAATATCTGTATTAAGATGGATAATGAAAGTTATCAAATTTGTATGATATGACTGCAGTTTGCTAAATTTCCAGTAGATGCCCCCAGAGACCAGTCAACTCATTGGAAATCCTTCAACTTTAAAAAGAACAAGCCTTTTTTTATATTGAAACTTTTCAATATTTTGAAGTACAAGGAAAATAAAAGTCTGAAAACCATAATACATCACCTGTTATTATACAAAAGTATATATGAGTGATGGTTTTTAATTCACATTCATCAATACTATGACTAATAATAATTAAACCTTAAATGTATAAACTTATGAAAAAATGCTTTCAGTTTTCATTGTAATTCTGTATGCTCTTAAAGTAATTTCAAATAGTTAATTGTTTTTCTTAACTTCTCCTTTATATATTCATAAGACAAAGAAAGTGCTACATCTTCATTTTAATTTTAGGGGGAAGAAAATAACCTTGTTACAAAAAACCATAAACAAACCCAAATAGTTTATAATATAGTTTTTATCAATTAGTTGTTCATATATATTGAGAAATGTCAATTTTTTCATTCTAAGTATATGAGATATCTATGTACATTGATGGGAGCTCTGGTAGCATAGTGCCTAAGGCACTTGACTGCTAACCAGAAGGCTGGCGGTTCAAACCCACCAGCCACTCCTCGGAAGGACGACGGGGCAATTTACTTCCCTAGTGATACTGCCTCAGAAACCCAAGGAGGGGTCGCTATGAGTTGGTCCAACTTGAAGGCACATAACAACAACAATGTACATTGATATGTATGGGTAAAGATAGTGACTCGTTTTGTTCCATGGAAATTATATTGACTGAAGCTATTTAAGTATTAATTTAAGAGTTGATATAATTATCCCATAGGTAATTCCAATAACATTTATCCCTACAGTATGAATGTAAAACTGTTATAACTGACATATAGATAATCCACTGTTGTTGTTGTTATGCGCCATCAAGTCGTACTCAACTCATAGTGACCCCTCCTTGGGTTTCTGAGGCCGTATCACTACGGAAGTCGAATGCCCAACCTTCCTTTCGGAGGAACGGCTGGTGGGTTTGAACCACCAGCCTTCTGGTTAGCAGTCAAGTGCCTTAGACATAATGGAATAAAAGTAGTATCCTGAGTTTTGTTTAGATATTACACATCTTTTGCATTTATCTCTGTCAGATTAAATAAAAGTTTTATGATCTTGTTTTAAAGAATTGTAGTTTTTGAACTGCTTTTGGAATATTTTACTGAATGTGAGTTTCATTTTGATCTAGTAGTTTCAGTTAGTCCTATTAAAAAATATGTTAAGTATTAGACATTGAATACTTGATAATGTATTTTATTTTGAATGTCTACTGGAATAAACACTTATATGTTCAGAGAGAATAAATAAGTTGTCCTAGCTACTACTTCACTTACTCATCTTTTTCAAATTCGTAGAAATGTGCATTTTAAAATTTTTTATACTTTTGCCTTTGTCACTGTTTTTCATATTTAACTTTACACTCTTAAGTGACAATCATATCTATTTAATTTGCTTTGTGTGGATGCTACTGACTGTCTTTTCCCTCGATTTCAGGATGGATGGTCTCTTGGGGGGGGTCTACAACAATAGGAATTTCTTTCCCCGATTCAACATAAACATGGATTAGCACAGATAAGGGCTTTCAAATCAGAGAGATACATACATATATCATAATCATCAAATTATTTCAAATACCAGAACAATCACTACAAATAGACAGAACATGTGCATAGAAGAAAGAGAAGAAAAAAACCAGCAATACTTGATATAGCAGGAGGCAATGTGGTGAAGTGAAAAGAATTCGGAATTTACAGCCAGAGAAACTCAAGTATGAATTCCAACTTTGCCACTTATTAGCTTGTATGGCTTTGGGCAAGTCACAACCTCACTGAAGGCAGATTATTTATCTGTAAAAATGAAAGTAGCACTTTGTAGTGTTATTGTGAGCATTAGAAATGTCTACACAATGTCAGACATGCTGTAGGTGCTTTATAAATAGTAGCAATTCAAAATAGTTGAAAGCAGAATTTAAAATTGTTTGGTGTTTCTGTGGTTGTTTAAAAGCAAGCTCTTCATCTTCCAGCATCTCCATACAGTCAGATGTTATCAAGTTATGTCAAATTATTCAGTTTTACTCTCTTCCACTTATGGATTTTTTAATCGCAGAAGTTTCTAGGAAAATGTCAATGTAAATTCAAGATAGTTACACAGAATCTCCATTGAATAATGCTTTAAATGGCAAAATGGTGATAAAACCTGTATGAAATGCATGACCACTTAATTCCATTCTAAACTCTATTCTTCTCCAGTTACATGGTGATCATTATCCCAGTGCAGCCTCAGGTATCTACAATGGAAAAAGATCAACAAGTACAAATTTTTGTTTCCTTAAGATGCAGTTTCATTTATGTTCTGATTGTGCAGGAATGTCATAACTTCTGCTGTGGATGGCATGTTTTCTTCCAAGAGAGCATTCCTCAAATTCCATAATGTCATAGTCTCCATAAATTCCACTAGAATTCTCATTCACCTTCACCCAGTGTAATGGCTTCAGGTCAAGGAGATTTGTTCTCTTCTGATAGTGAGAAATAATATATTTTCATTTAAACTAATATTCATATGTTTTAATATATTTGTGGATCAAGGACTAAAATCATCATATCCAAATGTAATAACAAATAAAATAATGAATTCAAATTCTGCTTATATGTCTGTATGTGTTTTTAAAAATACCCATTTGTGTCAGGTGAGTGAAATTTGGCTATTGTCCTCTTTTATGAAACATAACCTAGAAAATTCAAATACATAATAAGGATTGGTACACATTTTTATATGCAGATACCCAGCTCATTTTAATGATGAAGATTATTCTCACTAAAAGAAATAACCACATTAACTATGAAGGTTTAAATAGGAACCTATTTAATAAATGGTTATCATTGCTTTTTCTTATTCTTCCATATTAACATAGTAGCACGTTTTAGTTAAATAGTGACATACACATGTGTGTGAATCTGTAAAATAGAGGCAATGTTGATATAGTTATATATGTATTTTTAAATACATTTATGTGAAATCTCTTCAAAGAATATTCAGTTTTGAATACTATAAATTTTAAAAATTATATACTCATATATCTTGGATATTTGGGGGCTGAAAAATATGTTGGAAACTATTTAGTCCACTCCTTTCTGAATCAGTGTTCTTTGGTCACAGGCAGCAGAAGTCATTTCTGACTAAATTAAGTAGGAAAAGATTTAACTGAAAAGATCTTAGGAAACTTAGGTAACTTGCTGAACTGAAGGTTCTGACCCAGGTCAGAAGAAAAGGACAAGACATAGGACCTTTCAAGGGATCTATGTATGAAGAAGGAGCTCTGGTAGTGTAATGCCTAAGGTACTTGACTGCTAACCAAAAAGCTGGTGGTTCAAACCTACCACCCACTCCTCAGAAGGAAGATGGGGCAATCGACTTCCGTAGTGATACTGCCTCAGAAACCAAGGAGGGGTTGCTATGAGTCAGGTCTGACTCGATGGCAAATAACAACAACGTGTATCAAGAACTACTTAAGAGTCTTGTCAAATGCCACTGTCATATTGACTGGGCTCCAGTAACCTTCTATAGCCTTATGTTTCGTGCCTCAAGATTCAAAATCTTGAAAGAGAAGCCAATTGGCCTAATTTGAGTTATTAACTCACCCACCCCTTGGTCTTTGAATTCCAGTCCTACCAAGACTGCACACAATTTGGGATCAGTAACTCCCCAAAGTATTGAAGAGCTGCCACCTGGAGGAGTGGGACTAGATGTGGGGTAGGCCACCATCAACAACAACAACAACAACAAAATCTTGAAGCTAGTTGCCATCAAGTTGATTCTGACTCATGGCAACCTCATGTATGTCAGAGTAGAATTGTGCTTCATAGGGCTTTCAGTGGTTGGTTTTTCCAGAAGTATATCACCAGGCCTTTCTGGAGGAGCATAGGACCCAGAGGGTAACTTTCTGCATTTCTCTCCCAGTTGAGATTAGAATTGAGGTGGGCTCCTCACTGTCTAGTATTTATTTATATTGCCTGAAGTATTTTAATTTTTGTTGATTTATAATTTTTTTTATCATTGCCTCAGAATGCATTCAAAGGAAAACAGGCTAGCAGCCAGTGCAGAAACATATAGAGGAGGCACTGCTCTTTTGAACCAAGAGGGAATTTCCAGCACTTTGTCCTCTAGGTCTCTTATTCAGCCCCTCAAACTGTCTTTTTGGCACCACTTGGGTATCCCCTTAAACCCTTACTGCCATCGAGTCAGTTTCAACTCATAGTGACCCCCCATTGGGTTTCTGAGGCAGTGAATCTTTATGGAAGTAGATTGCTCCTTGGTAGATTAGCAGTCAAATGCCTTAGGCACTACACCACCAGAACTCCTTTGGATATCCCCTTACTCACTGCCATGGAGTCGATCCCAACTCATAGCAAACCCTCCTTGGGTTTCCAAGGCAGTATCTCTGTGGAAGTAAATTGCCCTAGTAGTCTTCCTTCTGAGGAGCGGCTGGTGGGTTTGAACCGCCAACCTTCTGGTTAGCAGTCAAATGCTTTAGGCACTACACCACTCAAATGATATAAAACTGAATTCATTATTTTTCCACAATGTTGTTCATGCTTTTGTGTTCCCCTGAACAACTTCAGCAGAGTAAACCATAGTAAAATCAAACTAGTCGATACTGAATCATGTTGGCCCATGTGTTTCAGAACAGAACTGCACTTCCTAGGGTTTTCAATGACTGATTTTTCGGAAGTAGACCACCATGCCTTTCTTCCAAGATGTCCTTGGGCAGACTTGAATTGCTTGCCTTTCTTTCAGCAGTCCAGTGCTTAGACTCCTCTTCAGCAAATTACTAATTACTCAAACCAATGACAACCTTAGCTAGTGTCACCTAATTGTCATTTTAGCTCCTCCCTTTCCACTCAATCATCAGCTAATCATTATCTTTATATCCTGAATATGTTTTGCATCTATCTACTTCTCTTCATACCCATTGCCTTTACTCTAGTTCTATCCCCTACCTCTCTCCTTTATGCTACACCAGGCACTTTCATCTGCTTCCTGTCATATCTTATTCCCATCCATTCTCTTGGCAGGTGTGAGTTTCCGAGTCACAGACTCAAAGATGCTAAATGGAAAGTCTTTATTTTTTTATAACTTAATTTTAATTTCTGTCCCTGGGTCTGGATCCTCCCTAGTGTAAAAATCCAATTTATCACTCTCAGGTGAAGTCAGTCCAATTCAGCAATCTCTCAGGTTATTCCAGACTCTCAAAGTTCTTCCTCTCACCCTACTTTCCTATATGGAAACAACATGGCACTAATAAAGGGCAAAGGTAAAGTGTGCAGAGTAGAGTTGCCAGACTTAAATCAAAACACACAAAATCTAGTTAAATTTCAATTTTAGATAAATAAATACCATTTCAGTATATAAGTATGTGCCATGCAATATTAGGGATATAGTTATATTTTAAAAATTATTCATTGCTTATCATAAATCCAAATTTACCTCAACAATTACATTTTACCTGGCAACCATGAAGGTAAGAATTTGTCACCATATGGTTTCAGATAGACATCTAGGACCTTGTGATGAGCTCTGAATTTGCCTATCCAGTTTCTATTCCCTTCTTATTCTTTGCCAGAATAATTCTAATTTTGTTTGGGGGGCAGCAGTGTACCCAAGAACAAGAGAAATATTTATTTTTCCATACTCTGTTGCAACAAGGAATGGCCACGTGACACAGTTCTGGTTAATGAGACAAAAGTGGAAAACTAGTAGTTTCAAGAATGATTTTGTTTTCCCACATAAAACAGAAAGATGCAGCTGGTGCCTCCACCCTTTTACCTTCCTTTTGATTAAATGTGTATATGATGTCTGGAGCTATGTTGTTGTTGTTGTTAGGTGCCATCGAGTTGTTCCTGACTCATAATGACCCCATGCACAGCACAACGAAACACTGCCTGATCCTGCACCAGCCCCATGATCCTTGATATACTTTAGCCCATTGTCACAGCCACTGTGTCAATCCATCTCATTGAAGGCCTTCCCCTCTTTCATTGACCCTCTACCTTACCAAGCATGACATCCTTCTCCAGGGAATGGTCCCTTCTGACAACATGACCAAAGTAGGTAAGATGAAGTCTGGCCATTCTCGCTTCCAAGGAGCATCTTGGCTGCACTTCCTCCAGGACAGATCTGTTAGTTCTTTTAGCAGTCCATGGTACTTTCAGCATTCTTTGCCAGCACAACAACTCAAAAGCATCAACTCTTTTTTCGTCTTCCTTATTCATTGTCCAGCTCTCACACGCAGACAAGGTGACTGGAAATACCATGGCTTGTGTCAGGTTCACCTTAGTCCTCAAGAAGACATCCTTGCTCCTCAGCACTTGAAAGAGTTCCTTCACAGCTGACCTGCCCAGTGCTACACATCATCTAATGTCCTGACTGCTGCTTCCATTGGCATCAATTGTAGACCCAAGCAAAGTGAATTCTTTGACAACCTCAAGCTTTTCTGCAGCTATAGCAACCTTCTAGTGACAAGCAGCAGACAAGTAGGAGGGAAATGTCAAAATAGTCATAGAGAATCAGGTCTTGAATTTGCCAGGCCACTGAGCCAAGGCCAGCAGCACCTACCTTTGAACATCTTGGGCTGTGAGAAATTGTTGTTGTTGTGGTGGTGGTTGTAGTTGTTAGCTACCATAAAGTCAGACCCTGACTCATAGCACCCTGTGCACAATGAGATCAGACCATTATGACCCATAGGGTTTTCACTGGCTCGTTTTCAGAAACAGCCAGATCTTTCTCCCTAGTCCATCATAGTCTGGAAGCTCCACTGAAACCTATTCAGCATCACAACACACAAGCCTTCCCTGACAGATGGGAGGTGGCTGCACTTGACCTGCATTGGCCAGGAATTGAACCTGGGGCTCCCACGCAGAAAGCAAGAATTCTACCACTGAATCACTTTACCACTGTGATGATTTTTAAAGCCAATTTTAAAAGGCACTGGGAGGCACGATTGCTCTTATGCTGAATGTATCCCTAACCTACTTGATCCCTCCTTTCCTAGAAACATGCAGACCCCATTCTCTCAATAGTTCCACTGTGTTGCTTATTTTCAGAGTAATAGCTATATCTTCCTTCAGTTCCATGCAAAAGCCTTTAGCATATATCCCCTTGCTGTAGTAAGGTGATGTTGTGGCAGCATATCACTCCTCGCTTTACATTAATGTTTGTGTCACACTCAGAGCCCACTGAAAGATTATTACCCTCCTTCCATACCGTACAGGGGCTGTGGAAAATTATAAGGTCTGGTTCTGTCTGCTACTGCCTAGAAATCCTACACAGTGCTTTCTGCTGCCTGTACCTACCCATATGTAATGGGAGGAAAGAAGAAGGATCTTGGTATTCCTGTAGACTTTAAGAATCCCAGATGCGAAGCAGGATGCAACTGGTGTCTACTCTTAAATCCCACTGGATTTCTTAGGATGTGCCCTCCAGGATTTGAGTGAAGTGAGGGGAGAGAGGGCTTGGCCCTTCATAGCATCTCACTGCCTGTTCTCCTCATTCCCTTCCTTTATCCCCATTGGTGGGCAGGTACAACCAAACAAAACATATTATTCCTCTTCCCTTTCTCATTTCAAATATTTTTGGTCTCATATGGTACATTTTGACTTAGGAATGTGGTTAAATCTCTATGGACTAGTCCTACAGCAATAGGTATCCTTCATCTGGGACTAGATTTGGGAGTTACTCAAACTCTTCAATGGCTCTGTACTACCCCTAACTATGTCCAGTGCTTTGAGGTCTCTTTATAATCTGGCCTCTGCCTTTTTCTCTAACTTCTTGTATCACCACTCCCCACCTCACCACTCTCTGTGTGGTTTGTTCTGTAGTTTATATGATGCACTGAAGACAAATTCTTGGGAGATGAAGCTTAGTTTTTTTTTTTTTTTTTTTAAACTCTGTAGATGAATTTAATGCACACTCAGGAGTTGAGAATCAGTTGTGCAGAGCATCACATGTCTCAGTATTATCACATGCATAATTTCATTTTGTTCTTAGAAGAATCCTATGTGGTAGGTAGAACATATATTGATATATGAAGTTTTACAGATGACAGGACTAAGATTCAGGGAGGTTAGGTAAAACTGGGTTAAATCCAGGTGTTCAGATTAAGTCCAATGCTGTTTCCACTCTACATTGAAATTTTTGTCACTAGTAGCATCATATCTTCTAATTTATCAGAATATTTAATTATTTTCTATTTTTTATTATCGCATAATTAGAATAAAGCTATATGGTTTGGCATTTGATTACTTTTAGTGAAATAATAGCTACCAAGTAGCTATTATCCTATTGTTAATTGCTGTTGAGTTGATTTCAACTCATGGTGACCCCATGTGTGCAAAGTGGGATTACTTCATAGCATGTTCAAGGCTTTGATTTTTGGGAAGCATATTTCTTGGCCTATCTTTTGAGGCATCTCTGGGTGAGTTTGAACCACCAACCTTTCAGCTAGTAGTTAATCATTTAACTGGTTGTGCCAGTAGAAGTAATGTAGCACAGTGGTTAAGCACTCATTTGCTAAATAAAAAATCAGTGGTTTGAGCCAGATTTACAGTCTTGGAAACCCTATGGGGTAGTTCTACTCTGTCCTATAGGTTTACAATGAGTCAGAATTCAACTTGACAGAAATAGGTTTGGTTTTTTGGGGGATGATCCCATAACCCTGCTTATTTCTTTTATAGTAATTTTATCACCTGAAATTATTTATTATTTGCTTACTTATGTGTTGGTTGTGTTTCCCATTAGAATGCAAACTTCACAAGGGCATTAAACCTCTTTGCTACAGAATAGTGCCTGGCATTTAGGAAACTCAATAGCTATTTGTTGAGTGAATAATTAGATGTACATTTAACACATTACCTCCTTTTATATGGTTTATTATTGAACTTACAAGTGAAGTACTCTTAAAAAAATTATTAATGCAATCTTAATTGGAAATAAAAATTTAATAGCTTTCAATAAATATTTTCTGCATGCATGAATGAATGAATAAATCTCCATAGCAAACAGTGAAACTACTTAATATAGTGACTACATCGTTTTGATATTAAATAACAGTAACAACAACAACAACAAAAATAAATCCAAGCCCACTGCCATACTGTCATCAAGTGGATTCCAACTCATTGCAATCCTACAGGACAGAGTAGAACTGCTCCTTAGGGTTTCCAAGGCTGCAAATCTTTACAGAAGCAGACAGCCCCATCTTTCTCCTGCAGAGTGGCTACTGGGTTTGAACCACTAACCTTCTGGTTAACAGTCAAATGCTTTAACTAAGCCATGAGAGCACCTTTTGGTACTAAGTAGAATGTTTAATTTTTCCTTGGCATTTTGGCGTGTGTGTGTGTGTGTGTGTGTGGTGAAAGGGCTGATGCATCAAGTATTTTCTGATGTTGTCAGTCAACTAGCTAATTTGTCTTTGTCAACAGGAGCTCAGCTCTGGAACTGATATTTTTATAATGTAATTTCATTAAAATTACTGTATTTAGATAGCTCCTGGCATCTCTCATTAAACTGAAGTTGTTCAATTGTAAGTGTGTTAAGAAGCACAGATCTTTTGATAGCTTTCAGTTCTTTCACTGAGATTAAAAAAAAAAAAAGATGTGATTCAAGCTTTAATTATTAGAGGATTAAAACACTGTGCAGATTTGAAGGATTGAAATAAAACTTTTCTATTCTGATTCTTATTCCCAGTTACAGGAACTCGTACAAGAAGAACATCTGTGTGGACATGCTGCGTGAGGGTTATCATAAGTCCTTCACTGAGCTCTTTGCTCTGATGGAGAGGTGGGATGTCTTGAGGGAGGTTGCAAAAGTCAGGTCCGTCTTCTGGTTGCAAAAACCCCTGGAAGAGCAGCCTGATAAGCTGGATCACTTCTACCACTACCTGACCAGGGCTGAGAATGCTGAAAGGAAAGGTAAGCTAGAGGGGTCGTGGGCAGCAGCAGCGGGAGCTGGCATTGGGAATGCCTGAGGGAAGATTCTAGATTGTTTCATGTATGAATTTGAAACATTAAGGCAATTTAGCATAATTCAGCCTAAGCCCATTTACGGAATAAATGATAGGGAATCCTGAATCATGGGACTGCCCATACACAGAGGGATCCTGGAGATGTCATTCTATTCCAGGGGAGACCTAATAAGTTTCCAGAACTTTTCAATGTACATTAAAGTCTTTTGTGTCCTTAATTATAAATTTGGCCAGATTTTCTTTCTATGTAATCTGAATATTGACTTTAACTGAATTTAAACTTTAGCTGATGTTTTCAAGGGATAAACCAACCAACCAACCAAAAAAAAAAAAATGTATAATAACTTAAAAAGTATATTGATTTCCCAGTATTTATATCGTGGGCTTTGAAGGTTTAATCAAGACTCCTACAGAATTAAATCGGAGAGTTTATACAAGTAGATGTATGTTAATAGTTTCTCAAGATTCCAGAGTCTTGGAGTCTGAGGCAATTATCCTGAAATAATGTGGCCCTGAGCATTCTGATTGCTTCTCATTGGAAAGATCATCTCTCTAGGGTCACAATGAAGCTCATTTAATCAAAGCTATGACACTAACATAGTAGTCATTTCAGTCAGGTTCTTCTCTTGAGACTTAGCAGTAACCTCCAAACCAAAAGCAAACTCACTGCCGTTGAGTCTATTCGACTCATAGCAACACCTGCTTGGATTTCCAAGGTGGTATCTCTACAGAAGTAGATTGCCCAATCTTCCTTTGAGGAGTGATTGGTGGGTTTGAACTGCCAGCCTTCTCATTAGCAGTCAAGTGCCTTAGGCACTATGCCACCAGAGCTCCTGGCAGTAACTAGAGTTATTTAAATCACTTTACAAAATATCACTTGCTATTTTATGGCAAAGAAGTGTTTGAAGTAAGCTGGTCATTTCTTCTTAGACTATTTTCCATTTGCTAAAGTGTTTCTTTGTCCATGATATGTTGATTATATTAACCATTGTTATGAATATCTCTGAACCATCTGTAACATTATGAGTAGGGTCTTGAACCCCATGGGGCTGGTGAAAGGGATGGCAATAATGAGGATGGGTAACCAAATCAATAGATAATTCAAACATTATTTATACTTTATTGTCAAGAGTTGAGCAGCAATTTTTTTCCTAATAACATTTCTTTAAGATACCCGAAGTATATTCTATTCATGCAGAGTTCCATAGAATGTATCTGTGTTTATGCAAAAGAAAGCAGGTATAATTGTTGGGATAAATGTTTGGGAAACAGCAAGTAAACTAATATTGAAGTTAAATAGATTGGTTTATTGCAGGACTTAGTATAGCCTTATGGCACTGATATGTATGGTGATTCACCTGAAGAAGGAAATTAATAAGAGCATTTCCCAAGTTTATTTGATCACAGAACCTCCTTTTTAGAGAGTATAATAAGAAATTTTTGTCCAAAAAACAAACAACAATAGTATTGTTTTTGACCTCCTGAATGTACCTGCTGACAACACACTGAAGTGGTCTACAAGCAAAGAGAAGTCTGTTTAGAAGGTAAAGGGTTGTTGTGTTGCTGTTATGTGCTGTTGAGTCAGACCTAACTCATAGTGACCCCTCCTTGGGTTTCTGAGGCAATATCAATACCAAAGTAGATTGCCCAATATTCCTTCTGAGGAGTGGCTGGTGGGTTTGAACTACCAGTTTCTGGTTAGCAGTCAAATGCCTTAGGCACTATGCTACCAGAGCTCCCAAGGTAAAGGGTACAGACAGCTTTACATATAGATTGTTGAAAGATTCAAAACTTGAATCATTTATACTTAACACACCAAGAAATGCCCCATTATTCTGTAGGAAAAAAAAAGAGCTTTTCTAACTAGTAGTTTCTAAATATAAAATCTTGATAGTTTATATGTTGTTGTTGTTGTTATGTGCCGACGAGTCAAACCCGACTCATAGCGACCCCTCCTTGAGTTTCCGAGGCAGTATCACTACAGAAGTAGGATTGCCCAACCTTCCTTCCGAGGAGTGGCTGGTGGGTTTGAACCGCCAGCCGTCTGG
>NW_006921707.1:8745355-8766987 GCF_000298275.1 Orycteropus afer afer | reverse complement strand
AAAAAAAAAAAAAAGACTTTGTTTATGGAATGTTACTCTATTAAGGTTTAATTACTGAAGGATAGAAAAATTATTTCAGAACCACAGATTTTTAAAGAACATTCATTATATATCTTTTTATTTAATTTATCTAATGGAGAAAATGAAGTGCTTTACTATAGACTTTTTAAAACAATTGTCTAATCAGTAACAATGGCAAAGAATATATAACAGTACAAAACAGGCTTTAGTGCTCTATTTGTATTAGATTGGAGGTTCGGGATGGAAAGCACAAGAATCCAGTTCTGAGGTAAGAATATTTGTCTTAAATAAATAAGAGTTTACTCCACTTTTCACCTAAGCTGTTGACTGTCATGAGTGCCCATAAAAGCAAAATAGCCCTGCAGAGTCCTTAGTTCATTCAAAATTAGAGAAGCCTGTTTATTTTTTTTAAAACTTTTAATCCCTACCAAATTATGAAATATATATAAAGGAATGGCATGGGTTTTAGAAATTTCTTTTGACTTAGGCACAGTTCTTAAAAGCTGCATTTTGTTGCAATTAGCCTGTTTCATTTTTTTCTGGGCCTTTTGATTTCACTTATGTAAGAGTAATAGTACGTAATATATAAATATTTTTCATGATTGTAATCCCTATAAGAATATATGAGTTGATTTTCTAGTAGAAAAGAATAATTAGTATCAATAAATTCTAACTTTATTGTTAGAATAATAATTTTTAAGAAAATTTCTTGGCAATGTAATTGATATCACTAAATTGTATACCTGAAAAATGTTGAATTGGCAAATGTTGTGTTACATATATTTTACAACCAAAAATATTCCTCGAAGAGTAGTACCCCAGAGGCCACCATGTACTTACAACTCTTTCAGCATAAATGCAGAGACACAAAGACTCTGAAATTGTTCAAATTCACTATTAGAGGGAAGTTTACATAAGGCACAATTTGTTAACACACAGCATTTTTGTTCATATTTCCTAATGCAGTTGGGTTAAGAGTGATTCACAATTTATTAACACATTTTCTTTTTGTACATATAGGTCAATTTTAGAAGGAAAAAAAAAACTTACAAAGGGTTTAAGTAATTAACTACTGTCCAAGTGAGAAGGATGTCTGGTATTAGTGCATTCTCAGCAGAAAAAAACATTGTAGAAAATTAAAGCATAGAAATCCACTATTTCTTAACATGGCAAGAAACTTAGTGTGTGTGTAGTTCGTGTGATGGCTATTTTTTTCCTTCTGGGTTAAAATTCTTTCTTTCTTACGTACATTTCCTTTCTGCTTTCTTTACCTGTATCATCTTTTTGCCATAATTAAGAAACACTACTTTCTCTGGAATCTGTACATACTTTTTCAAACCTCAAACAGGAAAAGTAACTCGATACACTGCGTATTCATTTTTTCCAAAAAAAAACTGGGTACATTGCTAGTAAGTATTATCCTGTCCTTTATCTTATGGAAAATCTAATGTTTTAACCTAATAATATATCCATTTCTAACAGGTTCTAAGATTTGAGAAAGATTTTTGTGGCTTTCCTCATCTGAATAGTCATTCATTAATACAATTATTTTAATAGTAAAAATGCATTAATTTAATTTTTACGTTTAGATTTTATTTTTAAAATATTAAATCATACTTTTAAGGAAAACGAAAAAAATAAATGTCATTATATTGGTGTGCCATTTGAAGGGATGCGTCAGGAAACATTTTTCTAAGGCAGCTTATGTTTTTCTCTCTTTGAAGAATACTTTGAAGATGTATATAATAACCTGTATGCTCTGGCCTGTTACTTCAATACTCCTGAAGACAAGTGGGTAAGGAATCACTTTTATGAACGATGTTTTAAGATTGCTCAACTGATCAAAATTGACGGTGGGAAGAAAGAAGCCGAAGCGCATGCGCACATGGGCCTTCTTTACGAGGAGGATGGTAAGTGTGTGTTTGCTGGACTTGCGTTGAGTGATATGGATTAACCAGAAAGCACATGAGCTTGGTTGGACCTGAGGCGACAGTATAAGAATGTAAATGACTAAGATAGAACAGCAAAGGAGTGTGACTTGGGTAAACAGCTTCAGAATTCCTTGCAGACTTACCTTCCCAGCGTCATCATGGAGAGAAAGCACTCTTCCATTCCATGCCCGCACACGCACCCCTCGGGCTTCTTGCTGCATCCTTCTGATTTTCTCCTCCTTTTGCAACAGTCCTCTTTGTTCATTTTAACTTGATCCCTCCTGTATGAAAATGTTTGGGAAAAAGAAAGGTATACTTCGTGATTTTCCAAGTGTCCCAGGTCCCCTCTGAAAAAGCACTAATGTCTGTTTACTTCAGACACCATGCCATCATGATTTTATAATGATTTCTGAAAAATAAATGCTTATTTAAATATAACATCATATTGATAATGTTACTTTAAAACATTAATATCTGCAATAAAAAAAATTTTTCAGAAACAGACTTTTATGGTGTTTTAAAAGGGATGGCAAACAGGAATTTAAGAATTGAAATTATTTATAGAAGGATAGTGGGTATATACAGAAGAAATGTATGGGAAGATGAAAATATTTACTCATAAATAATAGTATTCCTTCCTTCAGAGAACTGTCTCATTTTTCCCAAAAGTTTTGTCTTTGGCAAAAGAGTTAAGTGAAAAAGTTTTTATTATATTAAAATAATAAGACTGTGCAGGGCCCTGAAAAGGAGGAAAAATGACTTTTGTGCTGCAGAAATCATGGTTAATGAGATTATAACCTAGAGTGTGGTAGACACTAAAGGGTGTAACTACAGGAAATGCCAGAAAAATCCAGAGAAGTGAGAAGTCATATGGACTGGACTCAATCAAGAAAAGCATCGTGGTAGTGTATTGACAAAGGACTTGAAAGATGGGTGGAATTTAAGCAGGTGAACAAGTAGGAATTTACTTCGTGTAAGAAACAGGAAGAACAATCTGTTTAAAATGGAAAGTGTATTTCTGAGCAGTGATGGGCGATAAGCTCACAGTTTGAACTTAAGTCTGCATTCAGGGAAAGGAAAGAAGTGTAACATTAGAGAGATAGAGACATCGGTACAGACATAGGCATAGACATAGAAAGAGTCCCTGGGTGGTGCAAATGGTTAAGCGCTCAGCTACTAATGGAATGGTTAGTGAATTCAAACTAATCCTCAGAAGGCTTGGAAGAAAAGCCTGGTGACCTGCTTCTGAACAGTCAGCCATGAAAACCTTATGGAGCAGTTCTACTCTGCACACACAGGATGTCCATGAGTTGGAATCAACTTGATGACAACTGGTTTATAAATGAAGATGTAGATAGAGCTATAGATCTGGCAGTGACATACCTTGTGTGAGGAGGGAAGAGAGAGAGGGAGAATGATTAGGGAGCTGCTACAATAATTTAGCTCCAAAGTAACAATTGGAAGGTATTTAAGAGAATGTGTTTAAGTATGTCCATGGTAGTACTATTTATAATATCTCAAAACTCAACTGTATTAAGCAACAGAGTTATGTGCAGTCATGAAATTATGGATTGGAGCAAAATTTATTCATTCATTTAACAAAAATTTATTTAGAACCTAGTTCCAAGAGATAAAACAAGGAAGAAGACAGCCTATATCCATGCCCTTATGGAGCTTACATTCTACTGGGAAAAGCAAGCTTGAACAATAAAAATTTACATAAAATAGTATTGAATAGTGGCAAGTCCTATAATGAAAAAAAAATCAGGATAAGGGAATAAACAGATATTGCTATTTTACATAAGGTGCTCAGGAAGACGTGTTAGAAGGTGGTGTTAGAGCAAAGACATGAATGAAGTAAAGGAATGAGCTTTGTGAAAGGAAAGGGTTCCAGAGAGAGGACACAGCAAATGCAAAGGCCCTGAGGCAAGTGCATGCTCAGCATGTTTAAGGATCAGCAGGAAGGCCAGTGTGGCTGAAGCCCAGTGGGCATGATGGGAAGTAGAAAGAGGTAAAGCTAGAGAGGAGCCCTGGGCTAGCTGACATTGAGTCTTGTAAGCCCAAGTGAGAACTTTGGATTTTATTCTAAATGGTATAGGAATGCTCCAAAATTTACTGATTTGAGAAAGTGTGCATGATACATTGTTAGGTAGAAAAAGCAAGGTACAAAACACCATGTAAAATACAAATTATGTTTTAAAAGTGCCATACACCAATATGTTGACAGTGATTATTTCTGAATGTGGGATTACAGGTAATGAGAAAATTAAGCCGAAATTAATTCAGCTGGAATTAATACTGAAACTGTATTAGCTGTTGTAATTTGAGAAGTTATTTGTTAAAACTTTTAGCCTATTGGTAAAAGAAAGTTGTTGTTTCTCAAATAAGGAGATAAATGATTTCTATAAAGTAAAAGTCTTGCTAAAGCTTTTAAAACTTAATATTCCTAGATGACAGATGAGATAATTTTTTAAACTTTTAAAAATTATTATCCTCATTTTGAAGATAAGAAAATTATGGCAATATATTTAAGCTGGTTAGTGGTGGAGCTATTATTAATCAGTCAGTTGGCTTCAGAGCCTGCACTTGTAAACAGTGCTCTCTATAAATAAATGAATACTTTACCTTCATTATGTACTAATTATAAAAATTCCTGAAAGTTAAGTACTAAAGTATAACTTAGTCCTACTTTGTTCCCTATTAGAGAAATATACTCCTAAGGGGGGGGGATTTGTAATTGATCTATAAATTCTATCAATTACAATGGCAAATCAAAGAACTGTTCATTTCTGGCCCCCAAAAGAAGCCACAAAAGATATGCTATATGAAAATAAGGATCCCTGGTAGCATAGTGCCTAATGCACTTGCCATTCATAAGGTTTTCACTGGCCAATTCTTCTAATCAGAAGGCTGGCGGTTCAAACCCACCAGCCACTTCTCAGAAGGAAGGTTGGATAATCTACTTCCGTAGTGATACTGCCTTGGAAACCCAAGGAGGGGTCACTAAGTTGAGCCTGACTCAACAACAAATAACAACAACAACATATGAAAATAAGGGCTAAAGAAATCAGGGCTACATTAATGAAAATTGAAGAGTGGCTCCAATAAGATTCAGATAACTATCATAGGTGCATTCCAAATTTTTGTGTAAATTTTATTTCTGATTATTTATCTCTGGATGCACTTCTGTTGAAGGTTTCATTTATTGTATCTTTTATTTATCATTCAACCATTTATTTATTCATTCAGCAATTACTGGCATGCCTCCTAACCCAAGTAAGCACCATGGTTGTTATACCATTTTAGTGGCAGAGAGACCGGGGCTGAGAGTGATAATGATTGTGGGAAATGGGATCAGAGTATGACCACTATGAGATAACATTCACAGGTACTGATCTTGCCCATGTTTAGATGCTCAGCCTATATCATCACGAAATGAACTCATATTGTGTTGTTGCTGCTATGTTCATCAAGTTGGTTCCGACTCATAGTGACCCTATGTACAACAGAACAAAACACTGCCTGGTCCATTGTATCAGTGTTTCACTGCCATTCATAAGGTTTTCACTGGCCAATTCTTTAAGAAGAGGACGGCCCCTTCCTTCTTCTGAGTCTGTCTTAGTCTAGAAGCTCTGCTGAAACCTGCTGGTATTTGAAATACCAGTGGCATAGCCTCCAGCCTCACAGCAACATGCGAGCCACCACTGTACAACAAATTAACTCATATGCCTTACCAAATAGAATGTGCTGTCTATGAAAAATTCTAAATGACTTTTACTTTTTAAATTATTTTAAATTTAGAGTATTTTGTTTGGGAACTTTTTTTTTTTTGGTCATTTCTAAAATATTTTCTTGTGCCCATGTCTAATGAATGGAACACCTACTAGATAAAATGACTAGTCAGTGTTGATGAAATTTCTGGAGACTGGAGTGTTTGATGTAGTTAATGATGTTGAAAATTATCTGTGCAGCTTTTGTAATCTGGGGTAGACTTTTCTTGAAGAGAGTAAATGTGGGGAATATCAAGAATATGTGGCTGGAGTGGAATGGGGTCTCACCTGGCTGTATGCTTCTCCCTGAGATGGCCATGGTGTATTTTATGCATATCTGATCTAATTGATCTGGAGGTACAAATGGAGACACCAACAACTAAGAGGCAGCTGTGCTCAGAAGCAGATGGTGACATCCTGGTTCCAGGGGTGCCCATTCAGGTTGAAACAAGACACCAGCTGGCAGATGGCAAAGTGGGGCAGATGTCACAGCCCAACCAAGAAGGCTGCAGTCCAGGGCAGGCCTCCAGCACCCTCAGGAAACTGTAGAGCAAATCAGTAACATGGACAGAAACCATAGTCACAGGGACGGGGCACATGGTTGCAGTCAGGGGCAATGTTCATCCCAGTGGGCACATATGTGACCCAGAGCACCCTAGCCAGAGTCTAGCATAGCAGACAGGTTCAAATCCTCACTGCTGATGGGGCCCTAGTGTACAGTGAGACGTTGTTCTCATTGACTCAAGGGCTACCAGTGCCATTCTTCAGGTTGAATATCTTCAGACCTATAATTAAGGTAGCAGCTTACTAAGGAGTAGTCATATACTGGCAAATGTTTGTAGCAAATCAGTAACTGCATATTCCTTCAGAATTGTGACCTTATTTGTAGGGCACAATTTACAGGAAGCCAATCTCTTGTCTAGGATAATAGCTGGAGTGGATCAGTCTTGGACATGAAAACCCTTAACTTTAGACCCTTTCATTATATCTACTTCCCCCAGTTCTGAGGAGTGATGTCTAGGTATCATCTCCACTCTGTTAACAACCTGTTCCATTTCGACACATAAGGATTTTGAATCTCATTAATGAATCTAGTTACTAACTGCTGTAGGAGACCTGGAGGATAACATTAGGTTGCACGACAACCTCAGGGTAATGATCATGTTCACAGAAAGCAGGCAAGGTAAGACGACCATAAGAAAATTTTTAAAAGTGTACATTTTCCAGTTCAGAAGGTCTGTATCTGTGACCGGAACACAGAGTTTGAGTAAAAGCTAATCATGTTGTTGTTGTTGTTGTTGTTGTTGTTGTTGTTATGCTGTTGAGTCAGACCCAACTCATAGCAACCCTTCCTTGGGTTTCTGAGGCAGTATCTCTACAGAAGTAGATTACCCAAACTTCCTTCCGAGGAGTGGCTAATCAGGATCTATAATATTGATCCCAAGTTTCTTCATTGACTGGGAAACTTCTTAAGGAAGGAAGAACTGCCCTTCCTTAAGTTTATTTGTTCAGCTGCAGATCCTAGAACTTAGTGTTGAGAGTAAGTTTCTTGGACAGATACTGGGTGATATATCTCAATAGGGCTTTCTAGGAAATCAGGAGGCACCTTGAGAAGGTAGAGTTGTTAAGACACTAGAATGGCTCATGTCTCTGCTAGCACATCCAGTATTGAAAGGCAGATCTGCTAACTAGATTTGGAGGAGGCCACCACTGTCCTTTGTTCTCATGGAGAGGAGTTAGAATTTGGGGGGTCACTCATCCCTTTATTGTAGATGATGGGCACCATCCCCTAACATCTTCTTCACCTATTCTTTAGTGATCATGGTGAAGAGAGTCCCCCATGTCTTTTTTTATGTAATTTTTTAAGGGGTGGTGGTTGAGCTTTTCAGCTTTCCTCTCAGTGAAGTGACCACCCCATCCTGGGCAACTTTTTCCAAGAACAAACACACATGGAGAATTCTACCATTGATTGTCTTAACCTCCTAAATTTCCTACTACTTAAAATTTTGCAAGGCTAGTTCCTTCTAGCAGTCAGTAACTTGCCTGTCTGATGGCTGGCCACACCACCCCAAGTAGACTTTTTCCACTCCAAGTTGGGTCTTTGAACTTTCTCCAGTGCCTTGAATTGCTTCCAGAAGTCCATGTTTTGTGCCTGGATAGATGCCCAGTTTGCTGTAACAGCTGCCGTGCAAACCAGGTAAATTAACAAACAGCGCTCACCTACTGGAGGAGCCTTACATTAACAGAACTCAAAGACAGATCCAGGAACAAGTGTGCTGGTCTCCTATTGTCCTTTCATTGGATTTTGTATGATTAAGGAGGTGCTGGTGTGATCAGGGATCAGGGTACAACAGCCATATGACATGGCCAAGCCTTGTTTCAACCCTATCTTGCCAGTTCAGAATTCATGATTTGATTTAACATCAGCCCCATCCTCTGTGTGATAGGGGGCTGAGGTCAGTGCTTGTGGTTACAGCAATTAGACAGGGCATACAAACAGCAAGATTTGCTAAACAGGCTTTGATACAACCTCTCCTCTCTAAGGATTGAGAAACTGGGGTTCAATTGCAACAAGTTAGGATTGATTGCCTTAAGGACTAGGTGTAACTGGTTTCCATGGAGGTTTATAAGAGTTTGTCTCATTTTCTGGAAGGCTAGCCTGCAGGGGATTGGTCCTGGGCAAGTTAACCTTATCTGTTACATCTTTGAGATAAAGATAAGGAGTTAATATGCCATGTGGACATAGAAGTCATGCCCTCTAAGAACTAGAATAAAGATAGAAACATGAGCAAGACAATAAGCTTCAAAGGAAGCTCCAACTCCCAAGACTAGATATTTTCAAGAATAAATCAAAGTAGAAGAGAGCCAATGAGTTAAAGTACAAGAAGATTGAATCACAATCTTACAAGAATGCCTGCTAGACTCACTCACTGGACTTGTGTGAGACATTGTTCATACCAACTGCCCCCACCCACTGTCGGTAGAAGCAGGAGGATTCTGCTGTCGCCACCACGGGTAGACTTAATACTGTGCTTGTCTCAAAACACCAGAAAGAGATTCCTCCTAGTTGGAGGATGTAGGAAATGCAAGAGAAATAAAATATTAATTGGAAAACACAAGTAATGAACAAACCTGTAAAAATGATGATTTTAGAAAAATGCTTAGTATCTTCAGAAAGATAAAAGTGAAAGGATAGAACTAGATGGGATGAGAATGAATGCCAGATGAAATAAGAGAGGTTTTCAATAAAGTATGTTGAGAGAAGTAAAATACAGAGTAGAAAATTAAAGAGCTGATTTGGCACTGTGGAAAACTGAAATGAAAACAGAGACAAGATAATAAATGCAGAAGATAAAAAACAGATACCAAATCTGAGGATCGTTAAGTGTTCCTGAGGAAAAACACATAATAATTGAAATCAAATCAAAGTCAAAAACATTTCAAGAAAAGTTTCTTGACTTTAAAAAAAGTCTTAGTATACAAATTGAAATAGCCTTAGTGCTCCAGTCGGACCTTATGCATAACAGAACACAATGCTGTCCAGTCCTGCACCATCTTCACAGTCTTTGCTGTGCTTGAGTCCATTGTTGCAGCCACTGTGTCAGTCCATCTCATTGAGGGTCTTCCTCTTTTTCACCAAGCCTCTACTTTACCAAGCATGATGTCCTTCTCCATTGGTTAGCCCCTTCTGATAACAAGTCCAAAGTAAGCAAGATGAAGTCTCACCATCTTCACTTTTAAGGAGCATGCTGACGGTTTTTCCTCCAAGACAAATTTGTTCATTCTTTTGGAAATCCCTGGTGTATTCAAAATTCTTTGCCAACACCACAATTAGAATTGTCAGTTTTTCTTCTGTCTTCCTTTTTCATTGTTTGGTCTTCATATGCATTTGAGGTGATTGAAAATAATATGCTTGTGTCAGCCACACCTTAGTCATCAAAGTGACATCTTTGCCATTTAGCAATTTAATGAGATATTTACAGCAGTTTGCCCAGTGTAATCCATCATGTGATTTCTTCACTGTTCCTTCCATGGATATTCATTGTTAATCCAAGAAGAATGAAATCCTTAACACCTTCAATTTCTTCACCATTTATTTTGATGATGTTTATTGGTCCTGTTATAAGGATTTTCTCTTCTTTTTGTAAACATTGTTGTTGTTGTTTTTGTTTTTGTTATGTGCCGTCAAGTTGGACCCGACTCATAGCAACCCCTCCTTGGTTTTCCAAGGCGTTAACACTAGGGAAGTAGATTGCCCACCCTTCCTTCCAGGGAGTGGCTGGTGGGTTTGAACCACCAGCCTGCTGGTTAGCAGTCAAGTGCCTTAGGCACTACGCTACCAGAGCTCCTTTTGTAAACATTGTTGTTGTTGTTGTTATTTGCCCTGGAGTCGGCCCCGACTCATAGCAACCCCTCCTTGGGTTTCCCAGGCAGTATCACTACAGAAGTAGGATTGCCCAACCTTCCTTCCGAGGAGTGACTGGTGGGTTTGAACTGCCAGCCGTAAGAAAAGATTTGACAAGCAGTTTTTGTTATTGTTTTGGTTACCTAGTACTTCTCTGAAGGAATATACCACAAATCGGACGGCCTTAACAAACAGGAGTTTATTCTCTTACAGTTTGGGGGGCTAGAAGTCCAAGTTCAAAGTGCCAGGCTCTAGGAGCTGTGTGAAAGCCCCCCGACTTGGGCTTCAGTTCTGCCTCTTGCTCCTGGCCCACTAAAGCTAGAGGCATCTCTTCACTCAGGCAGCTATTGGCTGCTGAGGCTAACAAGCCCAAGGTTAACAAATAAAATGGCACAGTCTTGATGTTACCAAACTACATGGCAGGCCATTAATTCAAGTCCATTGAAAGTCCCGAGGTCGGCAGAGCATGGCAGGCTGCTGAATAACGACATGGCTATGTGCAGGGTTCAATTGTATCATGAGCTAGTGACTGTTCCCCAAGGAGACCACATCCCTAAAGCAGCTACTCAGCTGCTTACAGTAGATTCCACCATGGAGTTGATTACCAGTCGCATCATGGGGAATACTACATCCAGCTGGCCAGCCACTCAACCAGGCCCAGACAAGTTGACACACAAACTTAACTACCACAGTTATTAAAGAACTCATATAGATAATAAACCAAAAACCAAACTACTGCCATTGCATTGGATCCAACGCATAGCAACCTCTTCTTGGGTTTCCAAGGCAGTATCACTACAGAAGTAAATTGCCCAATCTTCCTGCCGACATATACACAATAAAAAGATAAAAATTAGGAAATTTTTAAACAAATATAATAATGGAATTAATATTATCACTGTATAAAGAGCTCTTACAAATTTTTAAGAAAATCAGTACATACCAGTAGAAAAATGAGTGAAGGAAATAAAAAAACAAGTGAGAGAAGAAATTCAACTGGGAAATAGATATGAAAAAAAATCAACATTGATAATAAAAAAATGACAAATCATTAAAAAGATATCACTTTTGCCTGTAATTTTATTTAATAAATATTTATTCTAAAACAGGCACTGGGCTAAGTGCTAGGAATATATGGTTGAAGAAGATATTTATGGGGGGAAAAACAAAAGAAGATATTTATGGCCCCTGAGCTCTGGTAGCATAGTGCCTAAGGCATTTGACTGCTAATCAGAAGGCTGGGGGTTCAAACCCACCAACCACTTCTGGGAAGGAAGGTTGGGCAATCTACTTCCGTAGGAATACCGCCTGGGAAACCCAAGGAGGGGTTGCTATGAGTCAGGCCTTACTTGAGGGCACATCACAACAACAACAATGATTTAGGAGCTGACATTTTAATAAAAGAGACAAGCCAGTACTCTGATTCTGAATAATACTGTGGGTGAGGGTACTAATAGGACAGCTACAGAATGCACTGATTCAAATGTGAAGGTGTCAAAGTTATTTGTTTATCACTTTAAGATAACATTAAATGCTTGTGAAGTTTTGATAAGTTAAGCAATGTTTTTAGGATAAAGTAGCTTAATAATTCTAGCAAACATTTTTGGAACATGTATCAAGAGTTTTAAAAATCTTCATTTCCTTTAACCCTATTATCACTTTTAGGAAATAATCAAATATGAAGAAAGAGATTTTGATAATGACATATATATATATATATATATATATATATATATATATATATATAGTAATTGTAACTGTTAAAAAGAACAGGAAACAATAGAAATGCCCTACAGTAGAGAATAATAGTTAATTATTTGTAATTAATTAATAGTAATAATGTATGATAGACTCTTATCCAGCAAATCAAAATATTGTATTCTAATAATTAGAATGAGAAGAGTTACTATTTATTGAGTCCTATATGGTAGCACAGTGCCTAAGGCACTTGACTGTTAACCAGAAGGCTGGCGGTTCAAACCCACTACCCACTCCTCGGAAGGAAGGTTGGGCAATCTACTTCCATAGTGATACTGCCTCAGAAACCCAAGGAGGGGTCACTATAAGTTGGGGTCGACTCGACGGCATATAACAACAACAACAACATATGATGGACACTATAAAAATATTAATTAAAGCCAGTAGGGTATAAGCAGTTAGTTCTACACTGAGGCATGGAGAAGCAAATGTCACTTCTCCATACGATCTATTTTTGCCATGGCACTCATAAAGGTCTTATGCAGATGGTGAAGCCACAAGGTAAAAACAACCTAGAATCCTGAATGACCACAAAGAAGAGATTTATTCTAGAGAGTCACCCTGTCCTCATCGAACCTCGCATAAGCAAATAAATCCTTTTGTTCAAGTGCTTGGGATTTCGTGTATTTACCACTACCCATCTGTCAGCTTGTCATACTGAGGTAGCTAGCATGTCGCCGTAATAACTGGAAGCTATGCCACCAATATTTCAAATATTAACAGTGTCATCCATGGTGGAGAAGTGTTTATAGAGCTTCTAGACTAAGACAAACTAGAAAGGCCAGGTGATCTAAGTCTGAAAATTAGCCAATGAAAACACAATGAAACAATAGAACTTTGTCTACCTGGCTCATTTTGAACACATCATCAAGAAAGATCAATCTCTGGGGTAGGACATCACATTTGATGAAGTATAAGGCTGGTGAAGGTGAGGGAGACCCTTGTCGAGATTAATTGGTGCAGTAGTCATCACTGTGTACTCAAACATGCTGGCAAATGTGAGGATGACTCCAGACTAGACAACGTTTTGTTCTGTTGCACATGGGACCACCATGAGTTAGAGTCGATTCAACTCAATGTACTTCTACAGTGTGTTGTTGTTGTTGTTATGCGCCATCAAGTCAGACCCAACTCATAGTGACCCCTTCTTGGGTTTCTGAGGCAGTATCACTACGGAAGTAGATTGCCCAATCTTCCTTCCAAGGAGTGGCTAGTGGGTTTGAACTGCCAGCCTTCTGGTTAGCAAGTGCCTTTGGCACTATGCTACCAGAGCTCCCCTCTTCTACAGTGTAGCCTAGTCTAATTTTTATTAATACAGTCTCTAACATTTGTATGCCCTTATTGTGGAAGTCAAGAGTTCTGTTAACAGTTTTCAGAACTTTGGAAATTTCACATATTGTTCTAAAGCCTTCCTTTGGAGTGTGATAGGATAGCTAATGTCTTTGTGCTTCACTGAAGACTTCTATTTTAATATTTTTTAAGATATATACAAATCCCTCAATATACTAATGTAACTTAAAAAAAAAAAAAAAAAAGCATTGCCATTAAGTTGATTCTGACTCATACGGACCCTATAAGATAGAGTGGAACTGCTCCACAAGGTTTCCAAGGTTGCAAATCTCCGCAGAAGCAGATTGCCTCATCTTTCTCCCTCGGAGCAGCTGGTGAGTTCAAATCACCAACCGTTTGGTTAGCAGCCGAGTGTTTAACCACTGCACCACCAGAGTTGTTGAAAACTCTAAGGAGCACTATTCCGGCACATGTGGAATTGCCATGAGTTGGAATAGACTTTCGCTTAGCAATATGCTATCTTCCAAAAATTCCATTTCTGGTTCTATAACATAGAAAGAATGGTTTTATTATTCTTTTTTTCTTTATGTATTTCTGTATTGCTTGAACACATGCAATATATTTGTGATCTTAAAAATAAAACTGGACAATTTTTAATACTAGCTGATATAGAAAACTCTATCACATGTTTATAATAGTGTTTTGCCTCCTACACAGGTCCTACACTGCTTCAGAATACCACAATCAGTATTAAACCAAAACCAAACACATTGTCCTTGACTCGATTCTGACTCATAGTGACCCTATAGGACAGAGAGAACTGCCCTATAGGGTTTTGAAGGCTGTAAATCTTTACATAAGCAAAGTGCCTTACCTTTCTCTCAAAAAGTGGCTGGTGGATTCAAACTGCTCACCTTTTGGTTAGCAGTCAAGTGCTTTAACTACTGTGCCACCAGTTTGCCTGTGATTAGTATTGTTGTTGTTGTTGTTATTTGCCGTCGAGTCAGCCCCGACTCATAGCGACCCCTCCTTGGGTTTCCGAGGCAGTATCACTACGGAAGTAGGATTGCCCAACCTTCCTTCCGAGGAGTGGCTGGTGGGTTTGAACCGCCAGCCTTCTGGTGAGCAGTCAAGTGCCTTAGCCACTATGCTACTGAAGACTAAATGCAGAAGAAAATCGTGCACCTGTTGACTGACCCGATTGCCCATTGTTTCCATCTGGAGCTCTTAACACTTGATCACAGGTTTTAGAATTGGAATACTGCTACCCAGAACTTTAGCTCTCTTACTCAATTTCAAACTCCTAGTTCCCTTCACTCAAGTCTCTTGGAAGCTCTCTCTGGGTTAATAGAGTAATCCAGTGTGGAAAAGAACAAACTGTTGAAACCTCATTGGATAAAAGATGTTAAAGGACTACTTGCCGTGGTTGTCAACATTGAATACTGCATATAGACACATCAGACACTCAATCAAATGAAGAGGCTGAACAGATATAATAGATTCTTTTAGAGATGCTTTATGAAAGAAAAGAAAGGTATTTAATATACTACCCTTCAAGATAATCCAGCCTGTCCTAGCTGCCTTTCAGGTCTGGAATTGTGGCTTCTAGCCAAACAAAAGACAGGCATGTGAGTTGAACATTTACCTGAGGTAGATACACTCCTTGGAGAGATCAATCATGGGTGAATAGAAGGATTGTATATGCACAGGGACATAGCTCAGGGGGCAGGACTGCATGGAGGGAAGGACACAGGGAAGCGGACACTATGGGGAGGAAGTGGTAGGGGAGCTGTTGCATTATGGGAAATTGTAGTCAATGTTATGAGACAAAATGTATGTGGAAAGTGAATTTGCTCTGTAAACTTTCACATCATCATCATTATAAAAGAATGTAGAAAAGAAAAAATAAAAGATAATCCAGCCTGGAAACATCTGTATCACCCTTTACTTGAACCATTGTCCCAGGCAATAATCTATATAGCTAGAAACATCTTTTAATTCTCCAAAGACATTCTCAAAACAAAATTCTGTTGTTGAAGAGGCTTTGGATGAGTTTATTACCTGCACATCCCTACCATCATCATGTGGACCCTTGTGCTCTGATTGTGTCACAGGTTTGCTCTTCCTGTGGAAATATTGGTTAGCTGCAAACTATGTTAATGTCTGTACCATCTGAGGAATGCACAAAAAGCCCTTTAGCCCTGCTCACCACCTAATGCTCCTGGGCTTCTATATCCTTGTTTTCTATTTTGCGGTTGCCCAGCATCAAGGTCATGATGTACCACTGGTGTATCAGTTCTCAACCTTTTTTCTCATGGTAGCAAATGTTTGTTTACATTGACTTAGATAACATTTCTAGGAGAATATTGAGATATAAGCACACCTTTCCCTCTAAAAAACAAAAAGAATGGAAGTGAACAACATTGTGAACTAAAGGCTAGAGTAAAAGTTAAGACCTTTAGCTCGATAGCCTTTTCTTCCACCTATAAAGTGTATTAGAACTGCAATGGGCCAGACTAACGCTTTTCAAAATGAATAATAACAAATAAATGTTCTATGTTAAAAAAGTAAATCATTGGAAAACTTTGGTTATTTACTATTGTGGTTATTTACTGTTGTACAGTATAGTTGCAACACAGATTAGAACTGATTGTGACATACATCTGGGCCTCAGTATGGCCATTAATAACCACTAGTTCCTGAACTCCATTCCCATTGGCCTTGGAAAACAAGGCCAAAGTATGCTTAAACCTGAGAACTACCTGGCTCCTAAAGTAAACTCCTTTTCTTGTGACAGCTTTCTGCAATTGACTCCATCTCACAAAGCCCAAATCCTATATATGTGAAAAATGGTTGCTTTTGTCTCAGTTCTGACTCATGGCAGCCCTACCTCTGTCAGAGTTGATCTATACTTCATAGAGTCTTTGTTGGTGGGGGTGTCAGGTGCCATCAAGTCAGCTCTGACTCATAGCAACCCTATGTATAACAGAATGAAACACTGCTCTGTCCCGTGCTAGCCTCACAATACTTACTATACTTGAGCCCATTGTTGCAGCCACTGTGTCAATCCATCTCATTGAGATGGCCCTCCACTATACCAAGCATGGCATGACATCCTTCTCCAGGGAATGGTCCCTTCTGATAACATCATCAAAGTAGGGGAGACAACATCTCACCATTCTCACTTCCGAGGAGCATTCTGGCTGCACTTCTTCCAGGACAGATTTGTTAGTTCTTCAGGCAGTCCATGATACTTTCAGTATTCTTCACCAGCACCACAACTCAAAACATTGACTCTTCTTTGGTCTTCCATGTTCATTGTCCAGCTTTCACATGCATATGAGACAATTGAAAATGGCTTGTGTTAGTGCACCTTAGTTTTCAAAGAGACATCTTTGTTCTTCAGCACTTGAAAGAGGTCCTTTTCAGCAGATTTGCCAAATGCAATACATTGTCTGATGTCTTGATTTCTGCTTCCATTGGTATTGATTGTGGAACCAATTAATATGAAATCTTTGACAACTTCAGTCTTTTCTCCATTTATCATGTGTTGCTTATTGGTTCAATTGTGAGGATTTTTGTTTTCTTTGTCTTGAGGTGTGATCCATACTGAAGGCAATAGTCTTTAATCTTCATCAGTAAGTACTTCAAATCATCTTCACTTTCAGTAAGCAAGGTTGTGTCTTCTGCATATTACAGCTGCTTAATGAGTCTTCCTCCAATCCTGATGCCACGTTCTTCATATAGTCCAGCTTCTCTGATTATTTGGTCAGTATACAGATAGAGTAAGTGTGGTGAAAGGATACAACCCTGGAACACTCCATCCCTGATTTTAAACCATGAAATATCCCTTTGTTCTGTTCAAACGACAGCCTCCTGGTCTATGTACAGATTGTGCATGAGTATAATTAAGGGTTCTGGAATTCCCGTTCATCTCAATATTATCCATTATTTGTTATGATCCACACAACTGAATGCTTTTGCATAGTCCTTGAAACACAACTGAACATCTTTCTGGTATTCTTTTAGAGTCTTTGGTGACTGATTTTTTGGGAAGTGGATTGTCAGGCCTTTCTTCTAAGGTACTTCTGAGTGGACTGGAACCTCTAAGCTTTTGCTTAGCAGCCAAGCATATTAAGCATTTGAACCACACAGAGACCTGTAATTTCATTTAATAAATGTTGGTTGTGCACCAGGCACTAGGCTAAATATGAGGGGAATGTCATTTTCCCTGTTCAGTGGTCTACATGTTAGGTTAGTTGGAGGCACAGCCATAGTGGGAAGGCCTGCTTACAAAGAAGCCTCTCAGGACTTTTCTTATGCATACTCTGTCTCTTCTCTGCTTTGACCTCAGATGTGTCATGGACATGAGCTCTTGGCTCCAATTAACCCTTTGCTTTGTAGGGTGACCTACATATCTAGCCTGCAATTCCTGCCCTAAAGTCATAGCCTTGATGCTGCTTTGCCATTGTTTCCCATTGTTGATGCTGACAACTCATAGTAACTACACAGCTAAGACAGGGCAACTACTGTGTACATTGATCATACTTCTTGCTTCTCATTTGAGTTAACCATTTCAGTCATATTCACTATGATGCTAGTAATTTTCCTTAAGTAACAAAAGAGGTTATTTCCTAAAAAGAAAAAGATATACCAATGGTGGAGTAATATGACTCGACATGTGATGAATGTATGTCTGTTCATTAAATGCAGTTCATAAAACAACTATCAGGGGTGATGAACAAGTGAACATTGTTTAAAAATTATAAGATTTTCAAAAACTCCTTAATGTCTCATATTGTTGTTAGTCATCATTGCGTTGCCTCCAACTCATGATAACCTTATATATGACAGAATGAAACGTACATGATCCTATGCTATCTTCATGCTCATTGGTATGTTTGAGACCATTGTTGTAGCCATATTGTCAATACATTTCATGAGGGTTTCCCTCGTTTTCACTGACCCTCTACTTTACCAACCATGATCTCCTTTTCCAGTGATTGGTCTGTCTTGCTGATCTGTCCAAAGTAAGGGAGCCAGGGCCTCACCATCCTTACTTTTAAGGAGCATTCTGCTTGTATTTCTTCTAAAATAGCTCATGTAAATAATACTTTTCCTAGAGTTTTGGCTTTTTACCTTATTTTGTATTCCACTTATAAATACAACTTCATCTGGTGAAAAATTTTTATTCTTTGGCACATGATTATCACAGTATTCAACTCTCAGACACTATGAGGGAAAGAAAGATTCTAAAATAGAATAATTCAACATCATCTAAGATGTCACATCCAAATTGTTAGAAATTTCATTGTAATTTCTTATGTTATGGAATAATGTTTGTGGCTTATTAGAAAAACAGCCTTAATAACTAAAAGAAATGCAAAGGATATATCAGTTTTTAGTGTGGTATTTTATTTTCTCTTTCATTTTATTAAAAATTAATAGAGATGTAAGCGCTGTTGAGAGGATTTAAAACCCATCAAATATACAAAATCTCAACTGGCACCCTCTGGAGAAGGGCACTGGTGACGTGAAATGTTGGGAAGACTTACTTTGCATTTTAGGCCCTTTTGCACTATTAAAATTGGCTATCTTATGTGTGTACATATTTCTTTTTTTTAACTGGGAGAAAAACTAGCTAATTTTAAAAACTAGCTAATAAAAAAAAACTCATTGAAGCCTATTGAAAATGAAAGAAGGATTTTACAGTGGATAAAGAGTAGTCATAAAACTTAAAGAACTATTGTAGATCCAATTACAATATTATCAATGTAGTAGAAAAATAGGGAAGGGGTCTTAATTAAATGCATAGATTGAATGGTCTTCAGATAGTAAGAGAAACCAAAATCCCAAGGGATATTAGAAATATGGCACACATTTGTAAATAAATCAATAAATTGGAGCTCTGTCAATTCATCCAAAACCAAAAAATAAACCTACTGCTACTGGGTTGATTCCTACTCATAGTGACCCTATTGGACAGACTAGAGCTGCCTCATAGGCAGACCACCTCATCTTTCTCCTGCAGAGCAGCTAGCTAATCTCCAAGCTTTGGTTTAGCAGCCCAATACTTTAACCACATCTACACCAGTTGAATTTATGACAGTTCACAGAACTTGAATGACTCTTGTTCTTGATACTTAAACTAACAGGGTATTTGAGTATCAGACGAGATGACAGCCAAAGCAGTGGGAAAAGTACTGTTGCTTTTAAGTGCCATTGGGTCTCTGTAGAGATACTGCCTCAGAAACCCAAGGAAAGCTCTATGAGTCAGGACCAACTCGACAGCAGTGAGTTTGGTTTGGAGCAGTAAAAACTAAAAAAAAAAAAAAAGAAGAAGAAGAAAGAAGTGTCCTGCTTATGTTATGTCAGACCAATTTATGAAGGAGTTGTCAGAACAGAACACCATTGTAGGTTAGGGAAATCTGTATGTGAATGTGGGCAAGTTATATAATCATTCTGGATCTTGGTTTCTTCATCTCTAAAAAAAGGAGCGAGCGCAAATGCTATCTGCTCTTGGTTCACTTCCAGCTCTGATCTCTCTCTCTTTTTTTTTTTAAAAAAAAAAATTGTACTTTAGGTGCAAGTTCACAGAACAGTTTATTTTACATTCAACATTTTGTGTGCCTTTAGTTTCACTCCCCAATTACCATCCCCAACCCTAACCCACTCTCTTCCCCTCCCTGCCCAGTTACCCCCCCCCCCGCCCAGTGCCCCTCATAGTTATGCACACCTGTGTGTCCTGCATTTCCTCTGTGTGAATGTTGCCCCTCTGGTGCCCCATGGTCGATTTCTCCAGGGAATGCATCTCCATAAAGTATGTGGGTGCATCGCCCTGGGTTGAGTGCCATAGTATTGGGGGTCCCACCAGAATCCATCCAACCAGTAATTCTGGTCAATATTGTGTTTTTGAATTTTGTTCCACATTTTTCCTCCCACTCTATCCAAGATCTCCAGTTTGATCCTTTCCCAAGTGGTTTGTCTTAGTAGCTGGGCATCATCTAGTTCTTCTGATCTCAAGGTCCATCATGTCCTAGGGCTAATTGCTTCCAATTGTCCTTGTTTTGTTTTTTTTTTTTCTTTTTTTGTACTCTTCTTCACTTCCAATGATAGGAGACCATTAACTGCATCTTAGATGGCCACTTGAAAGCTTTTAAGACTCCAGTCACTATTCACCAACATAAATTTTGGAACAAGATTTTTATGTATTTTATTGTGCCAATTGAGTCTGGTGTCCCCCAATACTATGGTCCTGAGTCAGTAGATCCGTTGGATCTCTCTGTCTCCCACAATGTCTGGCTGTCTGTGAGGGTTTGCTCTATATCTCTCTTCTGTTGTTTCTGTAAGGATTATGGGTATGTTGTATCACTAATATCTGTGCAAGATTAGCCTCAGCTGAATCAATCTATCCTTGGTCTAGATTATAATCCTGTTCACTGACCCCCATATGATCTTCTCAGATGTTTATGTGTTTGTCTGTGACCTGATGTTTGGTGTTAATGGTAATGCAGTATTGTGGATACACTGATATTAGCCTCTGTTGTTTATATCTTATGTGCACAATTCGGTGTCCTCCCTTTCCCTAATGTTATCATGGTGGTCACAGACTCTTTCCATCCCTCCCCTTACCCAACTCAGCTTGTGGCCCCCAACTAGCCCGAAATGAATCCTTCCTCTTCCCTCCCCACCCTGGTAACCTATAAAGTGAGTTCCCTTCCTTAACCCTTCTTTGTCTTTTTACAGTAATGGGCTCATACAGTATTTGTCCTTCTGTGATTGATTTATTTCACTCAGCATAATGTCCTCCAGGCTCATCCACATTGTGAGATGATTCACATATTCTTCATTGTTCTTTAATGTAACATAGTATTATTCCATTGTGTGAATGTACCATAATTTGGTTATCCATTCATCTGTTGATGGGCATTTAGGTTGTTTCCATATCTTTGCTATAGTGAATTGTGCTGTAATGAACATAGGTGTGCATGTGTCTGTTGGTGTCCTGCCCCTCACCTCTTTAGGATATATTCCTAGTAATGGAATTACTTGTTCAAATGGTATTTCTATTTTCAGTTTTTTAAGGAAACGCCATACCATTTGCCACAATGCTTGTACCATTTTACAATCCCACCAGCAGTGCACAAGAGTTCCAATCTCTCTGCAACCTCGCCAGCATTTGTTATTCTCTGTCCTGTTGAACTTTGCTATTATTGCTGGGGTGAAATGATATCTCATCGCTGTTTTGATTTGCATCTGTCTAATGACTAAAGATCACGATTAATTCCTCATGTGTTTGTTGACCACCAGCATATTGTCTTTAGTGAAGTGTCTGTTTAAGACTTTTGCCCATTTTTTGATTGGGTTGTTTGTCTTTTTGGTATTGAGGTGTTGAAGCTTTCTATAGATTTTAGAGATAAGTCCTTTATCAGATATGTTGTTGTTGTTATGTGCCGT
>NW_006921707.1:8740084-8744214 GCF_000298275.1 Orycteropus afer afer | reverse complement strand
TCCATATGAAGTTAGTAATTGGTTTTCCTATGTCCTTAAAAAAATTTTGTTGATATTTGGATCGAGATTGCATTAAATATGTAGATTGCTTTAGGTAGTATTGACATTTTCACAATATTCAGTCTACCTATCCATGAACAAGGCAGGTTCTTCTGTTTGTGTAGAGCCCTTGTTGTCTCCTATAGTAGTAGTGTTTTATAGTTTTCTTTGTATAGGTCTTTTGTGTCTCTGGTGAGTTTATTCCTAGGTATTTTATCTTTTTATTAGCTATTGTAAATGGTATTGATTCTCTTATTTCTTTTTCAGAGGTCTCTTTGTTGGTGTAGAGGAATCCAACTGATTTTTTACGTTTACCTTGTATCCTGCCACTTTGCTGAACCTCTCTATTAGTTCCAATAGTTTTTTGTTGAGTCTCTTGGGTTTTCTAAGTGCAGGATGATATCATCAGCAAATAGAGATAGTTTTACTTCCTCTTTGGCAATTTGTATGCCTTTTATTTCTCTTTCTTGCCTTATTTCCCTGGCTAGAGCTTCCAATACAATGTTAAATAGAAGTGGTGATAGAGAACATCCCTGTCTGGTTCCTGTTCGTAAGGGGAATGCCTTGAGTCTTTCTCCATTAGTAATGATGTTGGTTGTTGGCTTTGCAAATATGCCCTTTATTATGTTGAGAAATTTCCCTTCTATCCCTATTTTGCTGAGAGTTCTGAACAGGAATTGGTGTTGGATTTTATCAAATGCCTTTTCTGCATTGACTGATATAATCATATGGTTCTTTTGTTTTGTTTATGTGGTGGATTACATTGATTGTTTTTCTGATATTGACCCAACCTTGCATACCAGGTATGAATCCCACTTGGTCAGGATGTATAATTTTTTTATATGTTGTTGGATTCTGTTGGCTAGGATTTTATTGAAGATTTTTGCATCTATGTTCATGGGAGATATTGGTCTGTAGTTTTCCTTTTTAGTGGTGTCTTTCCCTGGTTTTGGTATTAGTGTTATGCTTACTTCATAAAATGAGTTTGGGAGTAGTCCATCTTTTTCTGTGTTCTGGAATAGGTTGAGTAGTATAAGTGTCAACTCTTCTCTGAATATTTGGTGAAATTCTCCAGTGAAGCCATCAGGGCCAGGACTTTTCCTTGTGGGGAGTTTTTAAACGACTTGTTCAATTTCTTCTTGTTATGGGCCTGTTCAAGTATTCTGTCTCTGAGTGGGATATTTTAGGTAGGTCTTGTGATTCCAGAAACTTCTCTTCTAGGTTCTCAAATACATTGGAGTACAGTTTTTCATAATATTCTGTCAGTATCTTTTTTATTTCAATTGGTTCTGTTGTGATGACACCCTTTTCGTTTACTATTCTTATAATGTGCATCCTCTCTTTTCTTTTGTTAGATTTGCCAATGGTCTGTCAATTTTGTTAATCTTTTCGAAGAACTAGCTTTCTGTTTTGTTGATTTTCTCTATTTTTTTTTCTGTGTCATTTATTTCTGCTCTGATCATTATTATTTCCTTACTTCTAGATTTTGTAGGATTCTTTTGTTGTTCTTTTACTAATTGTTGGAGTTGTCGAGTTAGGATGTTGTTGATTTTGTTTCTTTCCTCTTTTTGATATATGCGTTTATTGCTATAAACTGACCTCTGGGTACTGCTTTTGCTGTGTGCAAAGGTTTTGGTATGATCTTCATTCTCATTTGTTTCTAGTAATTTTTTTTATTTCACTTTTTCTTTCTTTTATTACCCAGTATTTTTTGGCAGCTCTAATTTCTATAGCCATTGGGCCATTGGAATACCTATTGAAAGATCAGTCATTAATAACTGTGTGTCAGCTTACTTACTGGGGAGATCAATTATCAACTTAGGAATGGTAGAAATGGAGCCTGACATTAACCTCTTTGTGCCTCTCCTCATTATTTAAAAGAAATCAATTATAGTTCATCAGAGAACTGTTTTGAGGATTAAATGAGACAAGTGAAGTGCTTGGTGTTGTGTTTGGCACATTACCAAAACCAAACCAAACTCACTGCTGTCGAGTCAGATCCAACTCACAGCGACCCCTCCTTGGATTTCTGAGACAGTATCACTACAGAAGTAAATCACCCAACCTTCCTTCCAAGCAGTGGTGCTGGTAGGTTTGAACTGCTAACATTCTGGTTAACAGTCAAATGCCTTAGTCACCACCCTACCACATAGGCCTTTAGTAAATGCTTCTTCTCTGTTCACATTGTCCTCTCACTCCCAGAGTGTGCGTGTCACTTACAGTGGGGTTGGTATGGTTCCTAGGAAGAGGTTACAATGCTGTTATAACTCAGTATGAGGTCCACATTTCCAGTGGAAAAGCAGCATTTTCAGTGAATTCCCATTTACAACTGGAAGAAGTCTTTAGAGAGGCCAGTATAGAACACTGGGGGCAACAGGAGTGAGAACATACTTGCTGGTCAACTTGATCATTGCCTCCAAGTAACTGCTCTTCTCTTTTCCCATGGCATCTCCCATCATCTCATTGAATTCCTTTTAAGTTCTGACATTTTATCTCAGTCCTCCTGTCCTTTGTGTCACTGTTTATGTCCTTCAGGTTCTCCTCCTATATGAGTGTACACAGAGGGTGCAGATATACCACAAAGCAATTTAGGAAAACTTCTTTTAAAAATACTATTCTTTGGTCTTGTGGTTTTGGTTAAAAAGCAAAAAGCTCCTATCCCATTTTTATTCAAGATTTTATCTCTTTGTTTAAAGCATTAAGTATATACAGACTGGGCAGACTTTGCTCCTTTAAAAACTTTTCTATTGCTTTTCCAAGTGGTAAGGTCACTTTTCTTTGTGCAATACGTACTTAGTACATGCTCTCTTTGGCTCTCTAAAGGCTTTTTCTACTTGTCCCTGTTGTCACAGAGCTCTAGTGGTGTAGTACCTAAGGCATTTGACTGCTAACCAGAAGGTTGACAGTTCAAACCCATCAGCCATTCCTTGGAAGGAAGGTTGGGCAATCTACTTCCGTAGAGATACCGCCTTGGAAACTCAAGGAGGGGTCATTATGAGTTGGCACTGACTCTATGACAGTGAGTTTCAAAAAGTTCTATTGCTCCACTTTGATGCTGAGCTATTGCATACAAACAAGGTAATACTTTGGAAAGTGGTAGCTTGGGTGGCGAGTAGAAGAAAGAAAGAATTGTTCCCCGGTGATTATTTTTTCATAATCTTCATGATTTCTGAAAGTTGATGTCCAAAAGGAGATGTTATAAGGGTGACATGGAGAGTCAAGAAAAAATATGAATAAAAAAATTATATCTTCCTTTCTATGTCATCTGTCATTTGCCACACAGGTACTCTCTAGATTCTGCAAATAGTTAACACACTTGGTTGCCAACTGAAAGGTTAGAAGTTCAAGTCTTACCAGTGGTTCCATGGAAGAAAGGCCTGGCAATCTACTTCTGAAAAATTAGCCATTGAAAATGCTATGGAATATAATTCTACTCTGGCACAGTGGGATCACATTGAGTTGGAATCAACTCAATGGGAACTGACTTACTAGTCATTTGCCAACTACTTTTGTGGTCCTCTCCGCAGCTGTACCCTGTTCCCACCCAAGATCCCCAGGTAGTATTCAGTGAATATCCCATTCCATCATTGAGTGCTCTTGTGAATTAATCACTGCTACTGTTTTAGCTCATCTACCAACCAAATCAACCAAACACTGCCGTTGAGTCGGATCCAGCTCATAGCGACCCCTCCTTGGGTTTCCAAGGCAGTATCACTAAGGAAGTAGATTGCCTAACCTTCCTTTCGAGGAGTGGCTGGTGAGTTTCAACCATCAGGCTTCTGGTTAGCAGTCAAATGCCTTAGTTTAAGAAAACTAAATCCATGAATGATGTCCAAATACTGAAAGCAAAGTTGAAGAAGACAAAATTAACAAACTAAATAAGTGGAAAGACAGGTTGGACTGTCTGTAACAAGGCTTTTTTGTCACATGTTGAAATTCCATATGTGGTAGGCTACACCCTAGAACTAAAAGCATAGAAAAGATTTTATTTATTTATTCATTTATTTTTACTGTGATTTGGGTGAAGATTTACAAAGCAAATTCACTTTCCATACAGCAGTTCACATATACTTTGTCTCATGACATTGACC
>NW_006921707.1:8705704-8735424 GCF_000298275.1 Orycteropus afer afer | reverse complement strand
GATGGGTTTTGTTTTCTTATCCAATCTGCAACTCTCCGTCTCTTGAGTGGTGCATTTAATCCATTAACATTCAGTGTAATTATTGACAAGTTTGATTTGATTGCTGTCATTTTGGTATGTGTTTTTTTATGGTGTCCCTGGTTTCTTTGTTCCATATTATTTTCTCTGCTGAGCTTAAAAGCATAGAAAAGATTTTAGAACATTAAGAAAGACAGATATTGGGTTGGTATGTTGGATGAATAAATGTAAAGGAAGGATGAATTGCAGACATTACAATGGAATAAACAGCATCAATATCCAGACATAGCACTGAGAGTGGGGAAGAGAAGAGAAAATAACTTCATATACGGCGCATGTAACAGAGACTTAATAGTTATATAAAACCAAAAACAAACCAAACTCACTGCTGTCGAGTCAGTCCAATGCATCGAAAAATATACATCGGTTGGTAGGAGAAACAACAATAGTAATTAAGTAGGAAAAGAATATAGACAAACAATTCATCAAAGAGGAAACATATTTAATGAAAATATAGGAGAATAATTAACTTCCCTAAAAATTAACTTGAATAATTGTGAAGTACCATTTAAGAATTTTTTTTAACATATCAAAATAACAATAAGAATAATCATAATTCCTTCAAGTGATACTCATGTGTATTGCTGTTAGTAATGTGAATCATTAAAATGATTTTGGAGAGTAATATGGCAATGCATAGCCACCATTTTTTGTTACCCCTTTATCTAATAATTCCACTTCTGAGAATTTTTATTATTTTTAAAAGTTAGAAAAATACAGATACATGTTCATTGAAATATTTATAACAGAGAAATAATCTAAAATGCTGGAATTAGACAAGTGATACATTCCCTTAAAAGAAATTCCCCAGTTTTCAAAATGATATAATAATTTAGATAGGTATAAAAATGATATTCAATTATTTTCAACTGTGTGAAAATTATTCATGGATATAGAGAATGAGTAGAATGAAACGTGACCAAACTAACAAAGATTTTGATTGATTAATGGTGTCAATATTAGTAATTTTAAAAATGTTTCCCCTATACAGTTTTGCTAAATATTGCTTTTCTATAATTATACTTTCATGATTCTTTCTTATTTTTGTGTTTGAGTGACTAATTGTCCTAAACTGTAGGGGACTGAGGGAGATCCTAAGACTCTGTATATACTGTGCTAAAAGCTAGAAACCAAACCAAACCAAACTCAATGTCATGGAGTCAAATTCGACTCATAGTGACACCTCCTCGGGTTTCCAAAGCAGTATCACTATGGAAATAGATTGCCCCATCTTCCTCCCAAGGAGTGGCTGGTGGGTTTGAACCGCCAGCCTTCTGGTTAGCAGTCAAATGCCTTAGGCACTATGCTACCAGACAAACCAGTGAACTGATCACCCTACATATCTTGTTGTTATGTTGTTAGGTGCCATCGAGTCGTAACAACCCTGTGAAGAACAGAACCAAACACTGCCCCATCCTGTACCATCCTCACAATTGTTACTGTATTTGAGCCCATTGTTGCAGCCACTATGCCCAATCCATCTCATTGACAGGCCTTCTCATTTTCATTGACCCTCTATACCAGGCATGATATACTTCTCCAGGGACTCATTCTTCTTGATACGATATCTAAGTATATAAGATGAAGTCTCACCATCCTTGCTTCTAAGGAGCATCCTGGCTGTACTTTTTCTGAGACAGATTTGTTCGTTCTTCTAGCAGTCCATGGTATATTCAGTATTCTTGACCAGCATCATTATTCAAATGCATCAATTCTTCTTTGGTCTTCTTTATTCATTGTCTAGCTAAATACAGTGAATATTAAAAACATTTCTTTTACCTTTTTTAAATACTGTATTCTATTCATGCATCAACAATAGTGAGATAATAGCATCTTTGTTATTTGCTATTAATAGATTTTGACAAACATGATATGGTTATTTTTGGTTTTAAATGACTCCTATTTTCTATTTAAATTGCTGTGATATTTTAAAATTTGCAACAATGACACCTCCTTTACATACAGGATACTGCAGGAGAGAAGAACACAAACCAACACAGGGCACCTTATTAAATGTTTATCCTTGGGGGGAAAAGAAAAAAATTCAGTGGCGATATTGTTGATATTTTATGTGGAAGGAGGAGAGTGATAAAACAACTCCAGTAAAAACTCCCAATGTCTGCTTCTGAAACTCTGACCAAAACTCTCGGTGTGTTTTCCTGTTGAGGTATTTAAGTCCTAGTTTGTTTTTGGTTATCTTCTCTACCTGCTCACATCATTAGTACAACTAAGCAAGCTCATTTGAAACATGGTTTTTTTTCTTTTAATAGTTAAGATACAAATCCTATATTTGTTAGTTCCTCCCCCACACTTTTAAATTGCTTCTAAATTTGCATCTTAAAAGCCTCTTTGGAGAACTGTTTTCCAAAGAGATTCACGGGAAGAGCAAACACATTATCCCTATCAGATCTCCTTGTAACAACATGGAATAAAGGCAGTCAAGCAAGTGTCTAAGTATGAGCAAGGATGATTCCAATATACCTGTCACTGAGGTAGCATGCAGGTCTGTTGAAAGCATTTCCTCTTTAATCTGCATGTGATTGTGAGGCTTACTACTGCCAGCACTTCCATTCATAGTGAATTCCAAGAACAGCTTTAGAAAGCAGGCACAGTATGCATTTTCTAAAGTGTTTGGAGGAAGACCAGTATTAGAAACTGAGTCAGTTTATACTTGAATAAAAACAAATTCAATAGTTAAAAGTTTTTTTTTTTTTTTCCTCTAGAAGTTAAATGAATTAACATTGCTATATCTATATAAATTAATTGTCACCTTTTGGGGCATGTCAGTTTATTTTCTATCTACTGTGGGTGCATGTTCATAGACCGTATAGTATTTAATGAAGAGATCCTTTTTAAGAATTGATAGCCACAAGAAAATTATACCATGTTTGATCTGTGTTAAGGAATCAAAGCCCAAGATCTTTGAATGGAACTTAGAATAAAAATGTAATTAGGTTACATCCCTAAAGTCTGATATATCTTTAAACAAGACTGCAAATGAAACTTTATTAGAGCTTCAAATGAATTATTTCATTGCTTTTTTAAAAAATTCTTTCTCTCTCGCTTCTCTTTCATGTCTGTGTTTCTGACATGGCTGCTTGTATTTTACCTTTTTCAAGGTGTTTTAATTATTTACTGCTTAACAAGTAGTACTGAGAGGAAGCCTCATTCAGAGGTGCCTGATCTGCAGCAGGATTTTCTTTCCAAAGCTTTGCAAGAAGGTTTTGAATAGCTGGGCATCTGCTGTTTTTCCTACACTGAAGGAATGCTTCTAGAGACAGAATTCTGTCTGTCTTTCTGAGAGGAGGCCTTGCCCTCAGGAATATTTCTTCAGTAGCAAAAATGACCAGCAGCCAAGAGGGGCTTTTCAGTTGGAGGAGGGATGCTGTTTCTAATGAATGCTTTAAATAGCTTTTACACTGAATAAGTGATACTGTTCTATAGCATTTGAGTTGTAAGTCTTTCCATATAACAGGCCCATCCAGATTAGGTACACTTGGCAAATTTGAGGAGGGAGGCAGAGAAAACAGGTTCCAAAGTTCTTGAATGCTTGTGAAATGTCAGGCACTCTGCCTAGTGCTGGCACAGATGTTTTAATCATCCTTTGGAGCCCCACCCTGGAGTCAGCATTTTGAGAGCCCTTAAGTAGCTCAGAGGCATTACGTGAATGGTCCAATTACCCATTGGTACTGAGGTTCAAATCCTGTCTCTGACTTCACGTCCAAATACTGGACACAGTTTCTAAAATGCAGAGCTACTCTGAGGAAGTGAGGAAACCCCAGATTTGGACATCAGTTCTGCCACTTTCTTGGTATGTGAATATAGGCAAGATATTCCCTCTGAGGGAATATCTCTAAATTGAACAACCAAGAGTCAAATAATACATAAATATAAAGTAATTAACATCATGCCTGGTACATAATAAGTGCTTGACTAATGTTGGTATCCTATCCTCAACCAAAAAAAAAAAAAAAACACTACTGTTGATTACATTGTGATTCATAGCAACACTGTAGGACAGAGTAGAACTGCTCCATGGTTTTCTATGCTGAAATCTTTATGGAGGCAGACTGCTACATCTTTCTTCCATGGAGCAGCTGGTGGATTCAAAGCTCCAACTTTTTGGTTTGCAGCTGAGCGCTTAACCACCACACCAAAGGGGCTCCTCCTATCCTTGTAGTCACCCAACAAATATTATTTTCACTTTGCTATTGTTGTTAGTTGCTTTGAAGTCGATTCTGCCTCACAGCAATCCAGTGTGTGCAGAGCAGACCTGCTGCTCCATAATTTTCAAGGCCGTGACCTTTGGGAAGCAGATCACCAGGTCTGTCTCTCTTGGCAGCTCTGGGTGGGTTCAAACTGCCAAGCTTTTGGCTTATAGTCAAGTGCTTAACCGTTTGCACCTCCCAGGACTTCTCTTTTGGATATGTGTGTGTGTGTGTGTGTGTGTGTGTGATATCCTAAGTAATCCATAGTCTTGGTAGAGCAAAATATAGATATATAGGGAAAATAATCAATATTTTTCTTACCTGATCTCAGTCTCTAATAATCAATATTAATATTTTGCTATGTATGTTTATACACCTTTCTTTTTGCTCATATAAATATATACACATAATCAAGTTGAACAGGGTTTATTTAAAATAATGAGCAATACATAATTCAAGTAAGAGTCATATTATTGGTTAAGTCCAGAGCAATATAATTCATTGTTGATCAAATGTTAATATTGACTTCATTTCTCATCAGACTTTCATACCCATCAACACTTTTTACTTAATATTTTGAGATGAAAGGGAAACCATTAAAGTAAAACAATTTATTGTAAGAAGAATATAGTAAACTCTATAAACTCTACAAGGTTTATAATGGTTAGGATTAATTTCCTATTGTTTATCCATTATACAAGTGTTTTACATTCTTTAAGAATTTAATTATTACAGTAATTTCAATACTTCCTATTATGGACATTTAAGAGCAAAACTGCTTAATACTTAATCCTTAGTTGTCGTGAAACTTACATTAAAACTAACTGGTCCATGGGTTTATTATTACACAGAGCAGTCAGACTCATGCCCTGTTACCATCTGTGACCATGTCCATGTCCATTTAGCTATCTACAGTCATAAACAGCAGCAGTTAGTAACAGTTTCCCCAGCATATTTTATATCACACAATTGAATTAAAATAAAGTAATAAATCATCATAAATGATATATTTTATGATTGGAATTTGCAGATTTTAGAACATTAACTGTCAGTAGGATTGCTAACATCAGTAAGAAAGCCCTTGGTGAGTTTGCCCCACACCTGTCTTCTTGTCTTCCTGGGATCTTTTTCATTGTCTGGAATAGATGTGTGGTAGCATTTCCATAAAGTCCATCTGAAATCTTTGCTCAAAATGTTAAGCAGAGGATTCCATTTTTAAAATACCATCTTAAATTTCTCCTAATTGTCCGAAGTAGCTACTCAAAAGTTACGCGTACATTTTCTTCTCAGTTTATTAGAGAGGCTATTGATTTAAAGAACAAAATCTTTGTTTTCCAGCATTCCATTTTGCGATGGTGTGCAGTGGGTTATAGTGCCCAACAAATCTCCTCTGACAAGAGATAAACTCTTCAAAATAATAGTTGCCATTGGGGACTGTGACAAGCCCTTAACTATTTCAGCATGAATAGCGCTGTTATAATTATCATAATTGAATGTAAAAACCTAAAGCTAATATAAATTGTTCATGCAGTTAAACTGAAATGGAAAGCAATGTTTTCTGTTTTTACAAAAAGGCAATAACGTTTTTCTCTTTTTGCTACTGTTCAATACTGCTTCTAGCAGATTTTATGTCTACATTGTACAGAATAGTAACTTACACTAAAGATGTCCAGTAGCTCCAGATTAAAATGTAATATAACATACATAAAGCTTTATTGTTCCTTTCGGTTGTTGTTTTAAGCTAAAGTGGAATATTTCCCTACAGTCCTCAACAAATGTGCACAATTTAGAACTAAATATGCTTTAGACTTATACTCGTGCTGCTGAAGAAATGGGCCTTATGGACCTGTCAAATTATTTTCATGCAATTGTTTCTGCTGCATTATTTTTACTGGCAAATGTACAAGTTGGTAGAAAAGGAAATAATTAGTTACTTTCAATATTGTTGATGCATGGAGCTAAAGCAGGTCAGTCTGTGCATCTTAGAGACTATGCCATTTTAAATTACCTGAATAATACCAGGAACTATCTTTGGATGTAATTAACACCTTGCCTAATTAATGTCAACTCTAGACAGAGTCACACTCTGTTTGTTCTATTTGTGAAATATTATTTATTCAAACTTGCTGTCTCTCTTATTATTATGTTGCAAACTTTACATTTGTGTGCTGTTTTCTTAAATGGAGCAACTTTTTTTTTTTTTTTTTGTCTTTTCCCTTCGAGTAATCAATGCACTGCTGAATGAGTTCATTTTAATGCACTCAATCATGCCTCTAATGTTCGTAGCTTACGGGCGCAAGCATCAGTAATGCAGGAATGTTATATGGCTTTAGTTTGGGCCATTTCATAAAATATTCATGGAATCAAAAATGTGCATCAAAATAGCGGCTGGGAGAATTACATTTATGTTCCTGCTTTTATGGCAGCTTCACATTTAAACCCATTTGTGTTAATATCTAGTCAATCTTCCTACTTTAAAAAAAAAAACTGAAATGGGAGAGATCATATACATTCTCCTTTGCTTAATATTTGTTCTAGACATCTGCTGTGATACTACAAATATCTATAAACTTTCAGAGATGTTGTGTAGAGAAGAGGGGTAAGCAACAATTTGGATAATACCCCAATATATAAGCTCTTATTTTCTCTACATAGTGTTTGCCTTAACATCCTACCAAGCATTTTGCAGTTTACAACATTGTTTGGGTTTTGTTTTTATTTTTAAATAAATGAATGGATTTCTTATCTGTGGAGGCTTGCTGTAAGGTGAAATTCACTTGTAGTAGTTTTATTTTAAGAGTGCACTTTCCTTTAGGCAAAAAACAATAAATACATACCAGCCTCCTTATTGTTTATGTATATGTCATAATTGTTTAAAAAAAAAAAAAAAAGCTGAGGATTAGGCTACTTGTATCCATACCTGAATACTCTTGTGTTGCAGTATTGTTCAAAATATGTCTACTAAAATATGTTTCATGATACTACTTCACATCATTGAGACAAATTGATTACTTTTGGCATTAGTGCAAGATCATCCCAGTCCCTCCAACAAAACATTTTTGCCCTATTTTCTTCTCCAGTTCACATGAAATATTAGTGATCTTTCTGAGTTTTCATTTATCTCCATATCCCAGGCATGTAGTTCAATACTAAGCCTGTATTCCTTATTGCACTTATTTTGTTGTTGTTAGATGCCATGGAGTCCGTATTAATTCACAGCCACACCATGTGACAGAGTAGCACTGCCCCATAGGGTTTGCTTGGCTATAATCTTTACAGGAGCAAATTGCCAGGCCTTTCTCCCATGGAGCTTCTGGGTAGATTCAAACCACCAACCTTTTGATTAGCAGACAAGCATTTAATTATTGTGCCACTGGCACATCTATTGCACTTAGTACCATGATCTTTGTTACTCATAGTGAAGAGGAGGATTTGCTGCTGATTTCTGGTGTAAAATGATTGAACTCATTTCCCCTCAGATCTTGAACATCTATGGCTATTCCTGAGGCATTTTCTTTTTTGTTCTGTTTTCTGTTCACTTTTATTTTTGTGATATCTTGATGTAATCCTTACTCTTCTCTCTGCACCTCTTTCTCAAGGGAAAATAATGTTAACATTTGATGATTCCAGAGAAAGCAAGTTATCTAGACACTTGTTCTGTCATTCTATGAGATTAATTGTGGGACCTGGAAATCTGCCTGTCTCTGATATGTTAAAGTTTATTTGGTAACAAAGGAAGGATTACATATACACACTTCAAGGAAGTTATTAAGGGATGCTGTGAGCCAAATTTGAAAATTTGGTTCATTATGTTCTTTTATGTTCATATTTGGTGTTGTTAGTTGCTGTTGGGTTGATTCCAACTCATAGTAACCCCATGTGTGCAGAATAGAACTAGTCTATAAGGTTTTTAAGGTGCTCTGGTGGCGTAGTGCCTAAGGCATTGCACTGCTAACCAGAAGGCAGGCTGTTCAAATCCACCAGCCACTTCTCAAAAGGAAGATTGCGCAATCTATTTCCATAGCGATACTGCCTAAAAAACCCAAGGAGGGGTCACTATGAGTCAGATCCAACTCGACAGCAGTGAATTTGGTTTGGTTTTTTGGTATAATGTTTTTAATGGTTGTGACCTTTTGGGATCAGATCTCGGGGCCTGTCTTCTGAGGCACCTCTGAATGGGTTCAAACTGCCTTTGGCTTGTAGTCGAGTGCTTAATATTTGTGCCACTCAGGGACTCCATATTCACATTTAGTTTTGTCAAAATGATCACTACATTGATGGCTTTTACAACATTGCTCTCATTTTAAATACAGAATTTAAATTTTCAGGTAAAAACTGTTGGTATGCATTATATCTTATTTAAAAAAAAAAAAGCAACCTCACTGCTGTCAAGTCAGATCCAACTCATAGTGACCCCTTCTTGGGTTTCTGAGGCAGTATCACTATGGAGGTAGATTGCCCAATCTTCCTTCCAAGGAGTGACTGGTGGGTTTGAACCATCAGCCTTCTGGTTAGCAGTCAAATGCCTTAGGCACTGCACTACCAGAGTGCCTATTAAACACCTAGTCTTAATAAATATCAGAGATTTTACTTTTTTTTTTTTTTTTGCTTTATGTTAGAGGATACCACCATCGGCCTGCATAGAGTAACACTGTAAGAGGCTTGGAATCATGTAATTCAAGCATTGTTTTTAATTGGAGAGATTGATGCTCAGAGAATTTAATTTGCTCCACCTAAATTTCCTGACTCTTTGTTCATTGATCTAGAACCTATATGATGGAACGAGCTGTATGGGCTTTAAATGATCTTGGGTTTAAATCCTAAATATCACTTGTTAGCAATTGAGTCACTTAACTTTGTGTTTTATTCTGTTGTACCTAGGGTCACTGTGAGTAGGAACTGACTCCAGGACACCTAACAGCAACCACCTTTGTAGGTCTCAGTTTCTTCATTAGCTAAAAAGTAATAGTCACATCTACTTCACCACTTTGGGGAAAGTTAACTAAGATCATGTATGGGGGAAACACCTCCATATTGTTGGCCTTCAGTAAAGAATAACTCCTTGATCTCTTTTGTTCTTTCTACAAAAGTTTCTTGGACCAAGCTCCTTCCTCCTGCTCCCAGGAGGTTGTTGGTTGTTCTGAGAGTTGAACCTTGGCCAATAATCATGAGCAGAGCAGTACAATGATTCTAGGTCCTAGAGCATTAGGGGGAAAAAAAAATCAACTAACAAGGCCATTTCTCAGTCATACTAAGGCCTTCTGTAATAACCAACCAATGAAACAAATGTCCCCCAAACCACTCTTGCTCCAGTGCTATTTAGGAAACTGCTCCTGGATGCCTACCAGCCACCCAAGACTCCATAACACAGAAGGAAGTCTGCCTTAGATGGAGCAGAAAGACAGTCCCCACCTTTTTCCATTCTTGTCTACCTTCTACCCTCTCTCCATTTCCTCCACTTTCCTTTCTGCCCTCGTTTCCATCAGATCTTGGACACGGGCATTACTTCTCATTTATTATTTATATCATTATTTACATCTCTGGTAGCATAGTGGCTAAGACACTTGCCTGCTCACCAGAAGGCTGGCGGTTCAAACCCACCAGCCACTCCTCGGAAGGAAGGTTGGGCAATCCTACTTCCGTAGTGATACTGCCTCGGAAACCCAAGGAGGGGTCGCTATGAGTCAGGGCTGACTCGACAGCACATAACAACAACAACAACATTTACATCTCATTTATCTATTTACTATTTGCATATTATTAGAATCATAGTTGGATTATCAAGAAGCTTCATCTCCCAATTCTTCTCCTAGAATTCCTAGTGAATCACTTACTTGATGGCAGAAATTGAACCCTCTTTCCAGCTCCTTATTGTGTGTGACCAAGATGCTGTTAGGTACTTCCTACTCTTGTTACAGTCCCCATTTTTCTAGAATTGTCTGGTTACTCACAATTGCCTGTATCACCCTTCTCTATTCACATGGCCAAAGAGAAATATATATCTGTACTTTATGAATAGATGGATATTGGATAAAAAATAAAATAGAACTACTTCCCAGGGTTGCAGATCTATTCTTTACAGGCAGAAATATATTTAACAGAGGAAGCATAGCACACATATATGTCAATGCTCCATTCTAGTTTTAAAAAATGAGGGTCATGGGTATTTGGAGAAAGGGGTTTCTGGAGAGAGGTGGTACAGGAGAGAGATGAAAAGCTATGTCTGCTTTTGTGGGAAGTAGGAAAAAAACCGTCAGTTAAATGTACAGGTAACTAGAGCAGTGAACTTCAACCTTGAGTATATGTATCAAAGTGAAAAAGGATTGAACATACATTTTTAAAATAACTTCTATAATACTTACTGTTATAAAGCAGTATATTTTAAAAATATTTAATACACTTTATTTTTTTAGAGCAGTTTTAGGTTTACAGAAAAATTGTACAGGAAGTTTGGAGAGTTCCCATATATATACTGCCTGCCCCCATACACTGTAATCAAGATCTTGCATTCCTGTGGTACATGTGTCATAATTGATGAACCAGTGTGGATACATTATTATTAACTAAAGTCAGTAACTTACATTAGGGTTCACTCTTTGTATTGTACAGTTCTTTGGTCTTGAGAAATTTTTAATGTCATGTGCCCTCCATTATAATATCATAAAGAATAGTTTCACTGCCCTAAAAATCCCATGTACTCAGTTTTCCATTCCTCTTCCCTCTTCCTGAAACCCTAGCACTGATTATTTTAACTGTCTCTATAGTTTCACCTTTTCCAAAATGTCAGATAATTCGAATATGTAGCTTTTTCAGATTAATTTTTTTCACTTAGCAATATGCATTTAAAGTTCTCCCATGTCTTTTCAATAGCTCATTTTGATGACAGAAAATTTAGAAAATGTCAATAATGAGGGGGAGATAAAAAGAAAAGAAAAACACTAGAAAAAAAGAAGAGACAGAAAAAAACCATCACCCATAATCCTACTTCCCTGAGATAACATTGGTAATATTTTCCAATGTCTTTTGATGTTTTATAATATTTTCATTCACCATGAACACCTGTCCATGAAATTTTCTTCTACAGTATCATATTTAATGGTCTATAGTCTTCTACCAAATTAAAGTTTTATAAGTTCAAAGGCAGTTCTGTAGTACACATTTCCCTTGCTGTTTATTTCTGCCCATGTGCCTGCCTTCTCAATGGTGTGGGACAAGGGCTCACAGAAGTTTTGTACAGATCACTTACTGATTACCCACCTTTGTTGTGTTGTTTTGAAAATAGTATTCTTATTTGTCTGTGCTTTCTTCCCTTAACAACTAATTTTGAGAATAAATTCAGTACAACAAATGAGGGAAAATTATTATATTCAGTAGTCATAACAATGGGTCCAACCTCAAATGTTCAACCAAATCTATTTGAGGAAAAATATGAAACCTAGTGCACTCATCTACTAACCTAATGGTTGGTTAGTGCTTCAAACCTACCCATTGGCTCCATGGGAGAAAGGCCTGATAATCTGCTTCCTTAAAGATTACAGCCAAGAAAACTCTAGGGAACAGTTCTACTCTCTAACATAGGGGGTTGCCATAAATCAGAATCAACTCAATGGCAATGGATTTGAAGTGTCTTTTGGTTTTAATATGACCTTAGGAGTCCCTGAGTGGCACAAATGATTAAGCATTTAGCTGCTATCCAAAAGGGTGACAGGTTGACCCTATCCAGAGATACCTTGGAAGAAAGACATAGCAACCTGCTTCTGAAAGATTACAGTCATTGAAAACCTTATGGTGTATAGTTCTGCTCTTTATCAAATGGGCACCATGAGGCTGAATCTATTCGACAGCAACTGGTTTCATTTTTTGGAGTATGACCTATATATACAAGCTAAATTAGTCAGCCATAAAAAGATTGTCATAAATACTCAACTGATTCTTTTTTTTTTTTTTTTGGAAGAATAGGTTGTACTTAAAGACAATAAATTAGTGACTGTATCAATTGTCCTATTGAATTTAAACAAAACAAAACACTTCTATGCCAACTGATATGACACTCTGGTGGCACAATTGTTAAAGCATTCAGCTCCTAACAAAAAAGTCAGCAGTTCAAACCCACCAGCTGCTCCATGAGAGAAAGATAAGGCAGTCTGCTTCCATAAAGATTTACAGCCTTGGAAACCCTATGGGGCAGTTCTACTCTGTCTTAAAGTGTTGCATGAGTCAGAATTGACTTGATGGCAGTGGGTTTGGTTTTCGGTTTATACCAGCTAATAATGGTAGCTATATTTATTATTTACTCAGTATCAGGTACTGAACGTGTATCAATTCATTTAATTCTCATAGTAACTCATTGAAAAAGTACTGCGGTCATTCTACTATAATCGCATAATCCAGAAGATTAAACTAAGGCACAGAGAGGATAGCATCTAGCCTGAGGCTAAACAGCCAAAAGTGATGGAACTAGGATAGGACTTCAGTTGGTTTGCTCAGAGCCTACACTCTTAAACTATTGCTGTTGGACTGCCTAGATGAGTGGTTTTCCAGTTAATTCCATTAGGGAATTCCAATACAATGAAAGAGTATGTGCAGTACAGGTTATTGTGAGCATTTCTGCAGGGCAATTGACAAGTAAAATACAGTTTGCAGCATGGAGCTGCAGACTACTCTTCCAGAAAATATATTTTTTTTCATATTTTAAGGAATGAAATGGCTTAAGGTTAATTTAGTGTTTTTATTCTGAGGAGACATATTTTGGACTATATTATAGAATATAATCAAGAAAAGCAGTTTAATTACATTCTTAATAATTCAAAACTAAATACTGCAAAATGCTTCCTTGGAAAATTCAATCAAGTTTTGGAAGATAGTCTAAAGATCCATAATATTTGAATTTGAAATTTGATAATATCTTGCCTCAAGATAAAGGAATTCTTAAGAATAAAGAAATTGCTGTCTGTTTGAGAAAGCAGTGCAGGACAGTGGTTGAAAGCATGGACTCTGGAATCCAACAGCCTGGATCAAACCACTTGCCGTCCAATTGCTTCTGACTTGCAGGAACCCCGTGTGTGTCAGAGTAGAACTGTGCTCCGTAGGATTTACAATGGCTGATTTTTAATAAGTAGATTGTTAATGCTCTTTGGTGGCATCGAGTCATTTCTGATTCATAGCGACCCTGTGTACAACATAATGAAATGCTACTCAATCCTGCACAATTCCTACAATTGTTGCTATATTTGCACCCATTTTCAGCCACTGATGGTCTTCCTATTTTTCACTGACCCTCTACTTTACCAACCACAGTGTCCTATCCTTGGGACTAGTCTCTCCTAATAGTATGTCCAAAGTACATAAGATGAGCTCCCACTACTCTCCCTTCTAAAGAGCATTCTGGCTGTACTTATTCCAAGAGAAACTTGTTCATTCTTTTGGCAGTCCATCATATATTCAATATTCTTTGCCAATACCATAATTCAAAGGTATCAATTCTTTTTCAGTCTTCTTTATTCTATGTCCAGCTTTCCCATGCATATGAGGCGATTGAAGATACCACGGCTTGCATCAGGTGCACCTGAGTACTCAGAGTGAAATCTTTGCTTTTTAACACTTTAAAGAGGTCTTTTGCAGCACATTTGCCCAGTGCAGTACATCATTTGATTTCTTGACTGCGGCTTCCTTGGACATTGATTGTGGATCCAAGTAAAATGACACCTTTGACAACTTCAATCTTTTCTTCATTTGTCATGAAGTTGCTTACTGAGCCAATTGTGAGAATCGTTGTTTTCTTTACGTTGAGGTGTAATCTATGCTGGAGACTGTAATCTTTGATCTTCATCAATAGGTACTTCAAGTCTTCTTCTCTATGAGTAAACCCTCGTGTAGGTCCTCAAACAAGTTTGTGATATCTGTTAATCAATCTTCCTCCAATCCAGATGCCATGTTCTTCATATGGTCCTCCTTCTAGGATTATTTGCTAAGCATACAGATTGAATAAGTAACCTGATCTTAAACTATGTAGTATCCCCTTGTTTGTTTGTTTGTTTGTTTCAAAAATAACTGCCTCGTGTTTATGTGCAGATTCCACATGAGAATTAAGTGTTCATTCTTTGCGACATTGCTCATAATTTGCTTGACCTGCATAACTGAATTCTTTACATAGTCAATAAAACCACAGATAAACATCTTTCTGGTATCCTCTGCTTTCAACCAAGATCCATTTGACATAACAATGGTATATCTAATTCCACATCTTCTGAATCTGCCTTGAATTTCTGGCAGTTCTTTATGGATGTACTGCTGTAACCATTTTGAAATTATCTTAAGCACAGTTTTGCTTGTGTATGATATTAATGATATTGTTTAGTAATTTCTACATTCTGTTGGATTACCTTACTTTGGAATGGGCACATATATGATCTCTTCCACTCAGTTGGCCAGGTAACTGTCCTCCAAATTTCTTGGCAAGGATGATTGACACTTCCAGTGTTGCATCTGTTTGTTGAAACATCTCAATTGGTATTGCATCAATTCTGGGAGCCTTTTTTTTTTTTTTTCTTTTCCAATGCCTTCAATGCAGCTTGGATTTCTTTTTTCAATACTATTTATATTTGATTATATTCTACCTCCTGAAATATATGAACATCAACCAGTTCTTTGTGATGCAGTGGACTCTGTGTATCCCTTTCATTTTCTTTTGATGCTTCCTGCATCATTCAATATTGTTTCCAAAGAAACCTTCAGTATTCCAACTTAAGGCTTGGAATTTCTCCTCAGTTCTTTCAGCTTGAAAAATGCTGAGCATGTTCTTCCCTTTTGGCTTTCTAATTCCAGGTCTTTGCACATTTTATTATACTACTTTGTTTTGCCGTCTTGATTCACCCTTTAAAATCTTCTGTTAAGCTCTTTTATCTCATAATTTTCCCATTTGATTTAGCTACTCTATGTTCAAGAGCAAGTTTCAGAGTCTCTTCTGACATCCATTTTGGTCTTTTCTCTCTTCCTAATCTTTTCAGTGACTTTTTGCTTTCTTCATGTGTGATGTCCTTGATATCATCCCAGAACTTGCCTGGTCTTTTGGTCATTAGTGTTCAGTACGTCTAATCTGTTATTGAGGTGGTCTCTAAAATCATAAGTAGATATAATCAAGGTTGTATTTGGGTCTCGTGGACATGTTTTAATTTTCTTCTGCTTCAACTTTAACTGGTGTATGAACAGTTTGTGATCTGTTCTGCAGGTGGCTCCTGGCCTTGTTCTGACTGATGATATTTGGGTTCTCCATCTTCTCTTTCCACAGATGTGGTAAATTTGATCACCACATATTCCCTATTGTGAGGTCTACATGTAAAGTCATAGTTTATATTGTTGGGAAAAAAGATATTTCCAATGAATAAACTACTGGTCTTGCAAAGCTCTATTATGTGATTTCCATTGTCACTTCTATCACTAAGGTCATATTTCCAACTAATAGATCTTCCTTGTTTCCAACTTTTTCATTCCATGTTTGATCAATCAGACTATAGAAGTTGGTAAAATTCTTCAGTTTCTTCATCTTTCATCCTAGTGGTTGCTACATAAATCTGAATAATAATCATATTAACTGGCCTTCCTTTTAGGCAAAAAAAAAAAATTTTTTTATACCAGCTAATAATGGTAGCTGTATTTATTATTTACTCAGTATCAGGTACTGAACGTGTTGTTGCAGAGTCAAATCCGACTCATAGTGACCCCTCCATGGGTTTCCAAGGCAGTATCACTACAGAAGTAGATTGCCCACGTCATTATGTTCGACTCTACTTTGAGGAGACAGCTCTTTTGTAGATGCATTTTGAGTGCCAGCCAAACTTAAGCTTCCTCTTCCAGCATCATATCATTCAGTGTTCCACTACTGTTCATAAGGTTTTCACTGGCCAGTTTTTTTCAGAAATGTATTGGCAGGTCCTTCTTCTTACTCTGTCTTAGTCTGGAAGCTCTTCTGAAACCTGTCCACCATGAGTGATACTACTGATATTTGAAATTCCAGTGGCATAACTTCCAGCATCACAACACACAGGCTACTAGAGTATGACAGACTGACAGATGAGGGGTAGAGAATTAGATTGTCAGGTCTTTATTAAAAGACAGTATAAAAATAGATTGCCAAGTTTTTATTTGAATTGCCTCTGAGGAGACTCTAACTGCCAGTCTTTTGATTAGCAGCCCAGCATTTTAACCTTTTGCACCACACAGCAAACATGCAATCCTGGTAATATTGTCAAACTAAACCTGAATTTTCTCTTCTATAAAATAGAATTATAAAATTCCCTACTTAATAAGATTGTTTTGAAGATTAAATAAGAAATACATGTAAGCATGTAGCACAGTGCCTGCCATGTGTAATGCTAAATAAACATTGTTGTTGTTGTTGTTAGGGGCCATCGAGTTGGCTCTGACCCATAGTGACCCTAGTACAACCAAATAAAATACTGTCAAGTCCTGTGTGAGCCTCACAATCCTTGCTATACTGAGCCCATTGGTGCAGCCACTGTGTCAATCCATCTCGTTGAGGGCCTTGACCTTTTTCACTGATCCTCCACTTTACCAAGCATGATATCCTTCTCCATGGAATGGTCCCCTCTGACCATATGCCCAAAGTAGGTGAGACGAAGCCTGGCCATTCTCACTTCCAAGGAGCATTCCAGCTGCATTTCTACCAGGATAGCTTTGTTCATTCTTCTGGCAGTCCATGGTATTTTCAGTATTGTTCAACAACACCACAATCCAAAAGCGTCAACTCTTCTTCATCTTCCTTATTCATTGTCCAGCTTTCACATGCATATGAGGTAATTGAAAACACCATGTTTTCTTGGGTTAGGCACATCTTAGCCTTCAAAGTGACATCTTTGCTCTTCAGCACTTTAAAGAGATCATTTGCAGCAGGTTTGCCCAGTGCAATACATCATCTCATTTCTTCACTGCTACTTCCATAGGTGTTGATTGTGGAACCAAGCAATATGAAATATTTGACAGCTTCAATCTTTTTTTCCATATTTCATGATGCTGCTTATTATTCCAATTGTGAGGAGTTTTGTTTTCTTTTTGTTGAGGTGTAATCCATACTGCAAACTGTAGTCTTTGATCTTCATCAGTAAGTGCTTCAAGTCATCTTTATTTTCAGTAAGCAAGGTTTTGTCATCTGTATATCTCAGGTTGTTAATGAGTCTTCCTCCAATCCTGATACCACATTTCTCTTTATATAATCCAGTTTCTTGGATTATTTGCTCAGCATACAGATTGAATAGGCATGTGAGAGGATACATCCCTGATGCACTCCCTTCCTGATTTTAAACTATGCAATATCCCCTTGTTCTGTTCAGATGGACAGCCTCTTGCTCTGTGTATAGGTTCCTCATGAGCACAATTGAGTGTTCTAGAATTCCCATTCTTCTCAATGTTACCCATTATTTGTTATGGTCAACACAGTCAAATGCATTTGCATAGACAATAAAAAGAAGTAAACTTCATTCTGGCATTCTTTGCTTTCAGCCAAGATCCATCTGACATCAACAATAATATCCCTTGTTTCACATTCTCTTCTGAATGCAGCTTGCATTTCTGGAAGTTCTCTGTCAATATACTGCTGCAACCAGTTATGAATTATCTTCAACAAGATTTTACTTGCATGTGATATTAATGATATGGTTCAATAATTTCCACAGACTGTTGGATCACCTTTCTTTGGAATGGGCACGAATATGGATCTCTTCCAGTCAGTTGGCCAGGTAGCTGTCATCCAGATTTCTTGGCAAAGACGAGTAAGTGCCCCCAGTGCAGCACTCATTTGTTTAAACATCTCAACGTCAACTCCTGGAGCCTTGTTTTTTGCCAGTTCCTTCAGTGAAGCTCTGACTTTCTCCTTCAGTACCATTGGTTCTTGGTCATATACCACCTCCTGAAATAGATGAACATCGACCAATTCTTTTTGGTACAGTTACTCTGTATATTCCTTTCATCTTCTTTTGATGCTTCCTGCGTCAGTCAATCTTTTGCCCATAGAATCCTTCGATATTGCAACTCAAGACTTGAATTTTTTCTTCATTTCTTTCAGCTTGAGAAATGCCAAGCATGGTTTACTTTTGGTTTACTAACTCCAGGTTTTTGCACATTTCTTTATAATAACTGACTCTGTCTTCTCTAGCTGCTCTTTGAAATCTTCTGTTCAGCTCTTTTATCTTGTCATAGCTTCCATTTGCTTTAGCAGTTGATGGTCTGTTCCTCAGTCAGCTCCTGGCCTTGTTTTGGCTGAAGATGTTGAGCTTCTCCTTTGCCTCTTCCCACAGGTGTTGTCAATCTGATTCCTGTATATTCCATCTGGTGAAGTGCACATGTATAGCTGCCATTTATGTTGTTGAAAAATGGTATTTGCATTGAAAAAGTGTTGATCTTGCAAAATTCTGTTTTGTGATCTCCAACATCATTTCTATCACCAAGGCCATATTTTCCAACTACTGGTTATTCTTCTTTGTTTCCAACTTTTACATTCCAATCACCAGTAATAATTACCACAGCTTGATTGCATGTTTGGTCCATTTCAGAATGCAGAAGTTGGTAAAAATCTTCGATTTCCTTTTCTTTGGCTTTGGTGGTTGGTAAGTAATTTTGAAATAATAATAGTATTAACTGGTTTTCCCTATTGGCATATGGATATTATCCTATAACTGACAGCATTGTACTGCAGGATAGATCTTGAGACTTTTTTTGTGGTGATGAATACCATGTCTTTCTTCTTCAATTTGTCATTACTGGCATAGTAGATCATATGGTTGTCCAATTCATAATGTCCAAAAACAGTCCATTTCGGCTCACTAATGCCTAGAATATTGATTTTTGTGTTCTATTTCAGTTTTGACAACTTTAGATTTCCTGCATTCATGCTTCATACATTCCATGTTCTGATTATTAATGTATGTTTGCAGCTGTTTCTTCCCATTTTGAGTCATGCTTCATCAGCAAATAGAGGTCCCAAAGTAAACATTAGTTAATATGATTGTTATTAATAATTATTAGTCTTTTATACTGTCTGAAAGCATGTATTTGTTGTTGTTAGTTGCAGCTGAGTTGATTCTGACTCATGGCAACTCCATGTGTGCAGACTAGAACTGTTCCATAGGGTTTTCTAGGCTGTTACCTTTCAGATGCAGATTGCCAGGCTTATTTTCCAAGGCACCTGTCAGTGGATTTGAACCACCGACCTTTTGACTAGTAGTCAAGCACTTAACCATTTGTGTTACCCAGGGACTAAACATGTATCATCCTTGTCAATCCCTCTCTCTAGCAAATGACCATCTAAAATTAATGCTGAATCTGAGATCACTTAGAGATTGCTTCATTCCTAGTGTAAGTCCTCTCCAGCACATATTGGCCATATTCGACATCATTGGCCATATTCCATGGTTTCTCCCCCTTTAATAGTAAAGCATAAGATGTACATAAAATTTTTGAAAATGTGTTATGGTTTGTGCTCTGTATTTATGAATGGCTTTTATTCTTCAGGTCAGCTTCTTGAAGCTGCCGAGCATTATGAAGCATTCCATCAACTGACGCAAGGGCGGATATGGAAGGATGAGACAGGCCGTTTTCTCAACTTGTTGGCCTGTGAGAGTCTCCTGAGGACTTACAGATTACTCTCAGACAAAATGCTCAAAAATAAAAAGTACAAAAAGGCCATCAAAATTCTAATAAAAGCTTCTGAAATAGCCAGAGAAGGTAGGTGGAAAAGAAAATTCACATTGTTTTCTTTAATACGCAGACACTGGTTCTCCCTGGAGTAAAGTAAAGATCATCAAGTGTTTGGGTGATTATTTGCTATGAAATGCAAAAATAAATGCCATCAATATACTTCCAAATTTCATGTAAAACAGAGGTGCCTGAGTGCTGATAACAGGATATCTATTAGATTCTTGAAAGCTTTATCTCCAAATTGCAGTCCTCTAGGAGTTGTGTTATAAAACAACAAACCCATAATGAGAAGTTTAAGGTCATGTTTGAAAGTTAAGGGAGGGGGGTTGGAAGTACTTTTTTTGTTTTTTTTAGGTTATTTCTGTCTTAGAGTCTGAGAGACCATCCAGTGTTTGTAAATTCATTATTTTGAGGTTAATAGAGAAATCATGATAAATATTTAGTTAGGAGTAATAGGAAAATAACAATCAAAACCTATTGCCCTTGAGTTGATTTAGAATCATAGCGACTCTATAAGACAGAGCAGAAACTTCCCCGTAGTATTTGTAAAGTATTATAACTCTACAGAGGCAGACTACTATATCTTTTTCCCATGGAGCAGCTGATGGGTTTGAGCTACCAACCTTGCAGTTAGCACCCTAGCACTTCACCAGTATGCCACCAGAGCTCCTTTGCAGGAAAATAAAACTCACTGCATCTCATAGCAAGTTCCATTGGGTTTCCAAGGTGGTAAATCTTTACAGAAGTAGATTGTCCCATCTTCCCTCTATGGAGCAGCTGGTGGGCTTGAACCCACAACTTTCTGGCTAGCAGTCCAGTGCCTTAGGCATTGTGCTACCAGGGCTTCTTTTTAACAGGAAAATAAGACTTTAATATATTTTAGAACCTCGTCTCTTAAAGGAGCTCTGTGGACTTGTTTTTTCATTTATCTGCTGATGTACATTTTAGTTGTTTCTACATTTTGGCTATTATAAATAATGCTACTATAAACAATTTGTGTACAAATTTTTGGGTGCACATATGCTTTCATTCTTTGGGGTGTACATATAGAAGTGGAATTTCTGAATGTATGTTAACTCTATGTAAACTCATTGAGGAACTGCTAAACAGTTTTTCAAAAGTGGTGGGCCCATTTTATTACTCCACCAGCAATGTGTAAGGAGTTTTGGTGGTGCAGTGCTTAAGGCAATTTGACTGCTAACCAGAACATTAACCAGCCACTCTGAAGAAGGAAGATGAGGCAATCTACTTCTGTAAAGATTTACTGCCTGGAAACCCAAGAGTGTTGCTGTGAGTTGAAATCAACTCAATGGCAGTAGGTCTTACCAGCAATGTATAAGGGCTTCCATTTAGCTACTTCCTTGTTGACACTTGTTATTGTCTGTCATTTTCATTATAGCCATCATGTTATTGTTGTTATTGGGTGCCATCAAGTCAATTTTGACTCATAGTAAACCCAAAATCCTTCTACCTTAATATCTTTCTTCCTACCAGGAATAGTTGATTTTCCTTTCTCTCTTCTTCTTTTCTGAGCTGAGAGTACTGTTATGAGGCCAAACATTTGGCCAGTTGCCCTCCTCAAACTAAGGGGCTTTACACTATTTAACTCAGCAAGCACAAACTACATGTAATCAACTTTTAATTATCTAAGAGACCACTTCCCTTCAAAACACCTTTCTTCTACCCCATCTTTGCTTCCCCTAGTCGCACCCCTATCCCCAGCACACATAAACCTGTATCAGAGAAAAAATTAGGACTCAGTTGAACTATAAAAGTTAAAATTCCCCAGACTGAATCATTGTTACCATCAACTCTGCTGAACTAAGACCTTCAGGGTATAATTCTCTACAACTGGTAAAATAGCTAGAAGAGGAAAAAAAAAAAAAATGCTGTCACTGGCATTTGCCATTGTTTTCTTGCTGTCTTCCAATTGAGCCAGATGTCACAAGGGGTAATTCAGTAAGTGGTGAGAGTGAGTGCAGCAGGGAGAATTGTTAGCTCCTGCTGAAATCCATCACTGTTGGAAGGCAGGGTTCAGAAATCTAAGGATACTTACTTTCCAAAGACCAAAAACAACAGTGGATCTGTCATCACATGCTTTACCAGGAGTTAGGTGATATTGGAAGTCAATAGTATTTTTTTTTTTTTAAGTGAGAACTTTTCATGGCTCTTGTAAATAAATCATATATTTTTAAAATGGCGTGATATATATCTTGTTCACCTGCACGTTGCACCTTTACATGTTTTTCTTTTGGAAAAGGGAATTGGATAATTCCTAGAATAAAATACATTTCATAAGAATTAGAAAGATTCAAAGTGTATTTGTATGTGAACTGCTATATGGAAACTGAATTTGCTCTGTAAACTTTCACCCAAATCACTAAAAAAAAAAAAAAAAAAAGTATTAGAAAGACTGAATTCTATGCAAAAAAAAAAATGATGTGAAACATTACTAGTCATTAACAAAGAAAAGCTTATTTGGAGTTCAAAACATGCATGGAATTTCATCACAAGCAGCAAAATTCTGTCAGTTATCCTCAACTAAACTTAAACCAATAGTTTTTAAATTGAATGTAATCAAAACAGTAATTCCTTCATTTACCCCATCGTAGATTTAGCTGAATTTCAGTCCATGCATATGTGTGTATGTGTATTTGTATGTGTTCCCTTATAGGGTTGATATCCTTTACCTAGTGTTCCATATATGTAGTAGCAGCCATGCTGAATCATTGTATGTCTTTCCACGGTGGAAAAGTATAGAAATTATATATGATTGCCAATAATGGCAATACTGGGCTGTGTATGTTGAGATTAACCTCTTAGTCTAGCATCTCTGATCCAGGTAAATGTTCTTTTCATCCATCTTTTTTTCAGTACAGTTAAATTTCAGCAATTGTTGCTGTATTTGTATATGTGTCATAATAAAGTTCTACTTATCTGAAAAAGCTCAGATTCCATGTGTTGGACTAAACCAATTTCTTCAATGCATAGTAATTTCTTTATATATTCTCTTTAGGAAATGACAAAAAGATGGAAGGAGAAGCTTCTTATTACTTGGGCTTAGCATACTTGGCTGCTGGAGAGCATAAAACAGCATTACAAGTAAGTCAATGATTAATGTAAACTTTTAATCATTGCCATTTTTATTTTATTATTTTATTGCAACCAACATAAATGGGGTGGATCTCATGTCAGTGTGAATACTAACAGAGATGAAAGAAAAATAGCGATGTGCTAGAGGCATTTTAAAGGGGTTTTATTGTTTATAGTCAATTATCATGAAGTGCTTTAAGATATAAGAAAATTAAATATATGGAGTAATGTGACCCTTTACCCTCTTATATCATCAAGGAAAAGAAGAAATATGTTTAAATCATAGTGTTTTGGTTACCTGGTGCCACTCTGACAGGAATATATACCACAAATGGGATGGCCTTAACAGTTTATTCTCTTACAGTTTGGAGGCTTTAAGTCCAAGTTCAAAGTGCCAGACTCTAGGGGTTCAAAGTGCCAGCCCCTCAACCTTGGGGTCTAGCTCTGCCTCCTGCTCCTGGCCCACTGGAGCTAGAGGCATTTCTTCACTCAGACAGCTGCTGGCTGCTGAGGCTGACAAACCCAAAGTTAACAAGTAAAAAGGCACAGACCCAATGTTACCAAAACATATGGCAGGCCATTAATTTAAGTCCATTGTAAGTCCCAAGGTTAGCAGAGCATGGCAGGCTGCTGAACAATGACGTGGCTACATGCGGGGTCCAAGTGTGCCATAGGCTAGAGACCATTCCTCAAGGCTTCTGCTTATATACAGGAAGCAGACCACATTCCCTAAGGCAGCTACTCAGCTGCTCACAGTAGATTCCACCATGGAGTTATTACCAGTCTCACCATGGGAAATACTACATCCAGCTACCCAGCCACTCAACCAGGCCCAGCCAAGTTGACACACAACTGAACTACCACACATAGCAAAAAGTAAATAGTGTAAAAAGATTATAGTAACTTCAGAATGCGACTTAGGAAAATTTGTTAAGAAAATTAACATTTCCCCACACCCCTAAGGACTTACAGATTACTCTCAGACAAAATGCTCGAAAATAAAATGTGGTTATTAAACATCAGTGTGCTACATTGATGTAGAGCTGTGGTGGTATATGAAGGACAGCAGGCATGGGGGGAGTTGATTGTGCCAATATGAAAATTATCCTGCTTCGTGATCACACCAGTATCTGTCTATTTTGTGACCAGGGTTTGTTTGTTTGGCTAAAACACAAATAGGGTCAATGGGGAGGGGGCTGTCAAGATCTATCCTTTTTGTATTATAACATCATTTTATAATATTATAATATGTATAATTTTTCTTTTACAATATAGTGAAAAATGTGTCTTCTTATACACCAGTGTTCATTGAAGCACTATTCACAATAGCCAAAAGATGGATGAATAAGCAAAATGTGCTATATACATACATGGAGTATTACACAGCCATAAAGAGAAATGAACTCCTGATGCAGGCTAGGCTCTGGATGAACCTGGAAAACATTATGCTGGGTGAAATAAGTTAGTCACAAAAAAAAAAAAAAATATTGTATGAGACTACTTATATGAAATATCTAGAATAGGCAAGCATATAGAGACCAAAATATATTAGTGGTTAGAAGATGCATACAGAGAGGAAAAGAGACAGTCTCATTGCTTATGGAACATTTCTGTTAAGGGTGAGTGAAAATTTTTGTAATAACTACACAACTTGATGAAAGTAATTAATGTCACTGAATTAAGCATGCAAAAAATTTGAAGATTGAAAATATTTCGTTACATGTGTATTTACCACAATTTAAAAAAGAAAGGTTAGGGAGAAACAATTTGAGCTTCAGATGCTAGTGGTTCGAACCCACTCAGCAGTACCATGGAAGAAAGGCCTGGCAATTTGCTGTAGCAAAGATTACAGCCAAGAAAACCCTTTGGATCAATGCTACTCTAGAACACATGGGGTCATCATGAATCACACTTAACCTAATGACAATGAGTTAAAAAAACAGTCTTTCTATTTCATTTCACATACGTCTCTTACAATCATCCTACTTAATAGGCAATATTGGCTTAATTTTTAGCTTTGAGAATTTCTTATTTGATTTTTTAATAATCATGATAAATAGGATTCCTGTATTTGGGCTAGATATTTTTCTCATGCACAGTTAAAATTGGCCATCCTAGGAAGTTTAGGATTTCCTGGATGATTCTGTGCTTTATATATTTTAGTGAATTATGTTCATTCAGAAAAGTTCCGTTTCAGATGCTTTGGGAAACAGAGCCCTTTCATCAAGGAGCTAACTAAGGAGGGCACCCAGCTTGTCAACAGTTAACTGTAATTCAGAGCAAGATGAACTAGAGGTTCCATGAGTGCAGAGGTAAGAGTACTTAATTCCAACACTAATATTCAAGGGTGTTGCACGGAAAAGATTTTGAGCGGAGCTTTGAAGAAAGGAGTAGGAGTTCTACAAGCAGAAAACAAGAGTCCAGGATGATGCAACACATAATCCCATCAAAACACACATGCATAGTGCAGTGTAGTAAATGACATGGTATGGTTTTTCTAGACATACTTTTTGTAATTCCCACCAGATTACTGGGTGGGACCATACAGTTTAAACACCTGATTTTTAAAGTCTAGGGTATTTCTGTTGGAGCAGCACAAAGTAATCTTCTGGGAAAGTTTGCTCTCTCTCTCAGGTGTGTAGAATTCTGATGTTGGGTTTGGTTGGTTTTCTACTCTACCAGGCTCAAAATGAACTCTCTTAGAGGCAGGGGGAGTCTGACTGTCAACTGAGAAACTTACTGCAGAGAAAAAGACGCACTGCTGAGAAAAACTCCCTCCTGAGAGATGGCGGCAGTGGAATCAAGAGACATGAGACAGAGTGGCATGCTTTCCTGGTCCACAGGGGCAGAGGCCAGGCCCAGAAGCCAAAGGCCAAAGAGTCATGTGTAAGGACACAGCAGAGGAGAGACTGTCCTGATCGAAGAACTGTACCCTGTGTGCATTCCTAAACTTGAATTGTAGCCTGTTGCTTCCCTAATAAACCCCATAATCTGTGAGTTCTGTATGGCCACTGCAGCAAATTATCAAACCCAGCAGAGAGGTGGTGGGTGCCACAGGAGGGACTGTTGGTATCAAGGTTGGTAAGAGGGCTGGAGGGTGATGGCAGGTCTGGCCTCATAGGAACAGGCTTTGGGTTGCTAATGGTGATTTTGTCTTCCTCTTGCAGAGTTAGAGGAGGTCAGAAGATGCTGCCTCCATGCTCTTTAGCAGTTGGTATCAGGAGCGGGATTCACTGGAGTGCCCCAGACTCATAGAAGCATAGGATTTTGTAAAAGAAAGAAGGAAGGGGTCTGGGAAGTAAAACTTTGAATTCTTAGATGGTTACTTTGGTTGGTGTTACCTGTAATGGTGGAATAGTGCCTAAGGCACTTGGCTGCTAACCAGAAGGCTGGTGGTTCAAACCCACTAGCCACTCCTCAGAAGGAAGATTGAGCAATCTACTTCTGTAGTGATACTGCCTTGGAAACCCAAGGAGGGGTTGCTATGAGTCGGGTCTGACTCGATGGCAAACAACAACAACAACATGCTGCAGCTGAGGGGAGAAAGCCTGAGGCAAAAGCCAGGCCAATTAAAGGAGATAATTGATTGGCAAAGAATACTGAAAGTACCATGGACTGCCAGAACTATCAGATCTGTCCTGGAAGAAGTGCAGCCGAAATGCTCTTTGGAATAGAGAATGACCAGACTTCATCTCACCTGTTTTGGTCATGTTTTCAGAAGGGACCATGATGTCCTTCACCAACACCACAACTCAAAAGCATCAACTCTTCTTCCGTCTTCCCTACTCATTGTACAGCTTTCACATGCATATGAGGCAAATGAAAATACCATGACTTGCATTAGGCACACCTTAGTTTTCAAATAGACATCTTTGCTCTTCACCACTTTAAAGAGGTCTTTTGCAGCAAATTTGCCCAGTACAAAACATTGTCTGATTTCTTGACTACTGCTTGCTTCCATTGGTGTTGATTTTGCAAACAAGCAATATGAAATCTTTGACAACTTCAGTCTTTTCTCCATTTATCATGATGCTGCTTATTGGTCCAGTTCTAGTGTCTCTGTTTTCTTTATGTTGAGATATAATCCATACTGCAGACTGTAGTTTTTAATCTTCATCAGTAATGCTTCAAGTCATCTTCACATTCAGCAAGCAAGGTCATGTCATCTGCATATCCCAGGTTGTTAATGAGTCTTCTTCATTCCTGATGCCATGCTCTTCCTCATATAGTCCTGCTTCTTGGATTATTTGCTCAGCATACACATTGAATAAATATGGTGAAAGGATACAACTCTGACACACTCTGCTCCTGATTTTAAACCACGCAATATCCCCTTGTTCTGTGCCAGTGACAGTGTCCTGGTCTTTGCACAGGTTCCTTGTGAGTACAATTAAGTGTTCTTGAATTCCATTCTTCTCAATATTGTCCATAATTTGTTATGATCTATACAATCTAATACTTTTGCATAGTCAATAACTGGAGACACTCATTCATCTATGCCAAGAAACCTGGAAGACAGCTACCTAGCAAACTGAAGAGATCCATAATTGTACCCATTCTGAAGAAAAGTGATCCCTTTCACCAACGGTGATCCCTTTTCCAATTTCTGGTATTCTTTGTTTTCAGCCAAGATCCATCTGACATCAGCAATGATAACCCTCGTTTCTTGTCCTCTTCTGAATCCAGTTTGCATTTCTGGCAATTCCCTGTGAATAAACTACTACAACTACTTTTGAATTATCTTCAGCAAAATTTCACTTGCATGTGATATTAATGATAAAACCAAAAAACCAAACTCACTACCGTCAAGTCGGACCTGACTCATTGCGACCCCTCCTTGGGTTTCTGAGGCAGTATCACTATGAAAGTAGATCGCCTAATATTCCTTCCAAGGAGTGCTGGTGGGTTTGAACTGCCAGCTTCTGGTTAGCAGTCAGATGCCTTAGGCACTATGCCACCAGAGCTTCTGATATTAATGATATTCTTCGATAATTTCCAAATTCTGTGGGATGACCTTTCTTTGGAATGGGTACAAATACGGATCTCTTCTAGTCAGTTGGCTAGGTAGCTGTCTTCCAGATTTCTTGGCATAGACAAATGAGTGCCTCCAGTACAGCATCCGTTTGTTGAAACATCTCGGTGGGTATGCCATCAATTCCTGGAACCTTGTTTTCACCAATTCCTTCAGTGCAGCTTCAACTTCTTCCTTCAGTACCATCAGTTCTTGATCATATGCCCCCTCCTGAAGTGGATGAACATCAACCAATTCCTTTTGGTACAGTGACTCTGTGTATTCCTTCCATCTTCTTTTGATGTTTCCTGAATCGTTCAGTATTGTGTCCATAGACCTTTCAATATTGCAACTCAAGGCTTGAATTTTTTCTTCAGTTCTTTCAGCTTGAGAAATGCCAAGCATTTGGCTTTGGTGGTTGGTGGGTAAATTTCTCTTTTGATTTTCTAACCCCAGGTTTTTGCACATTTTATTATAATAATTGACTTTGACTTCTCAAGCTGCTCTTCGAAATCTTCTGTTCATCTCTTTCATCTTGTCTTTTCTTCCATTTGCTTTAGTTACTCTCCTTTCAACAGCAAGTGTCAAAGTTTCTTCTGACGTCCATTTTGGTTTTTTCTTCCCTTCTTGCCTTTTTAATGACCTTTTGCTTTCTCAATGGATGATATTCTTGTGTCATCCCACAATTCCTCTGGTTTTTGGTCATTTGTGTTCAGTGTATCAAGTATATTCTTTAGATCATCTCTAAGTTCAGGAGGGATGTAATCAAGATCATATTTTGGCTCTTGTGGATTTGTTTTAATTGGCTTCCGCTTCAGCTTGAAATTGCATATGAGCAGTTGATGGTCTATTCCATAGTCAGCTCCTGGACTTGTTTTGACTGATGATATTGAGCGCCTCCATCATCTTTTTCCACAGATATAGTTAGTCGGATTCCTGTGTACTCCATCTGGCAAAGTCCATTTGTATAAAGCCTATTATGTTGTTCAAAAATGGTATTGGGAATGAATAAGTCATTGTTGTTTGTTGTTAAGTGCCATCGAGTCATTTCTGACTCATAGTGACCCCATGCACAGCAGAACAAAACACTGCCCGATCCCATGCCAGCTCCATGATCCCTGCTATACTTGAGCCCATCATCACAGCCATCATGTCAATCCATCTCATTGAAGACCTCCCCCTCTTTTGTTGACCCTCCACCCTACCAAGCATGCCATCCTTCTCCAGGGAATGGTCCCTTCTGACAACATGACCAAAATAGGTGAGACAAAGTCTGGCCATTCTCACTTGCAAAGAGCATTTCAGGTGCACTTCCTCCAGGACAGATCTGTTAGTTCTTTTAGCAGTCCATGGTACTTTCAGCAGTCTTTGCCAGCACCACAACTCAAAAGCATCAACTCTTCTTCGGTCTTCCTTATTCATTGTCCAGCTCTCACATGCATACAAGGTGATTGGAAATATCTGGCTTGTGTCAGGTGCACCTTAGTCCTCAAGGAGACATCCTTGTTCCCCAGCACTTGAAACAGTTCCTTCGCAGTTGACCTTCCCAGTGCTACACATCATCTAATGTCCTGACTGCTGCTTCCGTTGGCATCGATTGTAGAACCAAGCAATGTGAATTC
>NW_006921707.1:8692902-8703487 GCF_000298275.1 Orycteropus afer afer | reverse complement strand
CTTTGAGAAGTGGACAACCTCTTCCTTCTTCCTAGTCTGTCTCAGTGTGTAAGCTGGGCTGATACCTGTGCACCATGTGCATCCCTCTGGGTTTGAAACACCAGTGGCTCAGCCTCAAAACTCACATCAACACATCACCATGGTAGGACAAACCAACAGACAAATTTGTCTCCCTGTTGGAAACCTCTTGTACCACCTTTACCTGGGTCCCTGCGGCTGACTGCTCCTCTGTCCAGGTTCCTGGCTTTTAATCCCCTTTCTCCCACTCTCCCATCCTGCTGCTTTGGGTTTGCTTGGGTTCTCTCTCTTCACCTGGATCCCTGTGGCTGATCGCTCCTCTGTCCAGGTTCCTGGCTTTTAATCCCCTTTCTCCCACTCTCCTGTCCCACTACTTTGGGTGTGCCTGGGTTCTCTACCTTCATCTGGATCCCTGCAGCTGACTGCTCCTCTGTCAGGGTTCCTGGCTTTTAATTCCCTTTCTCCCATTCTCCTGTCCTGCTGCTTTTGGTGTGCCTGGGTTCTCTCTCCTCACCTGGATCCTTGCAGCTGAATAAGTCATTGGTCTTGCAGAATTCTATTATATGATCTCTGGCATCATTTGTATCACCAAAGCTATGTTTTCCAACTACTGGTGATTCTTCATTTCCATTCCAATAGCCAGTGATAATCAGCACATCTTGTGTTGATTTCAGACTGCAGAAGTTGATAAAAATTTTCAGTTTCCTCATCTTTAGCTTTGGTGGTTGGTGTGTAAATTTAAATAATAGTAGTATTAACTGGTTTTACTTATAGGCATATGGTTATTTTCCTATCACTGACAGCATTGTACTTCAGGATGAATCTTGAAACATTCTTTGTGATGAGAAATGCCACTTCATTCCTCTTTAATTGGTCAATCCTGATGTAGTTGTTGTTGTTATTGTTATGTGCCGTCAAGTCAGACCTGACTCATAGTGACCCCTCCTTGGGTTTTCAAGGTGATATTGCTATGGAAGTAGATTGCCCAACCTTCCTTCTGAGGAGTGGCTGGTGAGTTTGAACCTCCAGGCTTTTGGTCAGCAGTCAAATACCTTAGGCACAACATTACCAGAGCTCCCTCCCAATGTAGTAGAGCATATGATTGTCTGATTCAAAATGGTCAAAACCAGTTCATTTCAGCTCAGTAATGCCTAGGATACTAATCTTTATGTGTTCCATTTCATTTTTCACAACTTCCAATTTTCCTAGATTCATACTTTGTACATTTCATGTTCTGATTATTAATGGATGTTTGCAACTGTTTCTTCCCATTTTGAGTCATGCCACATCAGCAAATGGAGGTCCTGAAAGCTTTACCCAATCCAATATTTACTCAATCAAATATCATTAAGGTTGACTCTACTCTGAGGAGGCAGCTCTTCCCAGTTGTATTTTGAGTGCTTTCCAACCTGAGAGTTTCATCTTCTGGCACTATATCAGACAATGTTTCATGGCTATTTATAAAGTTTTCCAGAAGGTTGGACAATCTACTTCCATAGTGATATAGCCTCGGAAACTCAAGGAGGGGCCTCTATGAGTCGGGGTTGACTTGAGGGCACATAATAACAACAACAAGTAATATATCAGACGTGTTTCACTGCTATTCATAACATTTTCATTGGCCAGTTCTTTAAGAAGTGGATGGCCTCTCCCTTCTTCCAAGTCTGTCTTAGTCTCGAAGCTCTGCTGAAACATATCCCTATGGGTGACCCTAATGGTATTTGAAATACTGGTATCATAGCCTCCAGCCTCACAGAAACATGCAAGCCACCACAGAGAGATGAGTGGTGATAACAGTGAATATCTTTGCAGAAATATGAGAGATCATCCAAAGAATAAATTTCTGGAGGTGAAAATGCTGAGTCAGAGGGAAGGTGGTTTTACATTTTTATTTTTATTTCTAAATTTGCCTTCAAAGAAGGTTCACCAGTTTATATTCCCAAAACAATAAATAAGCATGCCTGCCTCCCCAGAAGCTGTGTTTGTCTTTAAGGAATCAGGCATATTTGTAATATACAGTAATATTTTCTAGATAATGGCACAGTGGTTAAAGCACTCAGTTGCTAACTGGAATGTCTGCAGTTCGAACCCACCACCCACTCTGCAAGAAAAAGATGTAGCAATGTGCTTCCATAAAGATTTACAGTCTTGGAAACCTTGTGGGGGCATTTTCACTCTGTCTTATAGGGTTTCTATGAGTCAGCATCAACTCACAGCAATGCATAGTGAAGGTGGAAAGAAACAGACAAATTCAAAAGCTATTAAGGACTTGGTAATAGATTAACTATGGGAGGTGAGGCAGATAGAACCTGGTGATGGAATTGGATGGACAACAGTGCCATTTGCTGAGGTGTGGAATACTAAAGGACATCTAGTCTTGGGTGGGTGGGTTGGGGGATTAATTGTGAGTACTTTGAATTTGAAAGTTTTTAAGTACCCAAAGAAGAGATTAAGTAGACAGCTGAATACATGGATCTTGAGTTCAAGAGTCTGGATTAAAGGTGCTCTATGATATATGAGTTTTCAGCATATTGAAGCTGTGGTGTGAATGTGATTTCCTAAGAGAGTTAATAGTGATGAAAGGAAAAGACCCAGGACCAAAGTGGATAAAGGAAGCATACAGAAGATTAAGCAAGAATATCCAGGGAGATAGGAGGTGGACTAAGAATGGATAATTTCATCTAATTCAAGGGAACCACGTGTTTGTGAAACTCAGAAATACGCAAACTCTTGCCTGCTATCCCAGAATTTGTGCTAGACAAACTCTATGCAGGTATTTCTAGTAGAAACATTATTCCCAGCTTCCAGGAATGTACCTGGGTTAGGCTTAGGGTAAGAATGAGGGTTTGGGTAAGCATTTGGCTGCTAACCAAAAGGTTGGCAGTTTGAACCCACCAGCCACTCCATAGGAGAAATATGAGGCAGTCTGCTTACCTAAAGATTTACAGCACTGAAAGTCTTATGGAAAAGTTCTAATCTGTCCTATAGGGTTGCTATGAGTTGGAATCAACTCAGTGGAAATGGGTTTGTTTGTTTGTTTGCTTGTTTGTTTTAAGGGTTATGGTAGGAGCTCTGATAGTGCAATGGTTAAGCACTTGTATGCTAATAGAAAGGCCAGTGGTTCAAACCCAGTGGGTCTGCTTCTCTAAAGATTAAAACCCAAACCCATTGCCATGGAGTTAATTCTGAATCATAGAGACCCTATAGGACAGACTAGACCTGCCCTATAGGCTATAAAGTAATATAAAGGTCACAGCCTTGCAAACCCTATGGGGCAGGTCTACTTTGTCCTATAGAATCACTATCACTATGAGTCTGAATCAACTGGAGGGCAACAGATTTTGTTTGTTTGTTTTAAGGGTTAGGGTTAGATTTAGAGTTAGTTCATTCTTGTCATTAGTTCTCCAGTCAGGCTTTGGAAAGCCAGACAAGGTCATATTCCAGCCCTCAGGCTCACTATTACTCATCAAGAGTAGTCTTTGCAGTTGAGAAGAACTACAGCAGTCCTCAGAGTTCATTTCTTGCCAGTGGCAGAATGGTGTTGCCTTCTTAGAGCACAGCTCATCCAGAACTGAGAACTCGCAGGGTCAGCAGCAGAGAAGCAGCAGCCAAGCACGAGAACTGGGCCAAGCCCATGGGGCGGCACTATATAACAAATGAAAGATCATTGTCAGATCTAGATAGAAGATGCCAAGAGCCAAGTAGAGAAGGCATCAGATTCACAGCTATGAAACAGATGCTGGGAAACAGGTATTAATGAATGGCCAAAGAATGAGAAGTTAGGATGGAAGTATTACTGGAGTATGGACACTGGACAGTTTTATAGAATTTGAGGAATGGAAGTCTTCCAGTTCAGCCTGACTTTAGAGAGCAATGTTTTGCTGTTGCACTGAAATAGATCCACAGAACCTTATACCTTGGGTTGATTTCAGATTTGAAGGCAATATTTTTCATTCTCTCAAGTATCTTAGTGTAACTACTGGTTTCTTGCTTCCTCTCAGAGATAAAAAAGTCATTCCCAGCCTTTTCTTTGAATACCCTTTCCCTTTTTTGTTTCATGTTACATAAGTGATCCATTATCTGTTTGCAAATTACTGCATGTCTGTCCATGTGCACTCTCTTCATCTGACTGCATTGCTTCCAGTCTATAAGGTATCTGCTAGAAATCTATTAACAGGACTGGTTGCTCCCCATTCAGTATGTATATTATTAATAATTACATGATTAATTAGTAAATAGGATTGATTCCCTGATTGATTGATTGATTGATTGGATAATCTGATCACAGAGTAAAAATTTAATATATATAAAAAATACATAATTTTTCTTTTGCAATCCTCTTCCATCTGTTATAAAGCAATTATGATGTCTCTGTCATAGTGTGGCTGTGGAGAGGATTAAAAATGCACAGAAATCAGAAGCTTTGTCTAAATCAGAAGCTTTGTCATATTAGAGCCTAGGCGAGAAGGCATATGGTTAGATTTAACATTTTCTTCTTTTTGCATGTTCAGTCTAACTTTGATTCTTGACATTAATTCTATACAGTATTTTACTCTCCCATTTGTATTTTAATTTTATAACTTAGAATATATTCACTTTTTCAATATCTTCCTCTGTATTCAACCTCTACTCACAAACTTTGTTCTTCCAATCATGTTATTTATTTCTTTAAAGAACTTTACGTTAAAAAAAAAAAACTCAGCTTTGATAAATCTGTCACAAGTAAATATTTCTAGTTAGTAGCTTCTATTATCAGAAACAAGAAATGTTACTAATGTATCTTAACTTAAAGGCTTGAATTCATTTGTTAATAAATTATTAACACATGGAATAGAAAAATACACTCACAAGCATCTGAATAAAAGTTTGGTGACAATGTCCTTACTGGTAAGGGCTTATTTACTGAACAACAAAATACAGCTAAGCTAAAAACATAAATGGACTTATTTAGGGCTCTATAATACCCATTTGTGAGGAAAGGGCAGTTAGTGACGACATATTTAAAGAGGAGGAAGCTACCTGCATATGTCAGATGTTGAGAAAAGAAAAAGTAATTCCCTTTGACCATCATAAATTTATACATGTAAATATCCTAAGTAAATTCCAAATTTTTAGAAGGCAAATATCTTATGAAGTTCTAAGATTTGAAAGAAGAAAATATTTTATTAAAAATCACATTTAAGTCTTTGTGCTAAGTTGGACAAACTTCCACAGTTATTCCAACCATGAAGTTATTTAAAGAAAAAGGTAAGGCCTTGCTAGCACTTTGTTGTTAATGTATGGATTTTCTTCCTCCCTAAATACTCCATTACACTTTATAATTTTAGGGACATCAACTTTATTCTTCCTCCTAGAGTCTCTTTATCTGAAAGGACAGAGTAGGAGGAAGGGTTTGGCAGTCTAAAACAACTGGCCAGTGAAAACTTTTTGAATAACAGCAGAACGTTGTCTGATAAGATGCCAGAAGATGAGCCCCTTGGGTTGGAAGGCAGTCAAAATAGGACCGGGCAAGAGCAGCCTTTTCAAAGTAGCGTCAATCTTAATGTTATTTGTGGAGCATAGTTTTTTATTTGCTGATGTGGCTTGATTCAAAATAAGAAACAGCTGCAAATATCCATTAGTAATTGGAACATGGAATGTACAAAGTAGGATCTAGGAGAATAAATTGAAGGTTGTGTAAAATTATATCCTGGCATTAATGAACTGAAATGGACTGGTGTTGGACATTTTGAACCAGACAGTCATATGGTCTAGTATTCTAGGAATGACAAATTGAAAAGGAATGGCATTTCATTCATTACTAAAAAAAAAAAAAAAAATTTCAAGATCTATCCTGAAGAACAACATCAGTGATAAGATAATATCTATGCGCCTACAAAGACCAGTTAATTTGACTATTATTCAAATTTATACACCAACCACTAATGCCAAAGATGAAGGAATTGAAGATTTTTGTCAATTTCTGCAGCCTGAAATGGCTCAAACGTGCAATCAACATGCATTGATAATTGCTGGTGATTGGAACATGAAAGTCAGAAACAAAGGAGAAATTTCAGTAGCTGGGAAATACACCCTGGGAAATAGAAACTGACATGGGAGATCACATGATAGAATTTTGCAAACCAGTGACTTATTCATTGGCAAATATATTTTTTTCAACAACATAAACAGTGGCTTTACATGTGATTCTCACTGGATGGAATACACAGGAATCAAATCAGTGACATCAGTCAGAACAAGTCCAGAGGCAGACTGCAGAACAGTCCATCAATTGCTCATATGCAAATTCAAATTGAGGCTAAAGAAAATTAAAATAAGTCTGTGGGAGCCAAAATACAAACTTGATTATACATCACATGAATTTAGAGACCAGCTGAAGAATAGATTTGACACAATGAACACTAAAGACAAAACAAGTTGTGGAATGACATCATACAGCAGAAAGCAAAAGTTCATTGAAAAGAAACAAAGACCAAAACGAATGTCAGAAGAGACTCTGAACTTGCTCTTCAACATAGAGTAGATAAAGTGAATGGAAGAAATTATGAAGTAAAAGAGCTGAACAGAAGACTTCAAAGGGTGGCTCGAGAAGACAAGTAGTCTTAGAAAGAAATGTGAAAATACCAGGAATTAGAAAACCAGCAGGGAAGAATACACTCAGTGTTTCTCAAGAACTGAAAAAACATTCAAACCTCAAGTGGCAATGTTGAAGGAATCTATAAGCAAAATATTGAATGATGAAGAAAGCATCAAAAGAAGATAGAAGAAACAACCAAGTCACTATAGCAGAAAGAAATTGGTCAATATTCAAACATTTCAGGAGGAACCATATGATCAAGAACCAATGAAACTGAAGGAAGAAGTCCAAGCTGCACTGAAGGTATTGGTGAAAAGTCTCCAGGAAGTGACCAAATACCACTTGAGATGTTTCAACAAATAGATGCAATGTCAAGAAATTTGAAAGACAGCTCTTTGGCCACCTAATTGGAAGAGATCCCTATGTGCGCTCATTACAAAGAAAGGTGATAAAGTAGAATGCACAAATTATTGAATAATATCATTAATATCACACACATAAAGTTAAATTAAAAATGATTACAGCAGAACATCAACAGAGAACTGCCAGAAATTCAAGTCAGATTCAGAAGAGGACATAGAATGAGAGACATCATTGCTGAGGTCAGATTGATCTTGGCTGAAAGCACAGAATACCAGAAAGATGTTTACTTGTGTTTTATTGACTATGCAAACACATTTGACTGTGTGGATCATAACAAATGACAGATAACATTGCAAAGAATGGGAATTCCAGAACACTTAATTGTGCTCATGCAGAAACTGTATGTAGAGCGAGAGGGGGTCATTCACACAAAACAAAGGGATACTGCATGGTTTAAAATCAGGATATGTGTGTGTCAGGGTTGTGTCTTTTCACCATACCTATTAAATCCACATATTGAACTGATAATTTGAGAAATTGGACTACATGAAGAACATGGCATCAGGATGTAAGGAAGACACATTAATAACCTGTGATGTGCAGATGACACAATTTCCCTGCTGAAACTAAAGAGGATTTGAAACACTTAATGATGAAGATCAAAAAATATAGTCTTCAGTGTTGATTACACCTCACCATAAAGAAAAAAAATCCTCACAACCGGACCAATAAACAACAATCAGATAAACAGGGAAAATATTGAAGATGTCAAGGATTTCATTTTACTTTGATCTACAATCAATAGCAATCAAGAAATGAAATGAGGTACTGGATTTGGCAAATCTACTGCAAAAGGCACCTTTGAAGTGTGAAAAAGCAAAGATGTCACTTTGAGGACTCAGGTCTGCCTGACACAAGCCATGGTATTTTTGCCTCATGTGCATGCAAAAGCTGGACAATGAATAAGGAAGACTGAAGAAGAATTGATGCCTTTGAATTACAGTGTTGGCAAAATATGCTGAATATACCATGGCTTGCCAGAAGAATTAATTAATGTGTCTGGGGAGAAGTACAACTGGAATGTTCCTTAGAAGCAAGAATAACAAGACTTCATCTCATGTACTTTGGACATGTTATCAGGTGAAGTCTGTCTCTAGAGAAGGACATCATACTTGGTAAAACAGAGTCAACAAAAAAGAGGAAGGCCCTCAATGAGATGGATTAACACAGTGGCTGCAACAATGGGCTCAATCCATAGCAATGATTGTGAGGATTGCACAGGATCAGGCAGTGTTTCATTCTGTGGTACATAGGGTTGCTACGAGTCAGAACCAACATGAGAGCACCCAACAACAGCAAATATATATAAGCAATTACCTTCTTTAATTGCTATATATGTACAAAGTACAATTTCTTGCTTTTGCCCTGTTGTTGTTAGGTGCCATCGAGTTGGCTCTGACTCATAGCAACTCTATGTACAACTGAACAAAACACTGCCCGGACCTGCAACAGCCTCACAATCCTTGATATACCCAAGCCTGTGTCAATCCATCTTGTTGAGGTCCTTCACCTCTTTGCTGACCCTCCACTACCAAGCATGATATCCTTCTCCAGGGAATGGTCTTTTCTAACAACATGACCAAAATAGTCAACCCAAGTCTCATCATTCTCTCTTCCAAGGACCATTCCAGGTGCACTTCTGCCAGGATAGATTTGTTAGTTCTTCTGGCAGTCCTTGGTACTTTCAGTATTCTTCACCTACACCACAATTCAAAAGCATCAACTCTTCTTCGGTCTTTCTTATTCATTATCCAGCTTTCACATGTATATGAGGCAATTGAAAACACCATGGCTTGGGTTAGACACAACTTAGTCTTCAAAGAGACATCTCTGCTCTTCAAATTTTAAAGAGGTCTTTTGCAGCAGATTTGCCCAGTGCAATACATCATCTGATTTCTTCACTGCTACTTCCATTGGTGTTGATTGTGGAACTAAGCAATATGAAATATTTGACAATTTCAATCTTTTCTCCATTTATCATGATCCTACTTATTGTTCCAGTTGTGAGGATTTTCATTTTGTTTATGTTGAAGTGTAATCTGTACTGCAGACTGTAGTCTTTAAGGTTCACGTAAGAGCTTCAAGTCATTTTCACTTTCAGCAAGCAAGGTTGTGTCATCAGCATATCACAGTTTGTTAATGCATCTTCCTCCAATCCTGATACAGCATTCTTCTTCATATAATCCAGCTTCTCAGATTAATTGCTGAACATACAGATTGAATAAGTGTGGTGAGAGGATACAACTCTGATGCACTCCCTTCCTGATTTTAAACCATCCAGTATCCCCTTCTTTTGTTCAAATGACAGCCTCTTACTCTATGTACAGTTTCCTCATGAGCACAACTAAGTGTTCTGAAATTCCCATTCTTCTCAATATCATCCGTAATTTGTTATGATCAACACATTCAAATACTTTTGTATAGTCAATAAAACACAAATAAACATCCTTCTGGTGTTCTTTGTTTTCAGCCAAGATCTATATGACACCAGCAATTATATCCTTCATTCCATGTCCTCTTCTGAATCCAGCTTGCGTTTCTGGAAGTTCCCTGTCAGTATACTGCTGCAACTGTTTCTGAATTATCTTTAGCCAAGATTTCACTTACATGTGATATTAATGATATTGTTTGATAATTTCCACATCCTGTGGGACCACCTTTCTTTGGAATGGGTACAAATATGGGTCTCTTCTAGTCAGTTGGCCAGGTAGCTAGCTGTCTTCCAAATCTCCTGGCATAGCCAAATGAGTGCCTCCAGCACAGCATTTTGATGTTGAAACATTTCATTGGGTATTCCATCAATTCCTGGAGCCTTGATTTTGCCAATTCTTCAGTGTAGCTTCGACTTCTTCCTACAGTACCATTGGTTCTTGATCTTATGTCACCTCCTGAAATGGATGAACATTGACCTATTCTTTTTGGTACATGACTGTGTTTTCCTTCCATCTTCTATTGATGTTTCCTGCATCATTCAATATTTTACCCGTGGAATCTTTCAATATTGCAACTCAAGGCTTGATTTTTTTCTTCAGTTCTTTCAGTTTCAGAAATGCTGAGACTTGTTCTTCCCTTTTGGTATTCTAACTCCATGTCTTTGCACATTTAATCATAATAATTGACTTTGTCTTCTGAAGCTGCTCTTTGAAATCTTCTGTTCAGCTCTTTTATCTTGTCATTCCTTCCCTTTGCTTTAGGTACTCTCCATTCAAGAGCAAGTGCCAGAGTCTCCTCTGACATCCATTTTTGTCTTTTCTTCCTTTCCTGTCTTTATAATGACCTTTTGTTTTCTTCATGGATGATGCTGTTGATGTCATCCCACAATTACTCTGGTTTTCAGTCATTGGTGTTCAGTGCATCAAATCTGTTTTTTCAATTGTTCTCTAAATTCAGGTGGGATTTATTCAAGGTCATATTTTTGCTCTTGTGGACTTGTTTTAATTGTCTTCAGTTTCAACTTGAACTTGCATATGAGCAGTTGATTGTCTCTTCCAGTCATTTCCTGGCCTTGTTTTGGTTGAAGATATTGACCTTCTCCATCACCTCTTTCCAAAGATATTTGTTGTTGTT
>NW_006921707.1:8681700-8688137 GCF_000298275.1 Orycteropus afer afer | reverse complement strand
GGTTCAAACCCACTAGCCACTCCTCAGAAGGAAGATGGGGCAATCTACTTCTGTAGTGATACTGCCTTGGAAACCCAAGGAGGGGTAGCTATGAGTTGGGTCCAACTCGATAGCACATAACAACAACAACAATATATAGCATAAAGTCAAATATTTGAAATGATAATTGGTTTTGTTGTGTAGTCTTTACATTGGAAGTAACTATGGTATAGAAAGAGCACAAGATACTTGGAGCTAGAAAACATGGATTTTAGTCCTGTCTGCTTCATGCTAGCTTTGTGATCTTGGGTAACTCAATTAACCTGTCAGCATCTGTTGCATTTGTAAAATATGAAACTCACACTGTCTTTGTGAAGTCAAATTTAAAAAAAAAAAAAGTATGTTATTGTTCAAACTATAAATAATTTTCAAAACTAAAATACTGTTATTACTACATGTTATGATATAGTTGTTGTTGTTGTTGTTATGTGCCGTCGAGTCAGCCCTGACTCATAGCGACCACTCCTTGGGTTTCCGAGGCAGTATCACTACGGAAGTAGGATTGTCCAACCTTCCTTCCGAGGAGTGGCTGATGGGTTTGAACCGCCAGCCATCTGGTGAACAGTCAAGTGCCTTAGGCACTATGCTACCAGAGCTCCCAATATAGTTAGCACTGGATAATGATAGCATTGATACTATAATGGGTAACATTTATTGAGTGTCTATACTAAGTTCTCTCTTTGTGTTCATTATTTTCTTAACTTTAATTTACTAAATTTATCATATATAAGTTATATTGTGCTTAAATTTATCTTTGTATTGGCATGTCTTTTATTATGAAAATATGATAACCCGCCATTTTATGGAAAATATTCTTGAGACTTTTATCACTATCACTAATATATTAATAATTTCTCCTTCCAGACAAAAATATACCAGTTATCAAAAAAAAAAAAAAAGGAATTTGAGTCATCTCTTTATTAAAGATAAGAGCTCTTCGCTCCCCATTAAATAGAAGTTATCTTTACTTTCCAATGAGAGATCATTACTTAAATTTTACCCTTCTGTTCTTGGTTTAATGGCCTCTGTATCCGAAGGGAGCTCAGATGGTGGCAGAGATGAAATCATGGCCTCCTTCTCCCAGAAGACCTCTGGTTATCATTATACATAACATGCAGACAATCCTGCTTGCAGCAAGTTTGCCTCCTGGTAGTGTGTAGTTCATCACCAGCTTCTGAAGCATGCTAAAGAGGTCTTGCTACTCAGCTTGAGACGATTCAGGTGTAAGCTCAGGGGTCTCAGCAGTCATTTTCCTGTTTTACTTCCGAGTTTTCATCCGCTTTATCCATTTGTCCCATGGCCCACCTCAGGCAGTCTTCTTCTCAGGGAATCTAAAAGGAGCAGCTGTTACAGATTCTATTTCCCCAATTGTTGCCACTCAGGCCTTTTTCTATTTAACATCATACCACCCCACACTTAAACTCCCACCAGTACACAAATAGTGCTTACTTCCTTTTCACTTAATACATTTTACTGAGTAGAGAAATGTTAAAAATATCCATTAGCTGACAAGCAACAAAAGGGTGCTTAGTAAAAAAGTAAATTAAAACTAGCTAGATAAAAAGAAAAGACTCTTACTTCTGAGTAAAAAAAAAAAAAAAACAAACTGGATTTATTTCCAAACTGCATAGATATTATATTACTGAAAATTATTAAGCCATACTTTAAGATATAGCATAAACGTAATTCATATCTAATCTTTAATACTTTTTTGAGCAGTTAACCTTACTTGGAAAATAGCATTTTAGGTTTCTTATAAACAATTCATCATAATAATATGGGAGAAAGCAAATATTTTACTCATAATTTTGCTATAGTTGCCTTTGTATTTGAAATTACAACCAGTATAAACATAAAAAAACATAACTTTATAGTGATCATGTCATATAAATTTCTGTGACAAAGACTGAAGAATAGAATCTAAGTAAATTAGATTTTTTTTTAATTTCCTCATTAATGGAGAGATTAACTGTCATTTAGCCTTTTTCTCTATTTAATTTTTTAAAACTTCTCTAATGAACTTTTTTTTCCTTTACAATAGTGCAGCTTAGGAAAGACAGTTCCATGTGCATATTTTCTTCTTAATTAACAAATGCATTGTAGTATTTGTCATAAAAATGACAAAAGCATTCAAGAAAAATCAAAAAGCTCAAGAAATAAAATGAAAATCTTTTCTAAACAGAATATGGCAAAAAATTATAAAGTGTAGACATCCATGGAAATGAAGAGAGATTTTCTGTCAGGAAAGAAAGTTCATGGCCTAAATTAATATAAAGATTAATATCTAATAATCTTATTTATATTTTTTAAATGTGACAGCTAATTTTTTATTCCCATGAGATCTAGAACACTACTTTAATCAAAACTTCATGATTCTTTTACTTACTCATTTTAAAAGGAAGTATTGCTACAATAATTCTTTTCAAAACTGCTGAAGTTTTTGTTTTTAGTCAGTCATTCACATTTTAAGAAATAGTGCAAAAATTTCTGGTATTCATTTTGAGAGAAAATGAAGAGAGGAATAACTATTTTTGCTTGGTTCATCCTAAAGAGGGTGAACTTCGAGAATCTTAAAATTAACAGCTCGAATCATCCATACAGAATAGTGACATATGGAACATAATGTATGTATACTCCTTAAAGTTCAAGGCCTAGCATATGAAAATGTTCTCTGGAGCAATAAAGCTACTTGCATAGTTCATCACAAGACTAATTGTATGACAGACCTAGAGGCAATGGCACAGCTGTTAGCACACGTTGATCTAGTAGCAGCCAAAGAAGAAGCATCACACCTGGAAGAATCCAGAGATGGTTATAGGATTTGTTGTGTTAAATAAAAATGAAAGTGTGTGGATCATTTCATCATTATAAGTTCAGCCAAATTATATATTGTTTCTCTAAGATACAAAAGGGGTCATTTCAGGAAGAAAATCTAATTCAACATCATAAAATGTAAGCAAAATTTTCTCAAATGTATCTGTAATATAGGTAATTGCTTCATCTTCAATTAACAGCTAGATTAACTTCAGATCTTGCTCAGTATAATTTAATTTGCAGTAACAATAACATATCAGAGATAGAAGTATTAACATTCATACTGTTTTCCTAATAATTATTCCATAAACTTACAAAAAAACTATTTTACCCAATAATGTCATCTTTATCCCTTTGTAAAACATGTAAAAATTTAGTTAATAATGAAAAAATGGACTCTTTTTAAGATTAGTTGAAAGTAAATCTCTATTTTTTTCCCCCAAGAATCTATTCTGTTGCCCTGCTTTTTATTTTTTTTTAAATGGTGATGATGAGGGCCAGTACAGGCAGATGAAGAGAAGGAAGATAATGAAGAAACTAGCTGATCCACATAATGACTTTGGTTGCTGAATAACGAATAGTAGATTATATAGATGTGTGTAGCAGCTTTCTTTGGGAGCATTTCAAAGGAGGAATTTAATATCCTTTTTCATAAAATCATGACTTAGAGGCAAAAAATTGTTGTTGTTGTTGTTAGGTGCCGTTGAGTCACTCTAGGTGCCATAGTGACACTATGTACAACAGAACAAAACACTGACCGTTCCTGTGCCAGCCTCACATTCCTTGCTACACCTGAACCCATCATTGTAGCTTCTGTGTCAATCCATCTTGTTGAGGACCTTCCCCTTTTTAATTGACCCTTCACTTTACCAAGCATGACATCCTTCTCCAGGGAATGGTCCCTTCTGACAGCATGACCAAAGCAGGTCAGACCAAGTCTAGCCATTCTCACTTCCAAGGAGCATTCAGGCTGCACTTCTTCCAGGACAGATTTGTTAGTTCTTTTGGCAGTCTGTGATACTTTCAGTATTCTTTGCCAACACCCCAACTCAAAAGCATGAACTCTTCTTTGGTCTTCCTTATTCATTGTCCAGCTCTCAGATGCATATGAGGCAATTGAAAAAAACATGGCTTGGGTTAGTCTTCAAGGAGACATTTTTGCTCTTCAGCACTTTAAATAAGTCTTTTGCAGCAGATTTGCCCAGTATCATATGTCATCTGATTTCTTTCTTGACTGCTGTTTCTGTGGCTGTTGATTGTGGACCCAAGTAATATGAGAAATCTTTGACAACTTCAATCATTTTTCCATTTATCATGATGCTGCTTACTGGTCCTGTTATGAGGAATTTTGTTTTCTTTATGTTGAAATGTAATCCATACTGCAGACTATGGTCTTTAATCCTCATCAGTAAGTGCTTTAAGTCTTCCTCACAGTCAGAAGCAAAGTTGTGTCATTTTCACATCGCAGGCTGTTAATGAGTCTTCCTCCAATCCTGATGCCACAGTCTTCTTCATGTAGCCCAGCTTCTTGGATTACTTGCTCAGCATACAGATTGAATAAGCATGATGAAAGGATATATGCCCTTCCTGATTTTAAACCATTCAGTTTCTCCTAGTTCTGTTCCAACAACAGCCTCCTGATCTATGTACAGGTTCTTCATGAGCACAACTAAGTGTTCTGAAATTCCCATTCTTCTCAATGTTATCCATAATTTGTTATGATCCACACAGTCAAATGATTTTGCATAGTCAATAAAACACAAGTAAACACTGTTCTTGTGTTCTTTGTTTTCAGCCAAGATCTATATGATATCAGCATTTATATCCCTCATTCCACATCCTCTTCTGAATTCAGCTTGTATTTCTCAAAGTTCCCTGTCAATATACCGCTACAACCATTTTTGAATTATCTTCAGCAAGATTTTACTTGTGTGTGATATTAATGATGTTGTTCGATAATTTCCACATTCTGTGGGATCACCTTTCTTTGGAATGGGTGCAAATATGGATGTCTTCAAGTCAATTGGCCAGCTAGCTGTCTTCCAAATTTCTTGGATTAAATGAGTGAGTGCCTCCAGTGTGACATCGTTTGTTGGAACATCTCTATGAGTATTCCGTCAATTCCTAGAGCCTTATTTTTTGCCCATTTCTTCAATGTAGTTTTGAATTCTTCCTTCAATACCACTGATTCTTGATCATATGCCACCTCCTGAAATGGATGAACATCAACGAATTCTTTTTGATACAGTGACTGTGTATTCCTTCCATCTTCTTTTGATGTTTCCTGAATCATTCAATATTTTGTCCATTGAATCTTTCAATATTGCAACTCAAGGCTTAAATTTTTTCCTGTTCTTTCAGCTTGCGAAATGCTGAGACATGTTCTTCACTTTTGGTTTTCTAACTCTGGGTTTTTGCACATTTCATTGTAATAAATGGCTTTGTCTCCTCAAGCTGCTCTTTGAAATCTTCTGTTCAGCTCTTCTATCTTGTCATTCCTTCCATTTGCTTTAGCTACTCTCTGCTCAAAGGCAAGTTTCAGAGTCTCTTCTGACACCCATTGTGGTCTTTTCTTCCTTTCCTGTCTTTTTAATGACCTTTTGCTTTCTTTATGGAGGATGTCCTTGATGTCATCTGCAATCCCTCTGGTTTTTGGTCACTGGTGTTCAGTGCATTAAATCTATTATTTAGATGGTCTTTAAATTCAGGAGGGATATAATCAAGGTCATATTTTGGCTCTTGTAGACTTGTTTTAATTGTCTTCAGCTTCAAATTGAACTTTCATATTGGTAGTTGATGGTCTGTTGCACAATCAGCTCCTGGCCTTGTTTTGGCTGAAGATTTCAAGCTTCTCCGTCACGTCTTTCCAGAGATGTAGTCTATCTGTTTCCTGTGTATTCCATCTGATGAGGTGCACGTGTATAACTGCTGTTTATGTTGTTGAGAAAAGGTATTTGCAATGAATAAGTTGGTCTTGCAAAATTCTGTCATGCGATCTCCAGTGTTATTTCTGTCATTGAGACTATATTTTCCAACTATATATGATTCCAACTTTTGCATTCCAATAACTGGTGATAATGAACACTTCTTGATTGCATGTTCAGTCAATTTAAGACTGTAGAAGTTGGTAAAAATCTTCAATTTCCTTGTCTTTGGCTTTGGTGGTTGGTGCATAAATTTGAGTAATTAGTATAAACTGGTCTTCCTTATAGACATATGGATATTATGCTATCACTGACAGCATTGTACTTCAGGACAGATCTTGAAACATTCTTTCAGATGATGAATATCGTGCCATTCCTCTTCAATTTGTCACTCCCAGCATAGTAGATCATCTGATTCAAAATGGCCAAAACCAGTCCATTTCAGCTCACTAATGCCTAGGATACCAATATTTATGTGTTCCATTTCATTTTTTACAACTTCCAATTTTCCTAGATTCATACTTCTTACATTCCATGTTCCAATTGTTAATGGATGTTTGCAGCTGTTTCTTCTCATTTTGAGTCATGCCACATCAGCAAATGGAGGTCCTGAAAGCTTTACTCCATCCACATCATTAAGGTCGGCTCTACTCTGAGAAG
>NW_006921707.1:8672573-8676066 GCF_000298275.1 Orycteropus afer afer | reverse complement strand
AAAAAAAAAAAATACAAAGTAGAATATTACATGAAATATACAAAGACCTGGAGTTAGAAAGCCAAAAGGGAAGAACATGCTCCGCATTTCTCAAGTTGAAAGAACTGAGGAAAAAAAATCAAGTCTCGAGTTGCAATACTGAAGGATTCTATGGGCAAGATATTGTGTGACACAGGGAGCATCAAAAGAAGATGGAAATGTTGGGGGGGGGACTTCATCACCACAGGAAAGAAGAGCCGGGTGGAGTGTGTCCTTCGGACCCAGGTTCCCTGTACTGGAACCCTTCTAGATCCATTGAAAAATTGATGCCAAGACACATAGAGATCTCTAAGGGACACTGGGCTCACAGAGGTTGAAAGGGAACAAGGATCTACCCCCAGAAATGACAGAGAAAGAAAGCCTTCTCCTAAAGCCAACATTCTGAATTCAGACTTCCAGCTTCTTAAACTGTGAGAGAATAAATTTCTGTTTGTTGATTCCATCCATTTGTAGCATTTCTGTTACAGCACCACTAGGTACCTAAGATAGAATTTGGTACCAAGAGAGTAGGGTGCTTCTCTAACAGATACCTAAAATGTGAAAGCAGTTTTGGAATTGGTTAATGAGTAGAGGCTGGAAGAGCTTTGAGGTAACTAATAGAAAAGCCTAGATTGCCTTGAAGAGACTGTGGAATTATAGGTGGCAAAGGCAATTCTGGTGAGGGCTCAGCAAGAGTTGAAGAGAGATGTAATACCAAAGACATCACAGATGACAAGAAGCAGCAGCAGAGAAATGGCAGCAGCAGAACCAGGAAAACAGTGCAAGACATGGGAGCCAATCTATGGAGCAGGGGACCTGAGTGCCTTCAGGCAGAAGACTTCTGGGCAGAGTGAGGTGCCTCGGTGGAGTTAGGCTTACTGTCCCAGCAGCAAGAGAGCAGAGTGCCTTCAGGCCAAGTCATACTAGCAGAATTGGATGCCTCTGGACAATTATTAGTAGATCTAAAGAGTTTTTAACACTTGCTGGAGCAGGGCAGAGGCCAGGCTGGCATCTTTGAGATACCAAGGAACCTGGAAACAGAAGCTGAAGAGACAAGAAGCACATGGGAAACAGAGCTACTTCAGTCTCAAAGGGTAGGGCCACAGTCTCTGGGGTCTCAAAATGTGGGGCATGGCTTCTGGAGTTCTAAGTGTGGGACCATTGCCTCCAAGTTTTCAAAGTCAGATCTTCACCAATTCCATTCCAGAGTGTGGGACTGTGTTTCAAGAGTGCCAGGAAAATGGGGCTAAATCTGTTGTTCAATGCTAATGGGGCAGGGACTGCCATGCCCAAGGGGCAGAAGAAGTGGGCCTGCCAGGAGCTGAAGGGATGGGAGCTCTACTCAGTTGGACTAGGAGAATGGAGCTGCCCAAAGCTGAGGAAGAAGAGTAGCTGTCCCAGTGGGCCGAGAAGGCAGAGCTAAAGCCCAAGGCCAAAGGATCTCCACCCAGAATCCAGAGAGTATGGCCAACATTCAGAGTCTGGAGTGCAGCACAACTGCCTAGCTGGTCTCCAAGAACAGAGGAAGGATTATCTTCAAGCCTTGAGAACTAATGTATATTGTTCTGCTGGGGTTTTTTACTTGCTTGGTGCCCTATTCTTTCTTTCCCTCCAGTTTCTCCATTTGTAATGCAAATGTCTACCTGGTGCCTGTTCCTCCATTGTAGTTTGTATTCTAGATTCATGGATCCACAGGGATTTTGCCCCAGGATGGAATTTAAGACTTTTGGGATGATGGAATGGGGTAAAAATGTTTTGCATGTGGCAAGACATGAATTTTGGGGAGCAAAAGATGGAATGTCATGGACTGAATTGTATTCCCCAAAAATATGTGTCAAATTGGCTATGCCATGATTTTCAGTGATTTAGAAGTTATGTAATGATGTAAATACCCACCATGATATGATATGATACGATCAGCCCTGATCTGATATATAAAGGGATTAGGATAGGATGCAATACCCTTAATCAGGTCACTGATCTGATGTAATTGGACTTTCACTAGGGTGTGGCTTACATTACTTTTTATCTTACAAGAGATAAAAGGAGAGAGAAGCTAGCAGAGACAGGGAGACTTCAGTACTACAAAGAAAGAAAAGCCAACAGTGGGCCACATCCTTTAGACCCAGGGTTCCTATGCTGTGAACCTCATAGGTCCAGGGGAAGATTGATGCAAAATATATGCAGATCTCCAAGGGAACTCAAGCCTGTGATGTTGAAAGGAGACAAAGACCTTCCCGAGAGATGACAGGGAGAGAAAGCCTTCCCCTAGAGGCAGCACTCTGAATTTGGACTTCTAGCTTTTAAACTGTAAGAGATTAAGTTCTGGTAGCATAGTGTCTAAGGCACTTGACTGCTAACCAAAAGGCTGACAGTTCAAACCCACCAGCCACTCCTCAGAAGTGGCTCATGGTTGCTATGACTGGGGTCCGACTCCATGGCACATAACAACAACAAAGGCAAAAGGAAAAGAAGAAGATGGAATAAATACATAGAGCCATTATACCAAAAAAGAATTGGTCAACATTCAGCTATCTCAGGAAATAGCATATAATTAAGAACAGATGGCATTGAAAGAAAGTGTCCAGGCTGCACTGAAGGCATTTGCAAAAGAACAGGCTTCCCAGAATTGATGGAATACCAGTTGAGATATTTCAAAATCAGATGCAACACTGGAAGCATTCACTCATCTAGGGCAAAAAAAAAAAAAAAAATTAAAACAGCTACCTGGCCAACTGACTGGAAGAGATCCATATTTGTGTCCATTCCAAAGAAAGGTGATCCAGCAGAGTGCAGAAATTATCAAACAACATCATTAATATCACATGCCAGTACAATTTTGCTAAAGATAATTCAAAAACATTTGTGGCAGCACAATACCATGAATTCAAGCTGGATTCAGAGGACAAGGTGGAATGAGGGATATCATTATTAATGTCAGATAGATCTTGGCTGAAACCAGAAAATAGCAGAAAGATGTTTATCTCTGTTTTATTGACTATGTGAGGCCATTTGACTTTGTGAATCATCAAAGAATCATGGATAACATTGTGAAGAATGAGAATACCAGAAGACTTAATTGTGCTCACCATCTCTTGTCTGTCAGTTTGTCATACAGTGGTGACTTGCCTATTGCTGTGATGCTAGAAGCTATATGCTTCTAGTATCTCAAAAACCTGCAGGGTCCTCAGGGTGGACAGGTTTCAGTAGAGCTTCCATATTAATACAGACTAAGAAGAAGGAAGAAATGGTACAGTTCTGAAAAAATTAGCCACTAAAAACCTTATGAATAGCACTGAAACATTGCCTGATACAGTATTGGCAGATGAGCCTGTCAGGTTAGAAGGCACTCAAGCTACAACTGGGGAAGAGCTGCCTCCTCAGAGAAGCCACTTTAATGATGTGGATGGAATAAAGCTTTCTGGACCTTCATTTGCTGCTGTGGTGTGACTCAAAATAAGGAGAAACAGGTGCA
>NW_006921707.1:8670973-8672170 GCF_000298275.1 Orycteropus afer afer | reverse complement strand
GTCTTTGACACCTTTAATCTTTTCTCCATTTATCATGATGCTGCATATAGGTCCAATTGTGAGGATTTTTGTTTTCTTTATATTGAGATGTAATCCATACTACAGACTGTATTCTTCAATCTTCATCAGTAAGTACTTCAAGTCATCCTCACTTTCAGCAAGGAAAGTTATGTCGTCAGCTTAGTGCAGGTTGTTAATGATTCTTCCTCCAATCTTGATACAACGTTCTTCTTCATATAGTACAACTTTTTGGATTATTTACTCAGTATATAGATTGAATAAGTATGGTGAAAGAATGCAATTCTGATGCACTCCTTTTTTGATTTTAAACCATGCAGTGTCCCCTTGTTCTGTTTGAATGACAGCCTCCTGGTCAATGTACAGGTTCCTCATGAGTACAATTAAGTGTTCTGGAATTCCCATTCTTGTCAATGTTATCCACAATTTTTTATGATCCACACAATCAAATGCCATTGCATAGTCAATAAAATACAAGTAAACATCTTTCTGGTATTCTTTGCCTTGAGCCAATTTCCACCTAACAACAGCTATGATATCCCTTGTTCCCCGTCCTCTTCTGAATCCAGCTTGCACCTCTGGAAGTTCTCTGTCAATATACTGCTGCAAATGTTTTTTAATTATCTTCAGTAAGATCTTAGTTGCATACAATATTAATGATATTGTTCAATAATTTCCACATTCTGTGGAATTACCTTTCTTTGGAATGGGTACAAATATGGATCTCTTCCAGTCAGTTGGCCAATCTCTTCCAATCTCTTGGCATAACTGAGTGAGTGCCTCCAGTGAGGCATCCATTTATTGCAACATCTCAATGGATACTCAATCCATTCCTGGAGCCTTGTTCTTTGCCAGTTCCTTCAGTGCAGCTTCAAATTCTTCCTTCAGTACCATTGGTTCTTGAACATATGCCACCTCCTGAAATGGATAAAGATCAACCAGTTCTCTTTGGCACAGTGACTCTGTGTATTCCTGCCATCTTCTTTTGATGCTTCCTGCATCATTCAATATTTTGCCCATAGAATCTTTCAATATTTCAACTCAAGACTTAAATTTTTTCCTTCTTTCAGCTTGAGAAATGCTGAGCACATTCTTCCCTTTTGGTTTTCTAACTCCAAGTCTTTGCACATTTCATTATAGTAATTGGCTTTGTCTTCCCGAGCTGCTCTTTGAAATCTT
>NW_006921707.1:8636827-8670368 GCF_000298275.1 Orycteropus afer afer | reverse complement strand
GTACTTCAGGACAGATCTTGAAACATCTTTAGTGATGATGAATACCACACCATTCCTCTTCAAATTGTCATTCCTGGCATCATAGATCATATGGTTGTATGATTCAAAATGGCCAAAACCAGTCCATTTCAGCTCACTAATCCCTGGGATATCAACCTTTATGTGTTCTATTTCATTTTTTACAACTTCTAATTTTCCTAGATTCATATTTCATAATTCCATGTTCCAATTACTAATGGATGTTTACAGCTGTTTCTCCTCAATTTGAGTCATGCCACATCAGCAAACAGCTCGACACCTTTATACATATTAGCAAGGTTTGTTCTTCTCTGATGAGGCTGCTCTTTCCCAGTCATATTTTGAGAGCCTTCTGACCTAAGTGGCTCATCTCCCTGCACTATATTGCACAATGTTTCCAAGCTATTCACGAAGTTGTGCAGAAATGTATCAGACGGTGTTTCTCTGCTATTTATAAGGTTTTCCCTGGCTAATTCTTTGAGAATTGGATGGCCTCTTTCTTGTTTCTAGTCTATCTCAGTCTGCAAGACACACTGAAACCTATGCACCATGTGCAACTGTGCTGGGTTTGAAACACCAGTTAGAATGTTCATACCTCCATCCTTCCTCTGATTGTGGCTTTTCTCTAAATTTGTGGTTATAGATATCAACACCACCACCACTTCTTGATCCAGTGAATCAAGAACCTCTCCCTGAATAAGCTAAATAAATCATAGAGCTCCAGTCCCTAAGCCACAATTGTTGGTGAACCCAAACTGGAACCATCATATTGCTTATCTGTTCATTATTTGTTTCCCAAGTCTCTTTGATGGGAGCTGAGAGCTTCTAGAGTTAGGGAAAATAAAGCTAAAACAGAAAAATCAAAATGCAAATTAGAGAGAGCAATTCCTAGTGTCACTGGAGTCCCTAGTTCTCACTTGCAGCCTATATCAGTTTAGGGTAGATTTTTGTCCCTTTAAATTAAATGAATCCCTAATAATACAATAGCGTCAATAGCAGCAACAATAACAACTAATGTGTACTTTTTTTTTGGAATTGTAGTTTTGGTGAAAGTTTTCAGAGCAAATTAGTTTCCCATTCAACAATTTATACACATTTTGTTTCGTGACATTAGTTGCAACTCTCAATATCACAGTACTCTTCTTCCTTCCTGCCTGGATTTGCTGTATCAGTTTGTCCTTCTTTCCTGCCCCTTTCTGCCTTTTGGGTTTTGTTTGGTGTTTTTTTGCTTGTGTACTATGTGGCTGGCACTGTACCCAACCTTTTTTTTTTCCTCACATGTTTTACCTCATTTAATAAGAACCCTGTTGTTGTTGTTGTTGTTAGGTAACATCAAGTTGACTTTGACTTGTAGTGACTATTTTGGTTACTTTGTGCCACTCCAACAGAAAATACCACAAATGGGTGGCTTTAAAAAACAGGAGTTTATTCTCTTACAGTTTTGGAGGCCAGAAGTCCATGTTCAAAGTGCCAAGTTCTAGGGTTTGGGTGAAAGCCCCTCAACCTTGGGCTTCGGCTCTGCCTCCTGCTCCCAGCCCACTGAAGTTAGAAGCTTTGCTTGACTCAAGCAGCTGCTGGTTGCTGAGGCTGCAAACCCATGGTCAACATGTGAAAAGGCACAGTCTCAATATTACCAAATAACACAGCAGACTGCTAAACAATGACTTGGCTACATGTAAGGTTCAAGTATGCCAAAAAACTCAAAGTTGTTTCTTATATGCTGGAAGCAGACCATATCCCTAAAGCAGCTACTTGCTGCTCACAGTAGATTCCACCATGGAGTTGATTACCAGTCTCATCATGGGGAATGCTACATCCAGCTGTCCAGCCACCCAGCCAGGCCCTACCAAGTTGACATACCACCTTAACTACCACAGCAACCCAATGTGACAGAGCAGAAATGACCCCATAAAGTTTCATAGACCGTGATCTTTGCAGAAGCAGATCACCATGTCTTTTGTCCCACTGGTGGGTTCTAACCTTTGTTTAACAGCTGAGTGCTTAACCATTTTGCCACCAGGGCTCCTTATAAGAACCCTAAGAGTCCATTATATATGATTTGTATTTTTCTTTAATGTTATTCCCATTTTACAGATGAAGAAGGTGGAGAGTTAAATAACCTGCTCACAGTCACAAAGCCAGAAAATGTGTAAGCTAATACCAGAGCCCATGCTCCTAACACTAATTCTTTTGCAAGCTGGTGTTGTCAATAAGATGATTTTAATTTTAAACTCGTCTGTCAAGTCTCATCAAAATCTCCCATATAAGATTTTAATAACATTCTCATCTGTTCTGCTTAATGAACTACGTGTTACCATACATAACATTTGTTGTTCTTGTCCAGTAGAAATTACTACAGAATAACACTTTAAGCTTTAAAAAAAAAAAAAAAAAAAAAAATCATCTCTGGTGCTAGGCCAGTGCTGAATCAGCAAAGACTTTTCAAAAGAGGGTAAGAGGACGCAGCAAGTAGCAGTGGCAAGTGGCATCAGGTTAAGAGTGGCCTACTGCTTTGTGGCTTCTCCTGAGAAATTGATGTGAGGAATTCTTACCTCTCACTTCTTAGTTCCATTCCCTTCCTCCCCTTCCATTAGCATGGATAATAGGACCTTGGATTCTTCATTGGTCGTGACTAATTGCTTATTTTGAATTTTCCTTGTTTTCTCTGGATATTTGCAAATATGTGTAGCTCTAGAGTTAATACATTTGGAAGAAAAGTAATATAATTTCACTTTTTCAAAAGGTTTGTATTCTACATATTATTCCTCCTTTCCCAGTCTATTGCTCCTGATGTAAATTTGTTATCTACTACCAACTCTTAGTAAATGGAAGGAAAAAGAGCATAGGAAAAGTGTTGTTTGTTAATTTTTCAGGTAAAAAATTTGGTAGGAAGATTAAAATTTTGGATAAGAAAATATAGGGAAAGGGAGAGAGGACCTTACCTATCAAATTCAGTTTTATATGTTACCATCTCCTCCATTATTACAGTATGATGTGGTGGTTATCACAGGGCCTCTGGAATCATGTCATCTGACTCCAAATCCTTGTTCTGCCATTTCTAATCTTGTGACCTTGGATGAGTTACTTAGCCTCTCTTGTGCCTCAGTTCCCTCAACTGCAGAATGAAGATTATAATAGTACCTAACTCATAGGGTGGTTGTGAGTTAATGAGTTAATATATAGAAGCACTTAGAATTGTGCCTGGCACATGGCAAATGTAAATGCTAGTGAATGTTACAGAATAGTGAAGGTATGATTTGTTGGGTTTGTGCAATGATTATGCTATTCCTGCTGCCATCACTGACTTATCGGATCACAGGCAAATCTCTTAGCATCCTGCTTTGTAAAATGAAGATGATATTTATTAATATAGCATGTTGATGAGAATTCCAGTGGAATAGTAAAGAGATAATGGTTTATTGTTCCTTATTATTGTACTGCAAATGATTTAACTATACATTATTCCTAAATTTAATTAAACATATTCATTTTCCCTATGAGCTTATATTAGCTTACAGCAGAGTGAATGTTTATTACGTGAATTTTATGTTTATAATATCATAGATATTAAAAAAATAAACATTTCTCCTTTAAAATATTATGTAAATAAACATTAATATTTGTCACAGGTTTCAAAGCCAAAATTACTTTTTATTTTTTATCATAATAGATTATATAAAAATGGAACATTACCATCTAGGCAACCATTATAATCTTCAAATTAAGGTGTTTTAAAAAAAGAGAGAGAGAAAGAACATCAAATTGGAAGTCAGATGTCCTGGGGTCTCCTGTGGTTTTGTTGATAAGTAGCTCTTTGGCTTTGGCCAAGTCATTAAACTTTGTTCTGTTCCTTTAACAACATTGTTGTATGACACCATTCTTATAATCTTCATTGACAATTTAGCCAGGTTGTACCAAAAGGAGCCAGAACTTGGAGCCTGGCCTGAATAGTGGCATTATCAGGCAGCATTCTGAGAAGGAGAAGAGAGAGAGGGATGAATGAGTATGCTGTTTCTGAAATCAAACTGCCTGGGTTCAAGTCCTATCTTAACTGCTTACTGATTATGTGACCTTGGTACAGTAACTTCACTCTACATGCCTCAGTTTCTTCATCTTTAAAACAGTGATAAGAAGAGGAATAATGCTTGCTCATGAGATGTTGAGGTGGTTAAATTTGTTAATATGTGTAGTCTTAAAAACAATCTGTAGCTTATTCATTCAGCAAAATATTTTTGGAGCACCTATTTTACATCAAGCCCTATTCAAGGCACTTGGGACATTTAATAACAAAACAGACAAAGTCCCCTGTGGCTTCCATACCATTGGGCAAAGGCAGACAATAAATATTAAACAGAATAAATTAGTGAATTATAGTTTATTTGACAATGTTAAATAGAAGATGAATATTAATATTAAATACAATATAGGAATGATTTTGGAGTGGCAAGCAAGTGGCTAGGTGTAGGTATTTTAAATAAGTGATCAGAGTAGGCCTCGGTGAGAAGTTGATATTTGAGGGAAGCATGCTCGTGAATTAGCCATGTGGATACCTGAGGGATGTGCAATCCGGGCAGAGGTAATAGTCAGTGTATAAGTCATAAGGTGGCTATGTGTCTGGGGGCTTGGGACCAGGGAGCTGAAAAGAAGAAAAAGGGGAGAAGAATAATAGGAGTCAAATAGATAAGGAGTGATCAGATCATGAAAGGCTTTGTAGGTTATTAGGAAGTGGATTTTTTGTTTGTTTGTTTTGAGCAAAAAGGGGGAGATATTGTAGCAGAAGAATGATATGATAAATACTCTATTAAAAAAAAAAACAAAAAAACAATTGCCATTGAGTCGATTTTGTATTATGATGACCCCATGTGTTTCAGAGTAGAACCGTGCGTGCTTTCATAGAGTTTTCAGTGGGTGGTTTTTCAGAAGTAGATCATCAGGCCTTTCTCCCAGGGCACCCCTGGGTGTACTTGGATCCCCAACCTTTTGGTTAGCAGGCAAATGCATTAACCATTTGCCTATCCAGGACTCTAAGTAGTCACCTAATGATGGATATTATTTGCTATTATAATTAGACTACATGGTTTAAAAAAAAAAAAAAAAAAGTAGCATACAGGCCAAAGTGTGACCAGGCAAGTGTGAGACTGGCATCTAGAAGGGCAAATGTTGGGTTGCAATTCACCCTGTAGGTGAATTGACTAGTAGAGACTTCTGGGAACTGTGGCAGGAGGCATTAAGCTGTAAGTGAAGGTTAAGGTCAAGCATAAGCAAGCTCAGTGTGATCTAGAAGCAGGAATATCACAATGCTTAACAATAAGGATTTTGAAGTCCAAGAAAACTGGTTGAGATCCTTTCTTCTTCACCAGCTCTATATGTATCCTAGAGAAAGCTGCTCAACCCCTGTGCACTTCATTTTTCTCATTTGTAAAAATGGAATATTAATATTTACCTCAAAGAGCTCTGTGGATATTAAATACACCATGAACATAAAACACTTTGCACAAGTAGTTTCTGCTCAATAACTGGTATTATGGCCATTGGCAAGTGACAAGCTCTGAGCCATGTGACTGGGGTTCAGGTGCAGCATTTCTGGGGGCACATTGACAGCAGCTAGGTGAGTCTCTAGACTCACAGTAACTAGGTGCTGGGCTAGTTATCAAAATAGATTCAAGCCTGAGGTGCAAAACTGGAAGGTGGTTCTGAGGGCTGGGATACATGGTGTGCTTCATTTCAAGGGACACAAGAGCTGAGTCCTTTTAGCAAAAATTAAGATCAGAATAGGACTCCCCAGGTGGTGCAAATGTTTAATGCACTGGGCTGTTAATCAAAATGTGAGAGGTTCAAGTCAACCCAAAGTCACTTTGGAAGAAAGGCCTGGTTATCTATATCTAAAATGTCATCCGTTGAAAACCCAATGGAGCACAGTTCTTCTCTCATGCACATGGGATCACCATGAGCCAAAGCTGACAGGAAAGCAACTGGTTTTTTGTTTTGTTTTTTCATATTTTATTTTTAAAATAAGAATATGATCCATGACAAACTGGTGTGATGCCAGGCTTCTCCTGGGAGACTGGGATCAGGAATAATCTTGGATACTGTGGGAGGTCTGAGTTGGTCAATGGGGCAGGGACAGCTGGGAGGACAGCAGAGCTAAGGAAGCAGGGCAGCTGGCAAGTTATTATACAACTGATCCCTGCAGTTCCTTCTGGGCTCTGTAATTCTCAATTTCCAACTATTGATAAGTAATTTGAGCGTGCTAAATATAATGGTAATTTTCTAGTTTATGCTATAAAACCTAAAGCTTACTATAAGAATGCTTGCAGCAATTTGTTTTGCCATTTTATTTTCAGCTCATATGTTATTTCAGAGCTTATCAAAAGCATTGGTTGCAAAGTATAAAATAAATCACACTTCTAAATAAACCACTAAAGAGTGTTAAATTGATTTAAGTGATTTTAGGAATATTAATATTTAAAACATCTCTGTCTCAAGCCTCTTTATGACTACCTATAGCAACAATAACTACCATTTCATTCTACCATTCTTCATCTTATAATATTACGCAGTAAACTCAGTAAAAACATTATTTTTTAGCACTGGAATGGAAGTGCGGCATTTCCACTGTTTATTTATGTTTAAATATCTTGAATTTTATTCAGTCAATAAAAGTATACTCGATTAATGCATTTATTATACTCTTTGCATAGGTTGAGGTGAATAGAGTGCAGTGTTTGTTTTTTATTAAAGAAAACTTTGGCTTTGACTCACATTCCTTTGCAGTAAATTTGATTTTAAGCAGTATGTATTTCACAGTTAGTCCCAGTCTTGAGGAATTTTCTACGTTCACAATTCTGCATCCTTGGCTTATCTTAATATTGCTCAAGTGATTTTCATAGATTGTTTTTAAATACATAGAAATAAAAGTATCCAACGTGTTAAACAGAATATTGATGGATGTTCTTCAGAGAGAGGATCTGGGAACCAAAACATTCCTTGCAAGCACTTTGGTGTTAGAGTCTTGAAGACTGCACAGTTTGACAGGCAGGTGTATGAGTGAAGACACACTGCCTGATAAAAGCTGCCCAAACACCTGGATCACAGTGCAAGCATTCAAAGGCATTTCTGAACTCTTTGTGCATTTGTACTTACCTGAGTCCCCAGCCTTGCCCAGTGCTGCCTCACTGCTTCCTTCTCTGCCTTGGCCTGTCTTCATCTCTTTATGTTTGTACTTCAGGAGCTTCCCTTTTCCTCTACAAGTCACCTCCATCTGCTCGTGAGTCACTGTGGCCCTTATGCTGCACAGTGTGCTGAGGAATTCTCAGGATGGAGAGCTGCATCCTCTGCCCTGCCTCCACCTCAGCGCCATTTGCTGCCTGTCATTGCTCAGCGCTCTGTGCCACACTGGCTTGTTTTGTCAATAACCATTTATTTGTTGCTGGAATAGTAGCAGCCATTACATCTGACCTCCCTGTTTCATCAATTATGGATAGATTATTGGATGTGAACATCTGCAAAAGCTTGCTGTTGAACTCACCTCCTGGCTGGGATTAGATAACATTCTAAACTGTTGTTTATTGTCAGGCCAAAACTCTACTGGGAAGCCAGGGAATTCCAAGAGTGGCAGAGCCCCATCAGAAGTACCAAAAATGGTTCTGTATTACCACTGTTTTCCCCCAAAGATCCCAGCCATTTATTATTTACACTTATTACTAGTTGTTATAACATACTCGATAAAAGCACTTGGCAGGAATCGCATTTCCAGTCATTGTCACATCTGTCAGAATGGAAATGACTCATAAATTGTTTTCTTGTCTCTTTTCTCACTGTGAAAGGGTAATAGATGAAGCTGCTCTTGTGTGAAAGGGTTCAGAGGAAGACTTCCCTACCATGTTCTATTTTAAAGAAACATGTTCACACAGCCCAATATGAAAGCATTACCTCGTGGATCTTAAAGTAGGGTTTACCGAGTTTACCAAAATAATGGCCTGTGGCAGAAAAGATATCAAATTGTACAGACAGAATATGCTCAAAATACTTTTCAAGGCTTTCATGGATTTCTGAGAAAAGGCAACCAAACTGAAATTTTATTGAATGCTGCCTTAAATGAGGAACAATCTAGTAAAAGGGATTATGAATAGATGACGGCTTTACCACCAAGGGAAAGACAAATCTTCTAGTGCAATTGGTTCATGCAGAGATATAATTTTCATAGTATTAAAACAAAAAGGCAACTATGCCTTTTTGCCATGGAGTCGGATCTGACTCATAGTGACCCTCCTTGGGTTTCCGAGGCAGTATCACTACGGAAGTACATTGCCCAACCTTCCTTCCAAGGAGGGGCTAGTGGGCTTGAACCTCTAGCCTTCTGGTTAGCAGTCAAATGCCTTAGGCACTATGCCACCAGAGCTCCCTTTCACAATATTAGTGTTTATTAAAAACTTCAAAATGGTCACTCATGAATACTGAACACTTCCTGATCCTTTCTCCTGGAGCCAAAGGTGGCAAAACAGAATAAGCATTGATAAGTGGCCAATTGAGCCAGGAGGATTGAGAACTTTAATTTGTCACCATTGTGGTGATATGTTACCTCTCACCTCTCTGCTTCATTTTGTTACCTGTGAAAGTAGCAACTCTGTTTATCTCTCATTATTCTAGATGAAGAGTCCGTAAGTGGCATGAACAATTAAGCACTTGACTACTAACCTAATAGTTGGCAATTCAAACCTACCCAAAGGCACCTCAGAAGAAAAGCTTAGGCGGTTTCCTTCCAAAAACCCAGTCAGTGAACCCTGTGGAGCAGAGTTCTGCTCTGACATACATGCAGTCACCTTGAGTCAAAAGCAGCTCAGTGGCAACTGGTTATTCTAGCTTAAAAGGAAAAGAAGGAAGGTTTGGTATTCTGCCACAGATAGGAAGAATTATTCCCCCAGATATCATGACTTTCCAACATAGTTTCTGAACTGTGTATCCTCACTGAACATAATGACCACATGGGTTTATAATGGGAGGAAGCTTTTATTTGTTCAGGTATTTGACCAAATGATACTATCACAAATTTATGTCATTTTAAAATTTGAATAAAATACCCCTCTAGGAATCTGGTTTGTTTGCTGATCCTTATACTCACTGGGACTTATGGTTAGCAGAAAAATTTCCCATACTTTCCATTTGCCCTAGTTACAAAATGCCATATTTTTACATTTTCTCCTCTCTCTCAAGATGCATATTGCAAAAGCCAGTACCTATAAATAGTTTATTATATCCACATTAATGTTTCTGGAGATACGTCTGATTAGTGCCTTCCAAGAGCTCTACCATATTTATTAAATGATATTCAACATACTGTTTTGAGACGTAAGACTAAGAGATAAGCATACAATGGGAAACAAAATATACATGGTTCTTGCCCTGATGGGCATCTAATTGGAGACATAAACATTAATCAAGTAGATAAATATGACACTGTGGTGAGTGCTGGAACAGGGAATTAGGAACTGTGTTGTGCACACGTGTTTGCGTGTGTTCATGCACACACTCATGCAGGCTGGCAGGATGCACAAACACTGGGAGAATAGGGGATATAGTGAGAAAGAGCAATGCAGGCAGAGGGACCTGCAGGCAAAAAGACCGTGGAAGTGGAGAAATTATAGTGAAAGGTCATTGTGACTTGGATGAGGTTCCAGAGTCCTGCATATTCCTGTAAGATACAAGTGTTGACAGTTCTGCATCAGCACAGTGAGTGTCAATACATATGTGGTCAAATCAGGTTTGACTGGCACTTTATTTGATTTGGTTTGCCACCACCATCTTTCAGAGCTCTGGTAGTGTAGTGCCTAAGACATTTGACTGCTAACCAGAAGGCTGGTGGTTCAAACCCACCAGCCACTCCTCAGAAGGAAGGTTGGGCGATCTACTTCTGTAATCATGATACCATCTCAAAAACCCAAGGAGGGGTCACTATGAGTCAGATCTGACTTGACAGCCACCATTTTTAGTCACCCTAAATAACAGAGAACCGAAAATATGACTGATGCTATCATAGGTACACTGGAATCGTTTGTCACGCACCATTTTTATATCCACGTAAACATAATCAAATGGAATTTGAGACTTTTTTTAAAAAAACACACACCCCTCAAAGAAAAAACTTTTTTCCTCTCAAGTATTTTCTCATTATCAAATCTCTAATCATTGTATATAACTAGTGTATATTGGTATATTTCTGTTGTCATGAAATCATCAATTTATATTGTCTTTTACTGATGACCATGAATTTAAAAAAAAAAAAAAGAGTGTAAGAGAGAGAAAATTAATTACTTGCCACTTTAGCTCTAGGAAGGCATTTTATCTCTCAGTACTTCTTCCTAGTTTTATTCTTTGGGGTGAGAAGGAGGAGATACATTCAGATTACCTCAAGAAATCTTCCTTGTAAGGGAGTTGATTGTGAAGATTCCTGTGGCAATGAGAAAGATCCTCATCCCATGAATACTCAGGATTAGCCAACAGTTAGGGCTTTCTGAGATTTTCAGATTCATGGGAAATGGAAATCTGCATGCTATTGTTAGTTTCTATGAAGTCCGCTTTGACTCATGGCAACATCATGTAAAACAGAACAAAACTTGTCCAGTCTTGAGCCATCCTCGCAATGATTGGTATGCTGAAGTCCACTGTTGTGACTCTCTGTTTTTTGAGTGCCTTTCAACTTCAGGGCTCATCTTTCAGCATTATATCAGACAATATTCTGTTGTAATCCATAGGGTTTTCATTAGTTAATTTTTAGAAGTAGATCACCTACTCTGTCTTAGTCTGGAAGCTCTACCGAAACCAGACCACCATGGGTGACCCTGCTGGTATTTGAAATATAATCGACATAGCTTCCACCATCATAGCAATGCATAACCACCAAATAACAGTTGACAATTAGAATAAAAATTCTGCATAAATATGTCTCTTGTAAACATAGTACATAACTCTAATGACTGACTTAGCAATATGTTTCAGTTTACTGTTGATGAAAGCTGTAATTCTTCACTGTATATGGAATTCTTCTTCCCTATTGTGAGTTTGAGAGTTATTTGCTTATTGAATGTGTAGGCAAATAGTTTTCAGTGAAAGGAATGACATGGGACTTTGTTTAGATATATATTTATATCCTTATGGCCTTTGAAACTACGTGTACACTCCTAGCATGTGAAGGATTAATTTGCAGCCCTAATTCAAACTGTGTCATTTAAAGGTATTTGAATTTTTGTTAAATTCTTGAAAATTTCAGACTGTAAAAAAAGAAATGTGCTATTTTCAGAAGCACTGTCATTTACATTAGTAACAATTGCTATATAATAATAGCTAAATAACATTTTAGATTCAGCTCTCCTTGCTATCATCAATCTCAATTTAGAAACTTTCACAAAAAGCAGAGTGTGGTAGTTAAGGTTATGTGTCAACCTTGGGTGGGCTTGGTTTTGAGTGGCTGGGAAGCTGGTTGTAGTTATTCTCCATGGTGAAATTGGTAATCAATTCCATGATGGAAGCTACTGGAGCAGTTGAATAGCTGCCTTAGGAATGTGGGGTACTTCCAGTATTTAAGGAGAAGCTTTGAGAAGGGTCTGCAGCTTTTGGCATGTTTGAATCCTGCATGTAGCTGAGTCATCCTTCAGCAGCCTGCCATATTGTCTGCTGATCCTGGGACTGTCAGTGGACTTGAATCACTGGCCTACCATGTTGTTTGGTAATATTGGGACTGTGCCTTTTTACTCGTTGACCTTGGGTTTGTCAACCTCAGCAGCCAGCGGCAGCCTGAGTGAAGAAAGCCTCTAGCTTCAGAGGGCCAGGAGCAAGAGGCAGACCTAAAGCCCAACATCGAGGGACTTTCACCCAACCCCTAGAGCTTGGCACTTTTAACTCAGACTTCTAACTTCCAAAACTGTGGCAGAAAAAACTCCTGTTTGTTAAAGCCATCCCATTTGTGATATCTTCTGTTAGAGCAGCACTGGAGAACCAAAACACAGTGCTTTAGGAATGTGCAAGACTTTTAAAATGAGGGGGGAACATGAAAATAAAATTTCAATGGAATGAAATGATACATCATTTTTTTTTTCTTCAAAAGAAAGTTTAAAATAAATAAATTGATCAGGAAATTTTGAAGCCATGAGTCAATTATTAAAAACAAATAGGATATATCTTAAACAACTAAATATATCGATTGAAGTGTCCTAAAATCCAAATTATATTTCAGGAACAGATAATTCCAAATCATTTAGTTCAAACAATTGTCTTGCATATTTGGAAAATATAACCAGCAATAAGATAATCAAGAACATCATACATGAAGAAAGCAAAAGGTCATATAAAAGACAGGACAGGAAGAGAAGACCAAAATGGATGTCAGAAGGGACTCTGAAACTAGCGTTTGAATGGAGAGTAGCTAAAATGATGACTGGAAGAAATGATGAAATAAAAGAGCTAAACAGAAGATTGTAAAGGGTGGATCAGGAAGACAAAGTAAAGTATTATAATGAAATCTCCAAAACCTGGAGTTAGAAAACCAAAAAGTAAGAGCATGCTCAGCATTTCTCAAGCTGAAAGAACCGAAGAAAAAATTCAAGGCTCAAGTTGCAATATTGAAGGATTCATTCTATGGGCAAAATCTTGAACAACACAGGAAGCATCAAAAGAAGATGGAAGGAATACACAGAGTCACTGTACCAAAAAGAATTGGTCAATGTTCAACCATTTCAAGAGGGAGCATATCACCAAGAACCAACGGTATAGAAGGAAGAAGTCCAAGCTTCACTGAAGAAATTAGCGAAAAACAAGGCTCCAGGAATTGATGGAATACCCATTGGGATGTTTCAACAAATGATGCAGAGCTGGGGGTGCTCACTTCAAGAAATTTGGAAGACAGCTACTTGGCCACTTGACTGGAAGAGATCCATATGTGTGCCCATTCCAGAGAAAGGTGAACCAAGAGAATATGGAAATTATCAATTAATTATCATTAATATCACACACAGGAAGGCTCATTAAGAACCTGAGATATGCAGACAACACAACTTTGCTTGCTGAAAGTGAGGATGACTTGGAGCACTTACTGATAAAGATTAAAGACTACAGTCTGCAGTAAGGATTACACATCAATATAAAGCAAACAAAATCCTCACAACTGGACCAATAAGCAGCATCATGATAGATGGAGAAAAGATTGAAGTTGTAAAAGACTTCATATTATTTGGTTCTATAATCAATGCCAATGGAAGCAACAGTTGAGACATAAAAAGACATATTGCATTGGGAAAATCTGTTGCAGAAGATCTCTTTCAAGTACTAAAGAGCAAAGATATTTTCTTGAAGACAAAGATGTGCCTAACCAAGTCATGGTATTTTCAATCACTTCTTATGCATGTGAGAGCTGGACAATGAATAAGAAAGGCCAAAGAAGAGTTGATGCTTTTGAGTTGTGGTGTTGGCAAAGAATGCTGAAAGTACCACTGACTGCTAAAAGAACTAACAGATCTGTCCTGAAGAAGTGTAGCCAGAATCTCCTTGGAAGCGAGAATGGCCAGATTTCGTCTCACCTACTTTGGTCATGTTGTCAGAAGGAACCATTCCCTAGAGAAAGATGTCATGCTTGGTAAAATGGAGGGTCAATGAAGGGAAGGCCCTCAACAAGTTGGATGGACACAGTGACTGCAGCAATGGGCTCAGATATAGTAGGGATCATGAGGCTGGCACAGGACTGGGCAATGTTTTATTTCTGTTGTACATAAGGTTGCTATGAGTTGGAAACAAATTGATGGCATGTAACAGCAACAACAACAACATCACAAACAAGTAAAATTTTGCTGAAAATAATTCAAAAGCAATTGCAGCAGTATATTGATAGGGAACTTTCAGAAATTCAAGGTGGATTCAGAGGAGGACGTGGAACAAAGGATACTATTGCTGATGTCAGATGAATCTTGGCTGATAGAAAGGATACCAGAAAAATGTTTACTGGCATTTCATTGACTCTGTTGATCATAATTAATTAAGGATAGTATTGCAAATAATGAGAATTCCAGAAAACTTGATTGTGCTTATGAGGAAGCTTTATATAGACTGAAAGCCTGTCATTCAAACAGAAAAAGGGGATATTACTTGGTTTGAAATCAGGAAAGTTATGCATTAGGGTTGTCTCCTTTCACCATACTAACTGAATCTGTATGCTGAGCAAATAATCTGAGAAGGTGGACAGTATGGAGAAGAACATGGCATCAGGATTAGAAAAAGACTAATTAACAATCTGAGATATACAGATGACACAACTTTGCTCACTGAAAATGAAGAAGACTGAAACACTTAATGGTGAAGATAAAAGACTACAGCCTTCAGTATAGATTGCACCTCAGCATAAGGAAAACAAAAATGCTCATAATTGGACTGATAAGCAACATCATGATAAATGGAAAAAAGATGAAAGTCCTCGGAGATTTCATTGGATCTACAATCAATGCTCATAGAAGCAGTAGTCAAGAAGTCAGATGACATATTATGCTAGGAATATCTGCTGCAAAACAAACAAACAAAAAAAAAACCTCTTTAAAATATTAAAGAGAAAAGATGTCACTTTGAGGAATAAGGTTGCCTGACCCAGGCCATGGTATATTATCAATAGCCTCATATGCATGTGAGAGATGGACAATGAATAAGGAAGATCTAAGAAGAATTGATGCATTTCAATTGTGGTGCTCAGTGAAGAATATTAAAAATACCATGGACTTGTGGAAGAAGTACGGCCAGAATGCTCCTTACAAGCAAGAATGGCCAGATGTCATCTTATCTACTTTGGTCATGTTGTCAGAAGGGACCAGTTTCTGCAGAAGGATATCAAGCCTGGTAAACTAGAAGATCAGCAAAAAAGGGGAAGTTCCTCAACAAGAGGGATTCACACAGTGGCTGCAATGATGGGATCAAGCGTAGCAAAGACTGTGAGGATGGCACAGGACTGGGCAGTTGTTCTGTTGTGCATAGGGTCGCTATGAATCAGAATGACTCAATGGCATCTAACAACAACAGCAAGATAATCACCTAATTTATCTGAGAAATTGAATTTGTGTCTATTAATGCTGGATATTTTCTGCACTGGACCATATAGCCTCCACTTTCTATTTGGGGCAATACTAGCAGTCAGAATGTGATTGTTGTTGTTGTTGTTGTTGTTATGTGCCGTCGAGTCGACAACAGAATGTGATAGACAGTCCAAATGGTGTGAAAGGTATTTCAAGTATAAAGAGTACATACTCCAGTGATCATGGTAATGTTAGTCTCAATTTAAGAATATAATTTGAGCTGAATGCAGAAGATTTAATTATTTTTTATATTGTAGTTAAAAAGCTGCATACGTGATTGTCCTCAGTGTTTATTCAACATATTTGTAGAAGAGAATGACTGTATTTATTGTATGTCAGATGCTATGTGTATGAGAGCCTTCAAGTGATGTGAGACCAGTTCTGTTTACCCCATTTTTATCATCTCTACCAGTGCCAATTGCTGCCTCCAGTAAGGTACCTTTGAATGCTGTTGCTGCCCAGTCTGGTCCTCAAGCCTGTTATTGCAGTGCTTGTCAGAAATCATTAGCCACTGATTCCTTTGACTAATGTTGCAGTTGATTGTCTGAATCATGTTCAGACACTGTAAATGAGGCAGAAACATCCTTTCTGCTCACCAACTGTGAAATGGCTAACCGGGGTTAGATTGCCAGAAATCAGAATAAATGTATCTCCAATAAGATTTGACAATGATTTCAAGCTCAAGATGGCAAACTTGATTTTTTTATTTCTACGTTTCTTAGTGTATAAGTATAAATCTGGATCATTTCCTTTTTCTCCTCAAAGGCACTGTATTGAAAGCAGCACCGAACTTTTGTTATGAAATGACACAATTTGGAGTTTGTACAGGGTGTATATAGCAAAACATTAGCTGTTCTGCTTTTTGTAGTGGATAAGGAAGAAAGAGGTAAAAAGAAAATGGCCCTAGGCAATGGATTCATAACTTCTCATTTGCAGACAAAGCCCTTGGATGCCTCTTTTATGGTTTTACAGGCAATTTTAGAGCGAGGTGAGTTTATTTAAACTCTTCCAGAATTCCTTGATGTGAAGGCAAAAGGAGAAGTTAACTGTTCAAATGTGGGGTTTTATTCACACTTATTTGAGATCATCCTGGAGGACTCTATAAACCTGTAGGCTTTGGGGAAGGTATACAGATATCTTGCAGTATTGGAGCTATTGTCACATGGAAGAGGGATGTATGTCATCCCACAAAACACAACCTTGGCTAGTAGGTGGAAGTTACAGCTTTTGCCTCAACTTAGCCAATAGTTTTCTCACATAATTCTCCAATGACTAGTGACTAGCCTCACAAGAGAATAGTTTCCTATCATGAAAATTTTTCAAGTGAAGGCTAAATCAAGGTCTCTCAACAGTGGCCCTATTGAAATCTGGGAGAAAATTCTTTGTTGTGGGGGCTATCATGTGCACTGTAGAGTTTTTAGCAGCATCTCTGGCCTCTACCCACTAGATAACAGTAAGGGGAGAAAAACATTGTTGTCAGGTCCGTTCCGACTCTTGGTGACCCCGTGTGTGCAGAGAATAACTGCTCTGTAGGGTTTTCAAGATGGTGACTTTGCAGAAGCAGATTGCCAAGCCTTTCTTCTGAGGGGCCTCTGAGTGGGTCTAAATGGCATCTTTCATTTAGTGGTGGAACACTTAACCATTTAACCACCTGACCACCCCACAATCATGACAACCTAAAACATCTCCAGATGCTGCCAAAACATCTGCAGAGGATAAAATCACCTCTGCTTGAGAACCACTGGGCTAGATAAGTTGTTGTTGTGTTGTTGTTATGTGCTGTTGAGTCAGACTGGACTCATAGCGACCCTTCCTTGGGTTTCCGAGGCAGTATCACTATGGAAAGAGATTTCCCAACCTTCCTTCTACGGCTAAATAAGTACTTGGGGGAAAGTAAGCAGTTATTTCAACCAAATTCTAATTTTGTTTGTTGTTGTTGTTGTTATGTGCCGTCAAGTTGGACTGGACTCATAGCAACCCTTCCTTGGGTTTCTGAGGCAGTATCACTACGGAAGTAGATTGCCCCATCTTCCTTCCGAGGAGTGGCTGGTGGGTTTGAACTCCAGACTTCTGGTTAGCAGTCAAATGCCTTAGGCACTACACCACCAGAGCCAAATTCTAATAAGCACTTTTAAACACCTGATCTTACTTTTACCCTTCAAGGTAGGTTTTCTTTATTCCCTTTTACACTTGAGGAAATAGACTCAGAAAGGTTAAATCATCTGACACATGTCACTCATTCCAGTAATCCAGTTACTGACTCTGTAAAAGACCTGCTTGATTCAAAAGCCTATGATATTTGGAGAAAAGTTGAATATTCCAAAGGGGATTTGATTAAATAACCAATACAATTCCTTCCAACTGATGAAATCTCTGAATCAAAGAACATGGTCCACACTTTCAGAGTAGGAGTTCCTACTAATTTCAATAATGAACTAAGAGGAGTGCGGAGGATGGGTGGCAGGTGGAAAAAGAAATGCATATAGAAAAAACAAAATGCCAAAAATATAAACTAAAAGTAAGGTTAGAGTTGAGTGACATTTCTGAAAAATTAAAAAATTCCTATTTCAAATGGACTAGATTCTAGAACTTATTTTACATGGTAGTTTCTATGGGTTATTTTCTCACAGTGACTAGTTAGGGCCACCAGCCAGGGCATAGAGGCCCATTTAAATTTCATGTCACTGATCTGTATGATTTGATAGTATTTGTTTTCTCCACTTTACCTAGGGATGAGGACAATTTTCACAAAGTTTTGAAAGCTTGAAATAATGGGAAGCAAGAAGGCAGTCAATCGCATAATCTTGGGTGTAATATTTTAATCAAACACACAGACCTGCCTAGAAAGTAGAGAAACAAAAACTATAAATTTTAAAATTTCTACAAAGGACTATTTTTATGTGTATGTAGAATAAAGGCATGAAAATGAATAAATCTGCATAACCTCCACAACAATAATCAAATTCTTTATTTTTTTGTAACCAGAAGGATAAATTGCAGTTTGAAAGTTTATCACTTAGTATTATCGATTAAAACTATGATTAGCTATGCAATCAACTGTGATTACTATGCAAAAACACTGTGTGCATGAACCCTAAATAAATGTTTCTCTTATAAATCTTACTTCTCTGTACCCTGATAAAACTTTATTTGAGATTGTATCATTTATTACAAGTTTATTCTCATTGCCAAGCCTTGGCTTCCTGCTGCCCTCCTCACTGTTTACCCAATTGCTGTCATCCTTTTAAAATGACGATCGAGTTTCTCTTCCTATGTGAAAACTTTCCCAGTTGTATTTTGCTCATCGCCGGTTGCCCCAATTCAGTGTAGTGCATGGGAGCGAGGATTCTGCATTAGTCACTGTTGTATCCCTAGCACCTAGAATAAAGCTCCACCCCCAGAAGAAATTCAGTATTTTAATAAATTAACATCTTTAGACTAAAGTAGCCCTTTATAGAGATTTGCAGCCCCACATTATTTGAATGTCTGTATGTCTTACTGCCTTAGATAGTTAGGTCATTAAGAGCAGGGATATATATAATTTTATATCTTGAAGTTACTTCTAATAGAGTGTCCTGGGAGAGTTCTCTGCATAATACAGCAGTTCTAAAGGCTGAGCATTCTGAAGAGAGTGACACAGAGGAATGAAATAGCATGTAGTTATCTTTGCAGGTCTCAGGAACTTCCACACAAACGCTTGACTTTCACATCTGCAACAGCACATTCCCTTCTCTATTTCTGCCTCTTCCGTACTACTATGATGAGAAACACTTGGAAAAGCATATGGAACTTGTAGAATACCTGAAGCTGCAGAATTAGACCAAGAAAAGATACAAATCAGCATGTGCTTAAGAGTTCTTATCATAAAGGCAGATTTCAAGATGGGGTTGGCTTTTTTTCTTAAACCTTTATCCTCGAATTATCCTGCTATACACTATCTGAATTATTTCATTTCTCTTTGTTAGACTCCATAAAACGTCACCCATAAGAAATGAGGCAGGCTAAAAATCATCCTCTTTTTTATAATAGCAGTTTCCTCTGGCAGAGTTAGCTATCTTTGATTCACTCATACCTAAGTATGAATTACTTCAATTGACCACTTTTGTTCTGTCAGTTAGCTGAGAAAATTCTGATTTGGAAAAGTTATACAAACAGCCAAGCTAGAAAGAAGAGTGCCAAAAGTGTAGAGAAAAGATGCCAAATTATTTCAGAATTTTTCCCAAAACAAATCTTTAACCCAAAGAAAATAGAAAAGAAAAGAAAACAAACAAAAAAAAAAGCTTTCCTCTCTCATCCTCTTCTTTTTTTCTTTTCTAGGCAAAAAACATATTAAAAATGTTCTACAAGGGGTCCTTGTAGTGATGAAAGTGTTCTGTATCTTGACTTGGTAGTGGTCTCATGAATGTATTGAAACTAAAACCAATTACCATCAAGTCAATTCAGACTCCTGGCAACCCCATGTGTGTTACAGAGTCGAACTGTGCTCTATAGGGTTTTCTTGGATGTAAGCTTTATGGATGCAGCTTGCCAGGCCTTTCTTCTGTGGCCCCACTGGGTGAGTTACAACCACCAACCTTTAGGTTAGTAGATGAGCACAAACCATTTGTATCACCCAGAGCATATGAATATATTCGTGTGATAAAATAACATAGAATTTAACACACACACACACATGTGAGTGCATGTAAAACTGATAAAATCTGGATATGGTCACTGGATTGTAGCAATGTCAACTTCTTGGTTGTAATATTGTATTGATATTGCAAGATGTTTTACCATTGGAGAAAATTGGGTGAAGGGTTATATGAGATCTTTCTGTATTATTTCTTACAACTGCATGTGAGTCTACAATGATCTTAAAATGAAAAGTTTTTAAAACCAATGAACTGGGGCATATTTTTTATAATGGCTCTCTGGGCAGAGGGGCTTAGAAGGGGTTGTTTCTAATTTGGAAAAGTTAGGCCTTAGTGATAGTCATCATAGTTATTTAAAGTAAGCTTCAATTATGAAAGTGAACATAAGGGCCATGATTGGAGGACATTTTCTCCTTCAATGTTATCTAAAATAAAAGGAATATAAGAGAGAAATTGCAATGGGGTAAGAAGTGCAGATATAGAGGAAGGCAGGAAGAGGGATCAGTAACAAAGAGTTTATTTCCTTATGTTCAAAGCACCCTCATAATTGATAGTTATAAGCAAGTAACAGAAAGAAAACAAATGGGTGTTTGATATTACCCACTGCTGTTACTGGCAGGTCAGTTCCGACTCATGGCAACCACTATGCCTTAGGCACTATGCCACCAGAGCTCCCACGTGTTACAGAGTAGAAATGAATTCCATAAGAGTTTTGAGTTTTCTTGGTTGTAAGCTTTACTGAAGCAGGTAGCCAGGTCTTTCTTCTGAGGCACTTCTGTGTAGGTTCAAACTGCCAAACTTTCAGTTAATATCAAACACTTAACTGTTTGCACCATGCAGGGACTTTATTAGATATTACTAGACCTAATAATGTCTTCTTATATGTCCCTTTAAAGGTGCCAGAGGTCAGGCACAGAATTTATTATCATCTTCTGGAAGGACAAGGCTACTTTCCTATTTTCTCGCTCTCTCTCTCTCTCTCTCTCTCTCTCCCCCTCCCCATATGTTGTTGTTGTTGTTGTTATGTGCCGTCGAGTCAGACCTGACTCATAGCGACCCCTTCTTGGGTTTCTGAGGCAGTATCACTATGGAAGTAGATTGCCCAATCTTCCTTCCAAGGAGATAGATATAGATGTAGATATAGTTATGAACCAAAAACCAAACTCACTGCCATCGAGTCAGATCCAACTCACAGCGACCCCTCCCTGGGTTTCCAAGGGGCAGTATCACCATGAAAGTAGATTGCCTACCCAGTCTTCCTTCTGAGGAGTGGCTAGTGGGTTTGATCTACCAGCCTTCTGGTTAGCAGTCAAATGCCTTTAGGCACTACGCCACCAGAGCTCCCAAGTATAGTTATAGATACAGAGATATATAGAGATACAGATATTAATGAAGACCTCCGTACACCCAGAGTTTATTCCACACTGTTTTGAACTATAGAATTCACCAGTCTACTACATCTTGACTTGTATATTCCTTATGACTTCACCTATATGATTTTCCGCTTTAAGTAGAGCTTGCATTCCTGAGAGTAGAGACCATGGCTTTCTTAAATTTAGACCAGATCTTCCTTTGATTCGGACAGCACTTCTCAAGGCCCTCAATATGGATTTCTTTCCCTATTGGGCCAATATTAAAAACTATATTCTTCCTACAGCCTATCTACTTCATATTTCTATGTAAAGTGTTTCAGTGGACACACGAACTGCCTCAAGCTACAGATAAATGTGTTGTCTTTACTTTTGAGGAGGGAAACTCCCACCAGGGGTTCTTGTCCTAACATTTACATAATATGTTAACTCCTGGTAGCCTCACAACAACCCTAGAGAGATAGCTTTTGTTTTGCTTTGTTATGTTTTACTTCTAAGAAAATTAAACTCATGGGAGCTTGCTTGGCCCAGATGTGTTGAGAGTTAAAGAGCTAGTATTTGAATTCAGTTCTTCTTACTCTGAGGTGTTAATGTCATTGCATTAGATCACATCTGGCCCATGAAGACACTGCTATAGGATCAAGCCTAAAACCAGAGTCAAAACCCCAGATTGAGCTGATTGTTGCCCCTACTGCCTCCTTAAAGTACGGGACATGGTTGGGAGCTAGAATTAAGCAACACTGAAGTATCTACCTATGATTTCTTAAACACTTACTCCTCTATCTGTGGCTAAATGGTCACACCCCTCAGATTAAATTGAGCAGTTTAGTAGTCACTGTGCTGCTTCAGGATCCCAGGTGGCTGGGGCATGGAAGAGTGGTGTAGTATAAGCACAGTTTAGCACAGAAAAGCCTGTCTTCACTCATTGCTAAGTTACATAATTGCTTCAGTCCCACGTCTGTGGGACTTAGACTGTAAATACCCTGAGGACTGTATGTCTTCCTTTATTTAATATTTCCTAGTGTCTGATATAGTACCTAGGAGCTCTGGTAGCATAGTGCCTAAGGCACTTGACTGCTCACCAGAAGGCTGGTGGTTCAAACCCACCAGCCACTCCTCGGAAGGAAGGTTGGGCAATCCTACTTCCGTAGTGATACTGCCTCGGAAACCCAAGGAGGGGTAGCTTTGAGGCGGGGCCGACTCGACAGCAAACAACAACAACAACAACAACAACAGTAATAATATTTGCTGGAAAAACTAGTTTTTACATAAAATATAATAGTATTCCATCCAGAATGCCATATGAGAACGTATGTACTTTGAAGGATGTTATAGAGTCTCTTTCTAAATATCATGATGTTTGGATTCAGTAAGGTCTTTTTAAACTTACAAAATTCATAGGTTCTACCTCTGAACTCAGAAAGGTCTGTGTCAAGTCACCCCAAATTGAATCAAGGTTTGTCAGTTATGTGAACACAATAAAAAGAAAGTTCTTAGGTTTATATAAAGCTTATTAAAAGACTTCTTTTATTTTACAGGTTTAGCATGAATTAAAACATTGGGTCAAAATGTATCAATTAGTAAGTTTTAATGTCCATATTTTGTCAAGCCCACCATCTGCCTGTCAGTTGGTCATACTATGGCGGCTTGCATGTTGCTATGATTCTGGAGGCTATGATACCAGTATTTCAAATACCAACAGGGTCACCCATGGTGGATAGGTTTTAGTGGAGCTTCCAGATTAAGATAAATTAGGAAAAAGGGCCTGGCAATCTATTTCTGAAAAATAGCCAACACAAACCCTGTGGATCATAATATAATGTTGTCTGATATAATGCTGGAAGATGAGCCCCCTAGGGTTAGAAGGCACTCAAAATATACAGCAGCTGTAACAATGAACTCAAGTAAACCAATGATTGTGAAGATGGTTCAGGACCGGGCAACATTTTGTTCTGTTACACACGGGATCACCATGAGTCAGAGCCACTAACATTTTTAAGCAGTCTCTTAAAAATTACATTAAACCCAAATTTTGTAAGATATCACAATGGCCTCACTGAAGTTATTTCCCAAATATTTACTTTAAGAAAATAAAAAGTAGTATGAAGCCAGTCTTTAATACTTAAACATGGTCAGCTGCCTGTATATAGGCACTTAACACATAAGACACATTTATGTCCTCTCTCACACTGACTCCCTCTCCCAGACACCATCCAATGACTTTCACTAATTCTTTCTTAGAAAATGTGCAAAATGGATTTCCATAAAGGTTTTTGGAGATTTCTTGTGTCCTCATGTGTGTAATAGGTTGGGTCAAGTAACAATGAAAGAATGAGAAAGAATGGGTCTTTATTTTTGATGTATTTTTCTCCTTCTGGCCATTGTTGTTGTTGTTGTTATGTGCCGTCGAGTCAAACCCGACTCATAGCGACCCCTCCTTGGGTTTCCGAGACAGCATCACTTCGGAAGTAGGATTGCCCAACCTTCCTTCCGAGGAGTGGCTGGTGGGTTTGAACCGCCAGCCCTCTGGTTAGCAGGCAAGTGTCTTAGCCACTATGCTACCAGAGCTCCCCTTCTGGCCATTAGAAGGGAAAAAAAGTGAAAAGGAAAATTATATGGATGATGTCAGTATTAAATTAAGATCATATGTTTGGCTGTGGCAGCTGTAATCTTTTGACTATTGAAGAGATTGTTGATAATGAAGTACATTTGTAAGAAATATTTTTAGTGTATACTGTATATGTATACAAACTTTGAGATATGCATCTAATAAAATGATAGATTTAGAAATTGCCTGGTACCTAAATTCATGCTTTTCAAACAGCTATTTATAGAAAGAAAAGTGATATTTAAGCTACAATAGTAGAATATTATAATCTGCCTTATATTACCTTAGATAATAGTCCCATATTTTAAAATAATGTTGTAAACCATTCAATTATTTATTCACACCTAAGTTATATAAATTGGAAGATTTGGGATTGTGCTGGAAGAGAATTATTTTTACCAAAGTAAGACCTCACTGTCATGGCTCAAAGAGATTGCTATGAAACAAGTTATACTATAGATAAAAATAAACCACACCAGCATGAATTTTTAATATACAAAAGACTTTTTATGGAGACATTAAAAACCACTACTAATTTTAATCTTCTCTTATGAAATGAAACATCAGTGTGTCTGGTCATGCTATATGTTTCATACGTATTTCCCTTTCCAATAGGTCCTTAACACTTACACTGCAGTCTCTACCGACCTGGATGATGATCTCAGCCTGGGGAGAGCCTATGAAGCAAAAGCCAAGGTCCTGCAGAGGTAAGCTAGCACATCCGTGTCTTGCTGTCACTGTGAACTCACTCAACTGTGAAAGACTTAAATTGTTTGAGGTCTGTCGCTTCCCATTACTGCCTGCTTAAATTTTAAGCAGTGCCCTTCTTAAGTGACCCTTTCATCATCAGTTATTTTAAACCAATATGGTGTTTTAAAATATGCATCTAAACTCTTCTTTGTCTGTTCCCTCTTTGTAATATTTTCTTTTTGGCCTTCTCTAAGTTTAGTGATGACCTTGAATAGAAGGGAAAAAACCAGGTCACCTCTCACAGGTTAAAAAAGCAGAGAGCACAGAAATATACAGCATGCTTCAGTGACTGGCTCACCATAACCTTTCCAGAACTCTTCTTGGAGAAGTTTCCATTTATGGTTCAATCATGCTTCTTGCATTAAGACATCTGTCCTTTGAGCCTATCTGGATAAACAATTGGGCACAAAACAATATTGCCATGATTTCATTTAAAAGAAAAAATTTAATGAAAGGATACATGAAAATTTCTGATATATGTTTTTCTGTGGCAAGTAGATAACTTGCCTTTCACGCATTGTATTGTGATTTTTGTGTTCACCATTTAATGGTTACATAACATAGCATTATGATTAAACCAAGATAGAATAAAACTGAAAAGTTCTTGAAGGTAAATTCATTGCCATTGATTTGATTCCAAATCATAGTGACCCTTTAGGACAGGGTAGAACTGCCCCATAGGGTTTCCAAGATTCCAAGATTCTGTAAATCTTTACAGAAGCAGGCTGCCTCATCTTTCTCTCACAGAGCAGCTAGTAGGTTTCAACTGCTGACATTTTGTGCCTCTGTGCCACCAGGGCTCCTATTCTTGAAGGTTTTGTGTGTTATCTTGGCATATCCAAGATACAGATTTCTGAGAATGACTATAACAATGTCAATGATAATAATAAATAATAATAGATATAAATTGAGTTAACCCAAAATTGTAATTTCTTCCCATTTTGTTGTTCAGTTGTAAATACATATTGGCATATTCTTTAAAAGGTAACATTGTTATCTGAAAGATATTTAAAACATTAAATGCCCAGTGATTTGAAAGTGAACTCATCATTGTCCTAAGTACCATGTCATTGCTTCAAATACTAATACCATCCACATGAAAACCTACACATGAATATTTGTAGCAATTTTATTTGCAATTGCCAAGACTTGGAAGCAACTGTGGGTAATGGAGTATTATTCAGTGATAACAATAAATGAGCTATTGATCTATGAAAAGACATGGAGGAAACTTAGATACTTATTTCTAAGTGAAAGAAGCCCTGTCTGAAGTGGCTACAAACTGCATGGCTTCATCTATATGACATTCTGAACAAGGCAAAACTATAATCCATTGCCATCAAGTCAATTCCAACTCATAACAACCTTATAGGACAGAGTTATAGAACCCTGTTCCATAGGGTTTCCAAGGCTGTAAATCTTTATGAAAGCTGACTGCCACATCTTTCTTCTGTGGAGTGGTGGTGAGTTCAAATTATCAACCTTTCATTTAGCAATCGAGTGCTTAACCAGTGTGCCACCAGGGCTCCTTGGCAAAGCTATAAAGACAATAAAATGACTTGTGGTTGCCAGGAGGGGAAAAAAAGGTGAGATGGTGAATCTCACAGGACATTTCAAGGACAGTGAAACTATTGCACATGGTTCTGTAATGATGGATAAATGGCATTGTGCATTTTTCAAAACCATGAGATGCAGAAATGGTTAAATTGGTGTATGTTTTGCTGTGCATATTCTCAGAAACAACAACAAAATAGAAAATTTTTAAAAATTAAACACACACATCCACAAATAAAAAGAGTTAAGACATGTGGGTCACATAGAGCTAGCCCAAGCCCGACATCTGTCCCTTCTTGTGTAATTGTGAGCAATTATTCTGTTTTCTTGTCCAGATTGCTGCTGTTATTTTGTTGTAAAATAATAATAATAAAAAGAGGACCTATAACATAAAGAATGAACCCTAATGTAAACTATGGACTTTGGTTAACAATAATGTATCAATATTGGTTCCTCAAACCAGTATTTATAAAATAAGTTTTATGAAATGACATTTCAATTGATAACTAAAGAGATAAAACTCTGGGTAAAAATATTTTCTTTTCATTAACATTTATTGAGCACCTACTATGTGACAGGATAAGACAAGTGTTAGAATGTCCCTTTGGTTATTGAAGGGGGAGTGTCATTCTTCCAATGTTTTCGGGACGCAATAATTACGGAATATTGTCCTAGTTAACAAAATGCTTTAGATATTTAAAGTTGAGTATATGTAGAGTGACCTTTCACACAGAGGGGTAGTCACCACTGTGTACTGATATGAAATTCACTGCCAAATGCAATTAATGGCCTTTATAATTATTTTTGAAACTTTGGGATACAGAAAGTTGTCTGAAGAATTCTCCCCTATTAAATTTGTGTCTCATCTGGAATATTTTAGCCTCAGCCCCAGAATTTGAATTCCTGATCTAAACATTCAAAACTATGGGAGAGTCAAACAACCATCTGGTAAACTTTCTCAACAAAGACAGACAATCTAATGTTTCAATATTGATGAATTATTTGGGATTTGGTAGCGGGAAAGGATACAGCTATGTCTGATATATCATTACGTAGGGTACGGTTTTGGTAGGGAGTAGGTACTATGCTGTTTGAATACACTCAACAGTCTAGCAACCTGCCTTGGGACAAGCATACAATGAAATGAATTCCACTTACAAGAATTTTCATCACCTAAAGTACAAATAAAATCATCAGTGATTTATATAGTAGGTATGGGTTCTTAATTTTAGAATGTTATGTGATACATAAGAGGGTGCAGGACATGCTTCTTCTGAGGTCACAGGGAAAACTTGTCCCTAGGCCATAGTGAGCTTTCCAATCCAAATGTACCATTGAACAGTGTTTTTGTTGCTCATGAGGTAACACTCAGATCTCAGGATAGTCTTTCACCATTAGTGGAAAATAACTCGAGTATGATCTGTTGACAACTGTGTGGTTCAAAACCAAAAATTCTATACAGGTAGGCAATAACACCATGGATATCTACAGAGCCTTTTTAAAGTGCACTAAATCCTCCAAATGCTGTGACATAGATTTTGTGGTCATGTTTAGAAAATTTCACTTGAAATTCTTAATGTTCTATGAGATACATACATCTCACGTAGTTTGGACAAGAGTGACCAATCTCTGAAGAAGGACTTCATGTTTGGTAATATAGAGGATCAATGAAAAAAAAGGAAGACCTTCAGCGAGATGGATTGACACAGTGGCTGCAGCAGTAACCTCAAGTATAACAATGATTGTGAAGGTGGCACAAGACCAGGCAGTGTTTGTTTCGTTCTGTTGTGTGTGGGATCACTATGAGTTGGAAATAACTCAAGGGCATCTAACAACAACAAATATATATATATGCCCCTTTCATAGTCTTAAACTGTCTTTCTCAGGTTAGCAGCAACATGCAAGAAATGGAACCCAGCCAACATAGAGGAAATTATGGTGGTGGCAGCTGAGAAATAAATCAAGCTGCATGCTAAGCTAGCATCAACTCTAAATCTCTTTTTCCTAACCTGTGCAATTGCACAGGTTTCACTAATGGTAGCCCTATCTCTATAAACATATTTTATCTCTTTAAAGGAAATGGAAGAGGATAGCCATGCCTAGGATAAGTGTGTGTCTAAGGCCATCAGCTAAGCGTGTATGAAAGGTGAATAAGCTCTAAGGCTGGAAGCTTCTAAAATGGTTATAAGAATTTATACTAAGCTTTCAATTGAAAACACGCCACATTCCTTCAAGACTGAGTAGTCAGTAATATAGAGTTGCCCATTTGGTAATACTAGACCTGGCCCTGGTGTTAGATGAGTTGATGATTGATTGATGAAGGCTTTAATGGTAAGCAGGTTTGTTATTTTTTGTATTTGTATGAATAATATTAATTACACAAGACTTTAAGCAACGTAACAACAGATAGACGTTTGTAGTGTATTTCCTCCCCATACTTGGAATGCTAGTGGAAAAAAAAAGTTGATATTCTAAAATGATCACAACAATGGCCTTATGACAGCTATAAGAATTTTCTCAAACAGAACAATGGTCCACAAAGCAAGGATAAAATTAGTTGAGAAATTACCAAGTACATACCATTAGTGTATACTCATTCAATCTGCATAATTTAGAGAGGAAAAATCCTCTATTTTCTTTATCATTATAAGTAATATTTGCCTCATCTACTGAAATAACTATCACAACTCTCCAACGTAATCATGATTGCTTTTTTTTTTTTTTTTTTTTTTAGGATTTGGGTGAAGATTTACAGAATAAATTCACTTTTCATGATTGCTTTTAAAAAAAAAAAAAAACTAGGAGGAAAAGGTCACAGAAAGGAGAGATGTTCAAGACACACTGACCATAACTAGCCCATCTCTGGGTTTATCTCATACTGATTGTAAATTTTCTTGCGAACTAGGGTTAAATTATTTCCTAGAAGGCTTTTCACTGTGGAGATCTTTAAATCAATCAGTACAAAGTTTCAAGTGTGAAAATTACCTTTCTGTTATAGCTGAAAATTAATTTCTTCTTGCTTGAGAGAAATGGCATGCCCTAGTAATTTTCATATATTCTTTAAAATGGAACATCAAGCCTTTGACGTGGAATTTCCTAAAAATGACCAAAAAATACATCAAAACATTTCTATTAATTCATGAAATTAAGAATAGCTTTTTACATTTTCTCCTGTCACTGATTCCATTTGCCTTATTACGTTCATCTGTGGCCCACAAACTTGGTGGCACAATCAACAAACCCCTTGGTGGCTGTTTCATCTCCGCTCTATTTGATTTCTTCTCTCTGAGTAAATGATTAAGTTTTCATGCATTGGTTCAACCAAAATCTATGTTCACTCAACCACATCCTTTATTGATTACTTCTACTGCAAACAGTAGGCCAAGTGTGATATACATAATTGGACAGTTGTCGGGGGATGTGGGTGTTAACAGTCCTGTTTTCCCAGTTGGAAACTGGAATCACCTTGATACACAAATATTCTGCACTGTTTCATTCTCATTCTTTGGACCGAGGAGTCCTGTTCCTCAGAATATATGTTTTTAACTCTCTAAGGTCTGGTTGAATGAGTTTAATGATTATCCCATATAATATGCTGTTCAAGTTGCACCTGTGCACTGCATATAGAAAACTGGAATTAATATTTGTCTAACATTTTAACCTTGTCCTTTAACTTATACGAATAATCTGTAGCCATTCTGTAAGAAAATATTTGATTTTTTCCCCTTTTAAAGGAAGATTGTTTTTACAGCCTATTGCTAACTTTTAAATTGAGAGTCTTTTTAGCCAGCATATATTTTAGAAGCTATATTAACAATTTTGTTCACTACAGAACTGTACATTCACTGCATAGAGCATATAGTTTATAATAAGATTTCTTCTGTAGGATTATTTCTCAGGGCAAGTTTTGGATCATTCTGGGTGTTTTGGAGATCTGTTACTCCTTTGGGGGAAAAAAGACAACTCAAGTCAACCAGTAATAGTTTTATTTATACTATTTTGTGTTTCTTGTTCTCTAAACAATTTTTTTTGTTTTGTTTTTTGTTGTTTGAATTTTTTATATATTGTGATATAACAATCCTCAGCAGGCCAAACCTAATCCAAAATGCACTTCCTTCAAACATATATCAGCTTCAGGAACATGAACATAAATAAGCTTCACTGAGTTCACTTTAGTTTAAGAATATATAATAATAATTTTTCCCTAAAATTTTGAAGTGAAAAGCAAAGATTTTTTTTGATCAGTTTTTTTCTTGAATATTACAGTCCAGAAAATAGCTTACAAAGTTGATACCAATTTAAAAACAATAATAATAATAGCCTTAGGAATCCACAAATTTGCTCAAAATTCTAAGTATTGTATTATTTCCTTTATTAATATTTTTATATTTTCAAATTCTCTTATGCACTTTCATCACACAAGAAAATATTTAAATGAAAATAATAAGTGTACCTTTTTTGTCATATTTTACTCCAACGCAGTCCAGCTCTCACTGCATTTGGAAAGTTCCTCAAACAGTTCATAGTTTATCTGGAGAACTGAGCAATGCCCAAATACAGAGGAAGATTACAGAATCTTGTTATGAAAAATTGAAGACAGGCTCATAAAAAGCAGTAGTCTATTTTTGAAATGTAGAGCTTTCTTGTACCAATAAGTAGGAGGGAAAAAAGATACATTTGATGGTACCTGATACCTACAAAGTAAACAACAAAAAATGTTAGTCTGTTGACTCTGCTTCCTACAAAAGAGAATCAGGACTTCACGTAGCTGTCTGCTTTGCACAGGCTACTTTCATATTGTAGTGTATAACTTACTGCCTAATGGAAGATTTTGCAAAAGTAATGCTTAATAAAACACAGTTTTCTTCTCTAGTAGAGGTTGTTGTTGTTAGGTGCCATCGAGTCATCTCCAACTCATAGCAACCCTATGTACAGCAGAATGAAATACTGTCCAAGCCTGTGACAGCCCCATGATCCTTGCTATACCTCAACCAATATTTGTAGCCACTGTGTCAATCTACCTTGTTGAGGGCCTTCCCGTTTGGTTGACCTTCCACTTTACCAAGCATGATATCCTTCTCCAGGGAATGGTCCTTTCTTACAACATGGACCAAAGTAGGTGAGAAGAATTCTGGCCATTCTCACTTCCAAGGAACATCTCGGCTGCACTTCTTCCAGGACAGATTTGTTAGTTCTTTTAGCAGTCCATGGTACTTTCAGCATTCTTCACCAACACCACACAACTCAAAAGCATCAACTCTTCTTTGATCTTTCTTATTCATTGTCCAGCTCTCACATGCATATGACATGATTGAAAATACCATGGCTTGTGTCAGGCACACCTTAGTCTTCAAGGAGATATCTTTGCTCTTCAGCACTTTAAAGAGGTCTTTTGCAGCCTATTTGCCAGTGCTATACATCATTTTATATCTTGATTCCTGCTTCCATTTTCATTGTTTGCAGAAACAAGTAATATGAAGTTTTTGACAACTTCAGTCTTTTCTCCATTTATTGTGATGCTGCTTATTGGGCCAGTTGTGAGGATTTTTGTTTTCTTTATGTTGTTGTTAGGTGCTGTTGAGTTGTCTCTGACTCATAGCAACCCTATGCATGGCAGAACAAAACACCACCCAGTCCCGGGCCAACTCCACTATCTCTGCTATATTTGAGCCCATCACCACAGTCACTGTGTCAGTCCATCTGGTTGAGGGCCTTCCCCTCTTTTGTCAACACTCTACCTTACCAAACATGACATCTTTCTCCAGGGAATGGTCGCTTCTGACAACATGACCAAAGTAGGTGAGAGGAAGTCTAGACATTCTCGCTTCCAAGGAGCATTCGGGCTGCACTTGCTCCAGGACAGATCTGTTAGTTCTTTTAGCAGTCCATGGCACTTTCAGCATTCTTCGCCAGCACCATAACTCAAGAGCATCAATTCTTCTTTGGTCTTCTTTATTCATTGTCCAGCTCTCACATGCATATGAGGCTATTGAAAATATCATGGTTTGTGTCAAGTGCACCTTAGTCCTCAAGGAGACATCTTTGCTCCTCAGCACTTGAAAGAGGTCCTTTGCAGCCAACTTGCCCAGTGCTATATATCGTCTGATGTCCTGACTGATGCTTCCATTGGCATTGATTGTAGAACCAAGCAATGTGAAGTCTTTGACAACTTCAGCATTACCATAAATGCTGCTTATAGATCCAGTTGTGAGGACTTTTTTCTTTATTTTAAGATGTAATCCATACTGCAGGCTTTATCCTTCAATCTTCATTAGTAAGCGCTTCAAGTCATCCTCACTTTCAGCAAGCAAAGTTGTGTCATCAGCATATAACAGGTTGTTAATGAGTCTTCCTCCAATCCTGATGCTACCTTCTTCTTCATATAGGCCAGCTTCTTGGATATTTGCTCAGCATATAGATTGAATAAGTATGGTGAAAGGATACAACCCTGATGCACTCCCTTCTTGATTTTAAACCATGTAGTGTTCCCTTGTTCTGTTCGAACAACAGCCTCCTTGTCTATGGACAGGTTCCTCATGAATGCAATTAAGTGTTCTGGAATTCCTGTTCTTCTAATTATTATCCACAATTTGTTATGACCCATACAATCAAGTGCTTTTGTATAGTCAATAAAATGCAAGTAACCATTTTTCTGTTTTCTTTATATTGAGGTGTAATCCATAGTGCAGACTGTAGTCTTTAATCTTCATCAGTAAGTGCTTCAAGTCATCTTCACTTTCAGCAAGCAAAGTTCTGTCATCAGCATATCACAGGTTGTTAATGAATCATCCTCCAATCTTGATACTACATTCTTCTTCATTTAGTCCAGCTTCTTGGATTATTTGCTCAGCATACAAATTGAGTAAGTATGGTGAAAGGACACAACCCTGATGTACACCTATCTTGATTTTAAACCATGCAGTGTCCCTGCATTCTGGAATCCCCATTCTTCTCAATGTTATCCATAATTTGTTATGATGCACACAATCAAATGCATTTCCATAGTCAATAAAACACAAGTAAGCATCTTTCTGGTATTCTTTGCTTTCAGCCAAGAGCCGTCTGACATCAGCAATGATATCCCTCATTTCACATCCTTTTTTGAATCCAGTTTGCATTTCTGGAAGTTCTCTGTCAATATGCTGCTGCAACCGTTTTTGAATTATCTTCAGTAAGATTTTATTTGCATGTGAAATTAATGATATTGTTCAATAATGTCCACATTCTGTGGGATCACCTTTCTTTGGAGTGGGTACAAACCCATGGGTACAAACTTATCTCTTCCAGTCAGTTGACTGCATAGCTGTCTTCCAAAACTCTTGGCATAGCTGAGCGAGTGTCTCCAGCAAGGCATCTGTTTGTTGAAACAAACATCTCAATGGGCATTCCATCTATTCCTGGAGCCTTGTTTTTTGCCACTTCCTTTAGTGCAGCTTCAACTTCTTCCTACAATATCATGGGTTCTTGATCATATGCCACCTCCTGAAATGGATGAAGATCGACCAT